>NC_045770.1:14762972-15066002 GCF_008692025.1 Phocoena sinus
TTTGGAGATGGAACCTCTAAGGAAGTAATTAAGGTTAAATGATGTCATAAGGGTGGGGCCATCATTCAGTAGGATTAGTGCCCTTAGAAGAAGAGGCACCAGAGGGCTCGCTCTCTCCTTTCTCTGCCATGTGAGGACACAGCAAGAAGGCAGCCAGCTGCAACCCAAGGAGACCACCCTCTCCAGACACTGAGCCTGCTGGCATCTAGGTCTTGGACTTCCAGTCTCCAGAACTGTGAGACAGCAAATTTCTGAGATTTAGGCTACCCAGCCTGTGGTATTTTATTATGGCAGCCCAAGCAGATTAAGACAGCTACCACCTGTTCCACGATGGCTAATAGCTGACTGGACCACAGATTGTATCTTCAGATTCAGGCTGTATCTGCAGTCCTTTAGTAATGTACCAAGTTTGGCATCAGTCAGGTATCTCATTTCAGTTTATTCCAGAATGAAAAGTCCATGAGCTGGGTATTATCAATGTCCTCATTTCACAGATGAGGAAACTGAAGCTCAGAGAGTTTAGATTTCCTGCCCAAGTCAAAGAGCTAGTAAGGACACTTGAAGGAGGTTCTCCAACTCCGACAGGCTGATCCTGTGATAGGACTCTGGCCTTGGACGAAATCAGGATGATTTACTGGGTGGCACATTAAGGGAACCTGCACCCCTACCCACCCCCAACTCATGCTCTGCTAGGTGTCTGGGTCCCTGGAGTGAGAATGAAGAGAAAGCCTTGTGATGGATAGAGGGGCTTGCTCCTTGGGAGGCCCTCCCACCCTCCAGCAGGACCCATGTAACCTTGGGCCCTGATGGAACGGTATTGCTCCATCCAGTGCCATGTGCCACCTCTGACACACACCCGCCCCCACATCTCCAGAGTGCCTGAGAACACCCACTCTCTGGACAGTGTGTATCCCTTCTGAAGATGAAAATATCAGGAATGCCTTCGTGCAAAGGAACATATCAATTCCTCAAAAGCGAACTATCAGCCACTAACATTTCCTGAGGGGTTACTACGTGCCAAGCCCTGAATATTTACTATTTCATGTGACTCACGCAGCAGTCCTCTGAATTAGGTATTACTAGTATCCCCACTTTATGAAAAAGGAAATGGAGGCTGAGAGAGGTTAAATCTCCCCCAAATCAAACGGAATTTACTTGGTCTGGGAGGAGGAGGAGAACTTTGGGTAACTAAGATAGTCTGAGATTTGACATCAAGCCCACTTTACAGCAGGGCTGTCCAAAGAGATGGGGCATCTTTGCAAGTAGTGGGTTTCTTGTCACTATAGGTTGTCCATCAGAAGGGAGACACTCCCCTGATGTGGAGGGGATGACGCGACAGAGCTGTAGCTTTAGGTGTTGGGATTGAATTGGACAGGTTGGAAGTCCCTTCCAACTGTGAGTCTCCTTGATTCTGCACAATTAGTGTGGAAAACTGGGTGTCACGCTGTCCTATTCATGGGATCAGGAAGTGTAGGGCACAGAGGGAGGCAGGATATATTGGAGATGTGGTTCTGTGCAGCTCACGATTCTCAAATTCGCCATCTCCCTAATCCAGTCTTATGTCTTCACCTCTTGGTGAGTCTACATGGGGAGCCCAGTCTCTGCTTGAACCGCTCAGGGTTGGAGAGGGTACTAGAGCCCACTCCCCAAGACTGGAAAGATGGCGTCACGATACTGTTTTAGAAGCATCTGGTCTACCTGCCTTCAGGCAACTCAGAAATCTTCCTCAGCCTGCATTTTGGCATGCCTAGGAGTGGGCTAAATGTGCTGGCTTGGTAAGACAACCGGAAGACTGGCTTGGGAGGCAGGTTGGAGGAGCAGAGAGGAGAGATAGCCGAGAGTACCTCCAGGATCATTCACTTCTTGATCATCCACATCATTCCTCTCTTCTTTCCTCTAGGAGCCAGGAAAATGGCGCTACCATTTTCCTAGCTTTCAAAAGGTGGTATTTGTTTAATCACCTGAAATTTCAGCTGATTCTGGGCAGCCAAGTGACTGCCCCTAACGAGTGTCCTCCGTCACAAGCATCCACTTGCCTATTACCACGCACCTGCTGAGCTGAGGGTCAGTCATTTCAGGGACTTGGAGCATGGGCTCCCACAAAGTATAGGCTTTATAGGTAATCTAGACACCCCCAGTCACGACCGGAAGCCAAGCCAAGCAAGACTACATGCTGGAGGAGGAGGAGAACTAGATTCTGTTTGCACCCGTGCATGGGTGCACCCACGTGTACATGAGTCTGGGCCCATTTGCAACGATGTATTTTCACATGTGAGTTGGTCACAGAGGCATGTGGCTTCAGAGCTGGAACACTGGCCTCTTGATGTTGCTTCGGAAGGCTTTGATTTCCCTCTTCATTTTGTAGAGGAGAGAACAAAGGCCTAGAGCCAGGGCTGTCAGCCTGTGGTCCATGAACCCCTCGAGATTCTATGGGATTTGATTCCAGGTCAGTAGTTCTGTGAAGACTCCATGAATCCACACTATTAAATAAGGGCCCCGGGTGATACTTACAATTGAGGGAGTTTGGGAAAACTGAGTCAAGGGACTCCCCAAGACACTAGTGGCCGAAGTGGGGCTAGACACGAGGCCTCGCGCCTCTGTGCACGCTACACGTGTGTGTGCAGATGGGGGAGTTTGCTTAGACACAGAAGTGTTTGCACAGACGCGTCTGCCTTCGTGGTTGGCTGCCACCCTCCTGGCTCGCAGTGCACCGGGAAAAGTCAGTCTGGCCCAGAACGCGTGTGATCAAAGGGTTCGTCATACAGAGGGTCTTCCCGTTCATACCTCTCCCTTCTAGCCCTTAGTCCTGCTGGACTATCTAAACACTGAGCTCTGATTGCTTTCCTCTCTGGGAACAGGACCGCACTGAGTCGTGGGAGAGTTAGGAGTGATCTGAACTCTGATCTCTATCTGCTTATAAGCTTCAGTTTCTCCCAGTATGATAAAGAGGCAGATTTGAAACCAACCAACCAACCAATAAAATTAAAACCTAGGGCTTCCCAGGTGGCGCAGTGGTTGAGAGTCCGCCTGCCGATGCAGGGGACGCGGGTTCGTGCCCCAGTCCAGGAGGATCCCACATGCCGCGGAGCGGCTGGGCCCGTGAGCCATGGCCGCTGAGCCTGCGCGTCCGGAGCCTGTGCTCCGCAACGGGAGAGGCCACAACAGTGAGAGGCCCGCGTACCGCAAAAAAAAAAAAAAAACAAAACAAAAAACCTAGGCAAGACCTCCCACTAGCAGAAACTGCTCACTGCTGAGCAGTAAGTTGGAAGAGAAAAGGTGAGCCTGCTGGAGAGGGGTGATTTTGGTGTCCATAGCCAGCCGGGGGAAGTTTGGATCAATATGAGGAGATGGGGAAGTCAGTGGTTGATCGAGGGCCCTTTATTCCTAGTGGTCTCCCCAAAATAATGCTCACTGGGCCGAGACGCCCTCATGTTTCCAACTATATCAGGACCTGTGAGACATCGGAAGGAGCGTACATTCTGAGGTCGCTCTGCCTACCTTACTAACAGAGGTTGAGGGTGAGTCCCACTCATAAGCACAACTCTTCTGTGCCAGGCAGGGTACCATGCGCATCACCTTGCATGGTATATATTCTACCCCATTGTACAGATGAGAAAGTTGAGCCTCAGAGAAGTTAAGCACTGGTGTAAGGTCATGCTTCCCTCCCTAGCCTGCTTCCCACCTCCCCCACTACTGAACACATGGGAACTTAGAATTTCAAATTTCACTAATAAAGAGAGAAAACATTTTGAGACTCTGGGAGGAGGTGAGTGGAAGTAATAAGGCATCCACCTGTGTGAGATCGTTTAGTTATGGTTCTGCTTAGAGACAAGTGGATGGACAAGACATGTGGTTGAGGTGATTCGGACCCTCACCTGGCTGAGTCTCCAGTTTTCCACTCCTAACTGGAGATAATTCCAGGCTGCTCCCATGATGACTTAGAGCCTTGAAGAAGTCCCTTGTTTATCACAGAGGGTATCTCCTGTATAGAACATATGTTAATCATGATAGATGGTGGGGGTGAGAAGAAGAGGAATTTTTAGCAGGGAAAGAAAATCTTTCTCTTCCATGTCTCTCGAGAGTGGAAGTGTCTAGTTTCTAACAAAACTTAAAATTTTTAAAGTATCTTAAAAGGAAAACAATATTTCTACTTAGAGTGAATTGCCTTTGGATTAGGATTTTCCAAGACAAATTTAGACTCTCAGGTTGGATTTTCCTGCCACCCAGCACTAACCTGGCTTCTGTAGCCATCTGAGTGTTCTCTGAGAATGCAAACTTATTTTAATAACGGCCGAAGCAAAAGAAAATGAGAAAGATGATTCTGCTGGAGGGGGGGGGATCATTTATTGCCAGTCAAAAGCAAACACGCACTATTTTTAGGTTATGCATTGTAGGGGGTTGTCTGCATTCTCCACCCCTCCCCAGCCCCCGGGCTCCCCTCCCCTGGCGTGGGTACGGAGGGCTGACACACCGCACACACATCCGGGACGCACAGACAGACCTTGACAGTGCTGTACTTAGCTCACTGCCTTCACCACCCACCTAATGCACAAGGGGAAATGGAAACACTTTTCCAACGTTCCCCTGAATGAAGAGCTCTCTGTTAGTCACCACCAGCCTGGCTGGGCCCCCGGTGGATAGTACCATCCCCGCAATGAGGTACCAAAATAAATGGCTTTTGAGGCACCATGGGAAAATATGCTGAGACTCGCATACAATTAAAACAGTTATTAATACTCGCATTGTTCCTGGGGTGTGGGTGTACGTGGCATCTACCTTTTCCCTTTGGCTGGAGCGAAACAAGAGAACATATGTTCTCATCACTGGGACTCCCAGCCCAGTCACTGGGAGGAAGGCAGAGTGTACGGAAACTCAGCCCCTCCTCCAGCTCCTGGCATCTCCGCCAAACTGCCTGGCCCGGCCCGGCCCGGCCCGCGACGTCTGGGCTGGGGATGTCCGCGTTTTAACCGTAAGATTTTTTCAGACGTCAATTTTGCCATCAGTCTGAACAGATTTTTTAAGTGTGTGTATGGTATGGGAGGGGGTGAAGGTAGGGACGGGGGGCCAGGGAGAATGAAAGGAATAGACAGACTGGCAGATACTCTGACCCACCTTGTTGGGCTATAGGCAGAAAAAGGAGCAGATGTGAGGGTGCTTTGAGGTTTTCAGGGAATAAGCCTGAGGAATGATAATTAAGTCTTTATCTTTTTTTTTTTTTTTGACTAAATTTCATTATTATCATCTTGCCTGGTTTGCTTCAGGTCAGCCTGTTTTCCCTCCCTCCCTCCCTCCCTCCCTCCCTCCCTCCCTCCTTCCTTCTCTTTGTCCCTCCCTCTCTCTCTCTTCCCCTCCCTCCCTCCCTCCTTCCTCCCTCCCTCCCTCCCTCCTTCCTCCCTCCCTCCCTCCCTCCTTCCCTCTCTCTCTCTCTTCCCCTCCCTCCCTCCCCGCTTCCTTCCTCCCTTCCTTCCTTTTTCTATCCTTTCTTTTTCTCCCTCTTCCTCTCTCTTTCTCCTTTCTTCATAGGAGTGAGGAGAAAAAACTTTGAAGTCTCCTGTGTGATCCTAGACAAATTATTTAACCTCCTAAACCTCAGTTTTCTCATCTATAAATGGGCATAATAATTCTTGTGAGAATTAACCTAGGTAATACCAGTGAAGAATTTAGCACAGGACCTGGCACATAACACGTGCTCAATTAATGTGGGGTGGGGGGTAGTGGTAATAGTTGTTGTCTTTATGTCATCATTGTTGTCATCCTTTCTTCTTCCTCCCATCATTTATTGGGCTGCCTCTAGGTATAGGTTCCAGGCCCGGGTCTGGAGATAGACAATCCAGTAAAAGTCCCTGTCTTCAGGGCAACCACTATCTTCTGGGGTAACATGTTTGCTTCCACTTCCACTCAGCTGCCTTTAGAGAGAGAAGATTCTAGATGGAGTAGGGCTGACGACTGAAGAAGAAACTTTGATTTCCAGGTATTGGAAAAGGTCAGGAGTAGAACAGAGATTTATATTTTGTGTTTTGGTGATAGGATCGCTAATGGACCTAAAATCCATTTGTCACTTGGGAACTGAGGTTTCCTGGGACCAGAAAACTAGCAACCGCAGAAGCAGAGCTGGTTTCAGTGTCAATATTTGCCACAAGTGGTGAGTAAACAAAGTCAGCATCTGGGAAGGGGAGATGGTGGTAGGCAGGGACCATAGTGTGGAACAGGCCGCTCTCTGAATTACAGACAAAAGGATTCCCATGGGACAGAGAACAAGCAATCTCTTCCCAGTTCCCGGCTTAAAGCGTTAGGTAGGTGGTGAAGGCAGCCTGGATAATGTCGAGATGAAATAGCCCTGGGGTAATTGAGAGTTGGAGGCCTGAGCTCTGAGCAACGTGCCTTCAAAATCACTGGTTTGCGTAATGGGGTTGTTGGGCAGCCCTGGAATTCCCTGCAGGCTCCCTGCTCCTTTCCCCACCCTTTCCACGCTCACCACCGGCTGCTGCACCGGATCTTAGCCCCCTGATCTGCATCTCTATGGGATGAGCCACAGATGCAATCACATTTTCCCGAGGAACTGCAAGTTTGCTCTGCTAATTTAAGGAAACCTCCAAATTCAAATTTACCAGGTAGATAATTAGGAGGTGGTTATAAGCATCCCAGAAAATCTCCTGTTTTACATTGAGGCTTAACCACAAGAATCCTTTAACTATCAGCTTCCACTGGGTCATTCTGGGCTTGAGTTATACCTGACAGAGGCTTTGGGGGAAGACACATAAAGTTAAAGAATTAGAACCGCTGTTGATGTCTCGACAGTTGGAAGTGAATATAAAGCATCTCTGACATTATAACAAAGCTTAGCGGGAAATACTGTTTGAGTCACAAAACCTTGATCATTGCACAGTTTTTATAAAGCTGTATTAAATATTTGTTCATGCATTCATGCAACAAACGTATATTGGATACCTACTTATGTGCTAGGAAATGTGATGTAAGACATAGTCCTTGTTTTCAAGGAAGCTTCGAGAAACAATAAATCAACCCTGATGGTGTGGAATCCGAATTGCTGCGAGGAGGGTAAGCAAATGCAGTGGACTCACAGAGGAGGATCTATATCAAACTGGAGGAGAAGCAGTCAGGGAAGGCTTCCTGGAGGAGGTGAAGCTTAAGCTATGGAGAGTCGGTGTTTGCTAGCTGAAGAAGAGGGGAAAGGGCAATTCTGGCAGAGGGAACATCCCACAGGAAGATGGTATATTCTAGGAGGAGACTCCAGTGACCAGTGCATGGAGGGAGATTAGGTTAAGAAGGAGGGCAGAGGCCAGCCCAGGTCAGGAGAGGTTTTCCATGACTGACCAAAATAATGGGGCCATTGAATTATTTCAATTGAGGGAACTGAGATGATCCTATTGGCATTTTAGAAAGATCATGCTGGCAGCCGCAAGAAGGGTCGATTGTGGATCCAGACAGGAAAGAGGCAAACTGGAAAAGAAGTGGCAGGGGCCTGCGTGAGGTGTCAGAGGACTGGAGAAGCAGGCTCCGGGACCAGATAAGGTGGCTGAGGCCTTGGCAGTATGTAACTGGAGGGTGTGGACGGAAGGAGGGGGAGACATCTACAGGAACAACAGAGCAGTAATCACAGCTGCCAGGCATTGTCTGTTTACCCTGCCCAGTGCCATGCAGGGTTTGCCTTCCAGATGGTTGGCATGGGGTGAATGCCCTGGGAGTTAGGAGGCTGGGTGTTGGGGTGACATCCCCAGGACATCCAGACCACCAGGCCTGAGGGTAGGGGGATGTAGACTTGAACCAGTAGCTGAAGCAACAGAGTAGGTGACAGAGCAGGACAGCAGAACGCTGTGCCCAAATGGCAGGGGTGGGCACCTAAGGTGGCATTTTTGTTTGAACATGCGGGAATAACCATTTGGAAGCGGGAAGGAGGATGCAGAAGCGGGCAAACCCCCACTGGTTTTGCAGAGGGGGGCCTTTTCCACAGCCCCTGGTGGCCCTTCCTCCTTGCCTCCCACCTGCCGCCAGATGCAGCTTACCCAGAACTCAGTGGCAAATATTGAACTACTTTTTCGAAGTGTTAATTGGGATTTTAAATCGACCATAAGCAGGTGATCAAAGCCTGTTAGTCTCTGGCGGTTGTTTATTCTCCAGGGGACAGTCCCACCCAGCGTGGTGTCACCACTCAGGGAGCGTGTGTTCCCTACCCCCAGTTGTTTCTCGTCTTAGTTTTTTTCTCACTTAGAAATAAAAATAGGGCTTCCCTGGTGGCGCAGTGGTTGAGAATCTGCCTGCTAATGCAGGGGGCACGGGTTTGAGCCCTGGTCTGGGAGGATCCCACATGCCACTGAGCAACTAAGCCCGTGCGCCACAACTACTGAGCCTGCGCATCCGGAGCCTGTGCTCCGCAACAGGAGAGGCCACAGCAGTGAGAGGCCCGCGTACCGACAAAAAAAAAAAAAAAAAAAAAAAAAAAAGCCTCAGCTAGACAGGTGGGAAGCCTTAGAGCAAAGGTCCCTTCTTCCAGCCAGGAGTCCTGTGTTGGTTGGGGGTGGCCCAGCTCTAGAACCTGGGCTGTGCTCCCTCGCTGGTTGACAGTAGCCTGAAGAGAGCCTGGTCTTGGCATGAAAGCTGCGCTGGGTGCAAAGGTGCAGCAGCTGGAGGCTCTTCACAGCACTTCTCTCCCAAAGGGAGGTCCAAGCAGTGCCCTCCCGTGGCTGCCACATCCTATCTGCCCACGCCGGCTCTCTTCGAGCCTCTGGCTGCTCCCCCTTCACTGCATCTTCCAAACCTGTGCTCTGGGGTGAAGACAAAAGCTCCGATCCACTCGCCGGGACCAAAGGTCTTGTCCCTTAAGCCCATCCTCACCTTCTCTTCCCATTTGGGACAGAGCCTCGTTCCTGCCCGTTCCCTATATAACAATCCCTCCACACTCTGCTCACCAAGGCGAGGGCTGTCCCCACAGGTCTGCTGCCCCGCCAGCTTGGCTAACACCTGCCCTATTTGCTCAGACACTTTCTGTCTGGTTCCCTCTCCTTTTCTTCACCACTCATTTCCACCAGGACCTGCCTTCAACCTGTCAGGAGCTGCCTGTCCAGTGGCCCTTTCCTTGATGGATGGCCACGTAGTTACACAGGTTAAGGAATCTAAGCTAGAGTGCTAATGAGTCATGGTGACGTGATGAGTTACCTCTTCTGGGTAACATTCACATGCTGACAGACCTTTTCAGTGCTTTAGCCCCGAAGAGTGCGGTGTTGTGCATAAGTGTTCTATGCTTGGCGAACCTAGTCGGATGGGGTGGAACAGAGGAATTTCTTTTGCTCCCTCAGCACTGCCAATGAGCTGTCCTAGGAATATGTGTGGAGATACAGAGGGCAGAGGGTCAGGGTTTTTCACAGGTCATGGTTTAAAGCAGCCAGATTCAAAAATGAGTCGAGGGCTTCCCTGGTGGCGCAGTGGTTGAGAGTCCGCCTGCCGATGCAGGGGGCGCGGGTTCGTGCCCCGGTCTGGGAGGATCCCACATGCCGCGGAGCGGCTGGGCCTGTGAGCCGTGGCCACTGAGCCTGCGCGTCCGGAGCCTGTGCTCCACAACGGGAGAGGCCACAACAGTGAGAGGCCTGCGTACCGCAAAAAAAAAAAGAGTCGAATAGACATTTCTCCAGAGGAGATGTAAAAACGGCCAGTAAGCTTAAAAAGGTGCTCAACGTTGTTAATCATTAGGGAAACGCAAATCAAAACCACCACGCGATACCACCTCACACCCATTAGTACGGCTGCTATCAACAAAACAGAAAATAAGTATTGGTGAGGAGGCAGGGAAATAGGAACCCTTGGGCAGTGTTGGTGGGAATGTAAAGTGGAAACAGTATGGCAGTTCCTCAGAAAAGTTAAACATAGAATTACTGTATGATCCAGCAATTCCACTTCTGGGTATATACCCAAAAGAATTAAAAGCAGAGTCCTAAAGAGATGTTTGTACAGCCAGTGTTCACAGCGGCATTATTCACAATAGCCAAAAGGTGAAAGCAACCCAAATGTCCAACAACAGAAGAATGGATAAAGAAATGTGGTCTATCCATACAATGGAATATTATTCGTCCCTGAAGAAGGAGGAGATTCTGACACATGCTACAACATGGATGAAACTTGAAGGCATTATGCTAAGTGAGATAAGCCAGTCACAAAAAGACAGATACAATACGATTCCACTTATAAGAAGTACTTTAAGTTCAGGGAGACAGAAAGTAGAATGGTGGTTGCCAGAAGCTGGGGGGTGGAGTGGGGAATGGGAGTTGCTATTTCACAGAGTATGGAGTTTCAGTTTGGGACGATGAGAAGGTTCTGGAGATGAATGGCGGTGATGGTTGCATAACAATATAAATGTACTTATGCTAAACTGTACATTTAAAAGAGTCAATTTTGTTATGTGCATTTTACCACCGTAAAAAAAAGAAGTCATGATGTATCATGAGAAGAAAGAAATAGATTAACCCAGATTTGCCTGAGGATCTCTACTTTGTACCTTGAAATCAGGATGTGTGACAAGGCAGGATCAAAGTCCTGAATCCAGGTTAGAAACCAGGAGGAAGTGCCAAAGGGCATCCCTGCAGAAGGGGAGCTACATGAGGGCAGGCAGCCGGGTGCAGGCTGTGCACAGGGACCACGCCAAACCACGATTTAATCTCGGGGCTGCCAACTGAGCAGTGTGTGACTTTGGACAAGTGATTGTGCCTCTCTGAGCCTTTGTTTCTGTATCGATAAAACAGGGCAACGATGTTAACAACACCAGAGCTGTTGTCAGGCTAAATGCAATCTGTCTGTGGGGTGGGTGCATAAGGGGGGTTGCTAGCAAATAGAAGGCCCTTGTTAAATGTTAGCTCTGTGTTAGGCCCTGAAGTTTCTGCAAGGGAGGTGGGGTTTTCAGGCTGTTTAAATGCCAGCGGCTGCCTCAGATGACAAGGGAGGTTGTACTCTTAATGGGCGAGCATGTGAGATGTCCTTTTCCGTGGTGTTGAGCAGAAATTGAACATGTTGGAAGCGAGCTGAATAGTGAGTATTAAGCTTGTGGTTATAACTATGGGAGATGAGCATTTCTAGCCTCCATGTGAATCCAGGTGAATCCTTCCTTTTTGTAAGGAAAGTAATTACATAAGTGCTTGGGAGCCTCCACTCTGGGCTGGGCCCTGTGGCAAATGCTGGGGGGGAACAGATGGGAGGAGATGGGTCCTGCCCACCAACTGCTCCCAGGCTAGGCAGTGAGGGGAGTGTGAGATGGAGTCAACAGCCATCCTGGGGGGCTTCAGGGAAGACAGACGCAGCCTCTTCTGGGAACATGGTGTCACTGATGGGTGATCAAAACCAAAATGGCAGAACTCTCTAGCTTCTATTTCTCCTTAGCAGATCATCTTCCAAGAACACGTTATGAATGTATGGTTTCCAGCCTGAGCTGTGCCCCCAGTGCTTCTTGGAATTCTTGTCTTCAACCCCTACTTCATTCTTCTCAGCCCCATTCCAGGCCTTTCCCTCTCTCAGTACCCCAAGCCAGCTGTGACCTCAGCAAAAACACACCACTACTGACAAGAGAAAGCCCCCCAGGTGTGGACCAGCTCCACTCTCCTGTCTGCGGCCTCCAAGGAAGCCTTCTGTTTGTCTGAAAAAGAGAAGCGGTCATAGCCTGGGCTAAATTTC
This sequence comes from Phocoena sinus, assembly GCF_008692025.1. NCBI lineage: Eukaryota > Metazoa > Chordata > Mammalia > Artiodactyla > Phocoenidae > Phocoena > Phocoena sinus. Next base: position 14,774,646 of record NC_045770.1, read on the forward strand.
CTGCTTCTATCTCCCCGTTTCATCTAGGACCTTCCTTTATTGTTACAGATTACTCTTTAGCCTTTCCGTCCTCACTGTCCCCTTCCCTCTGCCTTCAGCCATGTTTAAATCCTCTCACCAAAAGAAATTTGATGAAAAAGCTATTCTCCTATTACCCCTTTCACCAAACCTCCAAATTTCTGGATTTTTGGCTAACACTCATTGAACATCTATTGTATGTTCTAAGTGCTTTACTTATATTATCATATTTAATCCTAACAACAACCTATGAAGTAGATCTTGTTATTATCCCCATCCTATAGGTGAAGAAACTGAGGCTCAGTGAATTCATCAACTGCCCAGTGTGACATGGCTGGTAAGTGGTGGAGGCAGGATTTAAACCCAGGTTCATGGCAACTACCCAGTCCTCCGGCCATGGAAGAAGTCTCTCAGTCACCCCCACCAACTCCTTCAATGCCTCTTCTTGTGGTTCTCGCCCTCTGGAGCTCTGTACTTCCCTCAATAAGTAGCACTGGAGATTTGCTCCTTTGTGCCCCTGGATACCACTCTCGCCTGGCTCCCCTCTACACAATTTCTGGCGTATCTGTAGTAGCTCCTCTTTCCTCGTCCATCCCCTACACATCAGTCTCTGCCCAGGCTCTGCCCTTTGCCCTTTTGTCTTGTTCTGCACATGCTTTCTGGGTGAGTTTATCCACTCATGATTATAACCGTGCCCTGTATCTGCAGCCCCCCACCCCATGCTCACACGTCTCTAAATGAACTCATGACCTCCCTCACTTCAAATCTGTTCTTACTCCTTTCTTCCTGAGACTGCTTAGTAAAACCATTGTCTGCCCAGTCGTTTAAGCTAGAAATCATGGAAAACATCCCCTATGGTGTCTTTCTCTTGTCTCTAAATCTAATGGATAGCCAAGTCCTCTTGAGTCTATTTTCCAAGCAGTTACAGGCCCTCTTTCTTTCTCTTTATTCCTGCTGCTGTCAACTGCTCTGCTTTAAGACCTTATAATATTGGGTTGGCCAAAAAGTTCATTCAGTTTTAAGTAAAAATAAAAGACATGTTTCATTTTTACCAAGAACTTTATTGAACAACGTAGTCATTAACTGAGCAAACTTTTTGGCCAACCCAGTATTTCCCTTGACCACTTATTGTCTTGCTTCTGCCACTGTCCCCTCTAGTCCGTCCTCTACACAGTTGCCAAGGTCTTTCTAAATCATAGTCTATCAATATGCTCTGGACATTCCCTGTCTTCCAATCATCTAGAGGCTGAAGTTCAAGTCCTTGCAGGCATTCAAGGCTACTCACCACCTGGCTCCCATGTACTGGCCTCATCTTCCACGACACACCCCACCTGCCACCCACCTGCACCCCGACTTTCATTCACATTAGCTACTGATGAGTCCTTGGGAGCAAAACGTAAATGCATGCCAGCATCACAGAGCAGGCAATTCAAGATCTACCTGCTCCATCATGCTTTCCTCAACTGGAATGGATGGCTCTCTCCTCCTCAAGCTTAGTTCAAACAACTAACGTGGCACTTTACACACCGTTTCATGGCAGGTTGTTCAAGTGTACGTGTCCTTGGCTAGATGGGGCAGGGACCTTGCAGGGACCTCCCCAGGGCACAGCACTCACTGCTGTGAAAGTAGATGGCATGGGCATGTAGCACATCTTAGGCACTCTCGAAATGTTAGTTTCCCTTTGTTTTGACACATAAACAGGTGCCAGGAGACTGTAGATGGATTCACAGCCTAATTTGCAAGAAAGTGGGAAAGATAGAGACTAAAAATGACAGGGGGAGGGATGTCCCTCCCCTCCACACTAAGCCACACTGCCTTTAGAAAAGAACCAGCTTGTGTTCAATCAAAACAAGTCACGTCAAGAAACGCATCTCCTGTTTGCATAAGGATACTGTGCTGGTAGGAGAAGAAAATATTGGAGCCACAAGATACCTTGGCTTGAATAAGGCTTTTGACAAAGTCTGTCACTGTTCCTAGCGGGCAAGGCTGAGAAGCATGGTTGCGGGATAGTCATTGATCCATTTAAGTGCGGAATTGGAAGAGAACTTGGAGGCTTCCCATCTAACCCTCTCACATTACAGGTCAAGAAACTGAGACCCTAAAGGCTCATTTTTCTAAAGAAACACAGCTTATTAGTAGCATAACAGGTCCCACGGTCTACTTCTTGCAATTCCAGAGCCTCTGCTGACACAAGGCTTTTCCTGGAGTCCGTTGGTTTGTGGCCCGCTGAGCAATCATGCCCAAAGTAAGCTTTCTCGCTGGCTGACGTCTACCTGACGGGAGATGTCAGATGATATGCTATCTGCCCATTCAGTAATTTATCAGGTTCTGGAGTAGAACCCAGAAGGCATGTTTTTCAAATAAGCGAGTGACACAGATGCAGAAGGGCTAGCTGATATGTAGGACTGCAGAATCAGAATCCGAAATACCTTGCAGGCTGGAATGATGGGCTGAAAGTAAGGAGTCGAAACTTAACAGGAATAAATGGAAAGTCTTGCACTGAAGTTTCCAAAAAATCAATTCCATAAGTACAGGGTGGAGAAGACTTGATGTAGGTTCAATAGTAAAGACGTATGTGTTTGAGTTGAGTACAAGAGGATCTTAGGGCATCTTAACTGCTAAAATAGCCACAGCAAGGTGCTGAAGTCTGTTCTTGTTCTGAAACAATAAAAGTTAGATTCCGAAACAGAGTATGTAATGCTGCCACTGTACTCTGTACAGACCACATCCGAGCCCGGGCTCCAGCTCTGAGCATCTCACTTTCGGAGGGCTTTTGACAAACTGAACAGCAGGACATGTGGACTGGCTCTGTGAACTCCAGGGGGCAGAACTTGGGAGCCGGAGGCCAGCAGATTTTGGTTCCACGCGGGGAAAACATTCCAACTGGGTCTCCACATCCAGTCATACATCCGTGCGAATCATGAGCTCCGTGGGCTGAAGATGTGACCCTCTGTTAGGGAAGCAGAGGAGTCACTCTTGGGAAAAAGGTTGATTTAAGTGATCTTGAGGGTCCCTTCCAATTATTAGCTGCTACTGTACTATGACCCTGCATACTTTTATAAAACCAGACTTGAAAAAAACCAATTCTTCCTTTTTTCAGCCCAATACGATTCGCCAGGCTAAATGGTAGTTTTAGTTTTAAATTCCAACCAACATTTAGTCATTGAGCACCTGCTACGGACAGAGTCCTAAGTGTCTTTGTTTCCTTCAGCTGAACAAAAATTACTTTGATAGTTGACTTAGACATGAGGGAAGGAAACAATGTTGATTGTAAACCTAGAGTATAATTCATGTTCTAGGCATACTACACATTTATACCTATAATTTTTTCCTTCTGTTGATCCTTTTTATTAAAAAAAAAACCCCTTAATTATAGAGGAAAGGGCTTAAGTAGAAAAAGAACAGAAGATATTCCCAAATGAATCTTGGTTGTTTATAGTGGCTTTTTTTTTTCCTCTTTCTTCAAAGTTAGAAATTTCTCAAGAAACCTCTTACATTGACAGATAATTATTTGATAATGAAGTGAATAGTGATGATCATAATTATAATGGCCACTGTACAATGTATATTAAACACTATAATAAGCCACAGATTTTCTGTGCCCCCATGATTTCCTCATCTGGAAGACGACTTTGGCATTGGCTGAAATTATTAGCAAGTACAGTGTGGTCTCCAAATTATCTTGTATATATCTGCTATCTGTAAAAACAGTTTGGAGCTTTAAACGTAACCAGTTTCTCCTTAAATATATATTGATATTTACATGTATCTATTTATGTATGCAAATATATACTTCTGCCTATTGGGGAAAAAAACACTTCGTTGCAGTATGATTGACATACAAAAAGCTGTACATATTTAATGTATACAACTTAATGAGTTTGGAGATAAGTATACCCCTGAGAAACCATCACCACAATCCATGCCGTAAACATATCCATCCTCTCCAAAGTGTCCCCCTAAGGAGGAGGGAAATACAGAAGAAATGGCTTGCACCCTCCTGTATCCCAGGACAAGGGATGAGATGGGCAGGGGCAGGGGAAGCGACTGGCAGAAGGGGAGCAGGGCCAGTCGCGGTAAGCAAGCATTAGACAGAGGGGGCTGATTAGGGAAGTGAAAAGAAGGCTGGGAAAGAGGAGCAGGAAGGTGCCCCAAGCAAGGGTGAGATGGAGGTGAGGCTGAGGTGTGGAGGGGGAGCAGAGCGGGGCTAAGTGAGCTGTGCCCAGCGGCTGTATCATTAGGAACCTTGCCTAAGGAGGAGGAAAGCACACGTGTCCCTCTCTGCAGCACAGCTTAAAGACTTCACACTCCCTTAGGCCCAGCTCTCCAGCCGAAATGGACTTATTTATTTTTAATAGAGCCCATTTGAGGTAGCTGTGTTTTCAAAGGCTGATGTCCTTGTAAGTACTTTTTATTCTCACAGGTTGAAAAAAAAAAATCCGTTCACGGCGGGAATGCTGAGCCGGGATCGGGTGGAGGGAGGTACCCCACAGCCTGCTGCAGCCTGACTCACTTAGGGGGCAGTCTCACGCCCTCCAGAGAAAGCCGGGGATTGTGGAAAGGAAAGTTGTGACCAGAGCAGCAGGAAAAGGCGGTGGAGGAGGGGAGGGGAGGGCAGGGCAGGCCTTACCACCCCTCCCCCCTCCCTTTTCCTGAACATGGAGTATCCATGTAGTCATGGCTTTTAAACAACATTACACACACTTGTCGTCCAAGATAAAATGTTATTAAGATTAAACGCTGAGCAAGGAACGGAATCCAACTTCCCACTGTCATATTTCAGCTCTGGTGAGTGATTGCCTTGCGGTAGCCCTAGCTCCTAAGCAGGGAAACGGCATTATTATCATTAATAAGCCCACGATGGGGAAGAGAAATTATAAACATTTCTGCAACAAGCGGCCCTCCAGTGTTAATATTTTATGAGCACACAGAGAAGCCGGCAACTGAATGTAAATGGCAGAATTATACGTAACTGTAATGTAAACACACATAATTGGGTTGAGATGGTGGGAGGAGGGGAGGCCGGTGGCAATGGGCGGAGGGTGGCACTTAGGGCACCGGGTGGGGTCCCAAAGGCAGAAAGTAGGACGCCTCAGGGCCCCTGTCGCTAGTCTCTCCTCCTCCTGCCGCTAGTCTCTCCTCCTCCTGCCGCTGTGTGTTTTCAGGGGGACCCGTGTCTCTGGGACCCCCGTGGGCAGGGAGGCTGCCATCTGCCCCCACCCCCTACACGTCATCCTTTGGCATTGGGTTGCTTTAGATTTTACTTACTCTGGGGACGGACAATTATGGGACTAAATGCTGCTTCCTGGGGCTTTCAAGTCTGTTCACGTGTGTGTGTTCTCCCTTTTAGTAGTATACGCATCTGGAGGACAGAGATCCTGTCTTCTCTTTGTGTAATCGCCAAGTGTACAATGCGTGTGTTGCAGGAACACCGTGTGTGTGTGTGTGTGTGTGTGTGTGTGTGTGTGTGTGTGTGTGCGCGCGCATATTTTTTTGTTGTTGTTAATTGTTTTGGTTTGGGTTTTCAGCTGGGGGACCCTTGATTTAAACCAAATATTTCAGGGGAGCCCAGTGAACAAGAGGGATGCTCTGACTTAAGCAGGGTAAGGGCCCAGAGACCCCCTAGCCAGCCCCCTCCTCTTCCAGGTGTCCCCAGAGGCACCTCTGTGGAGCACAGTGGGGGGACTACTGAAAGATCCCCCCTCGCTGTTTCCAGATGACAGAACTGATTTCCAGAGAGATGTGACCTGTCTGTCCCAGAGACTGGTCCCAGGTCCCCTGCCTTCCAGGGAGGTACACAACTTGGCTCAGGAGGGGTTCCTCCTCCAGCTCTGCCAGTGAGTGGGTGGTGGCCTGAACAAATCTCACTGCCTCTCTGGACCTCCCTTTCCCATCTGTAAAATGAATGAGACAACTAGATGATCTCTCGTGCTCCTTTCCAGCTCTGAGATCTAAGCCGTGTACAGACCTCCAGAAAGTTTACATTGTCCTCTGCAGTATCCAAGGTGACAGGTGTTGAAAGGCCAGCAAGGGACAACCTGGAGACCCGTAGGTGCCTCGACCCCTTGTGAGGCCGTTAGTCACTTGCCTGGGTTCTGCCCTTGGGCTTTAAGATTCCTGGGCCAGGACCTTGACGGGGGGCCCCCCCAACCGCTGTGTTGGCCCACAGTGCGCTCAGCCCAGGAGGGCGGGGACCACAGTGCCCAGCACAGTGCCTGGCTCACAGCTGGTGCGTAATAGAATCTTGCACGGTGATTGGTTGGACAAGTGAACTGGTTAATAGACTAGTTAGTTAATGAACTAAGCAGCTCTCTCTTCCACTTTGTTGTTTTCAAGGTAGTCTGTGGTTTTTAACTATTTACTGAATGCCTACTATGTGTTAGCACCATGCGAGTGATGTTACAAAAAGACAAGAACGCCTCTGGCTGGAAGCCAGTCTCTGTTCCTTCCCCTTCCCCCGTCCCCCGCCTCCTTGATTTTCTCTTTCCCTCTGCTCCTATTCATTATTTCTCTCTGCAGTTATGTAATTATTGGCCTTGGCAAAGAGTTTCAGGGGTGTCGTTTGTCTGAGAAACATTATGCAGAATTAAGTTCCAGGGTAATCTCGGATGCAAATACCTGTCCTTCAGGAGAATGTGAATTAAGCCTGCTGGTCTCGGCTCCACAGAGGCGGCTGCATTTGAATCCAGGTCTCTAACAGTCATGGAAGCTGACTTGAGGGGTGTATGGGACCCCCTCCGGCTCCTCCTCAGGAGCCCAGGATGTGGCTCCCAGGCTGGGAGGGAGCCTTGAGCAGTCGTCGTGTTCATCCCCTATCACTCATCTGAGCAGCCCAGAAAGCTGAGCATCTCTGCCCTGGCCTCTTCCATCCCCTCCATAAGCATATTTTGTGACCAGCTGGCAGGAAGTTTTTCTTTACAGTTAAACACAATCTTTCTTGTGATGTGCTACTATCCTTTAGATACATGTTTCTCAAATTGCAGGGTGCCTACCGAGTACTGGAAGATCTTGTTAAAAAACAGATTCTGGGGCAGGGCCTGAGATTCTGCATTTCCAACCAGCTCCTGGGTGATGCTGTTCTGCGAAGCACACTTCAAGTAGCAAGGCTTTAAAAAATAGATGGGCAGGAAAAGACAGAGAGAAGGCAAAGCAAACATAAAAACAAACAGCCCTGCTTATTTGAGTTTATTTGTATGGTCCCTTAGACATTTCCATTTCCGCTAAAAACTACTATTGGTCTGCAAATTCCCGAGCCTCTGTGGGTCTTGGTTTCCTCATTAGTGAAACAGTAAAACAACTCTCTCCAGAGTTGTGATGAGGGTTAAGGTAGACAGGGAGGACTCAGCACTTGCTGATGTTACCTGTTGAAACAGAAGCCCCTGGAAGGAGGGAGGAGGATGGCGGCTATGCCGCTTCCTGGGCTGTTAGGTAGGAAAGGGATCCCTGCAACTCTGCAGTTCGATCCTTCCTGTGGACCAGTCCTCAATGGTACCTGGTGGCCAAGTGCTGAAAAGGTTACTCAGCTTCCTTGGGGAGTTTGGAGGGTGCCAGCAGGGGAGAGCCAATCCCAGTCTGCTTAGGTTGACCTTGATTTAAAAGAAAACAAAAAACTATTTGTGTAGCTTAGGGTATCTTACTAGCACTTAATAGATTTGAAGAAGATGCTGGTGATTAGACTGTATATTCATCTTGGGCTTTTATTCTTTTCAAAGTATCTTCCCACGTCTTCTCTTCACAGCCCTTTAAGACGGGTAAAGTGGGCATTGATCATCCCTACGCTACGATACAAGGTGTGCAGGGGTTCAGGGACTTGCCCAAGGTCACACCGGTTGTCTTTTTTTTTTTTTTTTTTTTTGCGGTATGCGGACCTCTCACTGTTGTGGCCTCTCCCGTTGCGGAGCACAGGCTCCGGACGCGCAGGCTCAGCGGCCATGGCTCACGGGCCCAGCCGCTCCGCGGCACGTGGGATCTTCCCGGACCGGGGCACGAACCCGTGTCCCCTGTATCTGCAGGCGGACTCTCAACCACTGCGCCACCAGGGAAGCCCCACACTGGTTGTCTTTGGTGAAGTCCAGCCCAGAAGCCTGTCTGCTGCCTCCTGGTCCTGTGTTCTTCCTGCTGCCCTTAAAGATGGGGGCTGTAGGTGTGTGAGGGGAGGGGGCAGGGAAGGGGGTGGATCTTTGATGTTGCCTGAGGAGGGGCAAAGGAAGCCACTCCCCTCCCCAGCCCTTCCCAACTATTGTCCTGCTGGGACTTAGGACCTTGTCGGGGTACACGGGCCTGGCCTGGGCCCAGCTCAGAGAGCAGAGCCTCCACAGTCCCCTGCCTGGAGCAGAGAGGGGATCATGGACTGCCAGACCTACCCAGGTGCCACGCACGATGTTTCATGAGCACAGCCAGCCTGGTCCTCCCACTCTGCCCCTTGGGGTTAGCACCTCAGAGGCGCTTTTACACTCCAAACTCTCTGAGTCATTATCTTCTTAAAAGACACCATTCTTTTTTCCCCTGCTGTCGCTGCTGCTAAGAATTCATCCCTCCCTCCCCTTCTCCCAGCACTGGCCTTCTCTCCCTTGGGGGCTGGGGGCTGGTGGCAGGGGGCGATGGCTCCAAATGAGCTTCTCCTTCCTCCAACAGCTAGCAAGGAGAAGGGGCATTGGGCCCGCGCCTGTTCTGGGCCTACAGGAGGAGCTGCCTGGGTTCCATCTCAGGACTTCCCTGAGACCTCCTTGTGGCTTGGACCCTGGGGCCTGCCGGGCCACAAGGACAGTTGTGGTTAGATCCAAAGTCCAGGCCACCCAGCTGTCTTTTTCCTGAGGTCCCTGGGGACCTTTGTGCGCGAATGCAGGCCACCTGCCTCTATAAGCTTCCCTTAACAGTCTTGCTAATTTTTCAGAGCTGTGGTTTCTTCCCTTGCAGCCTAGAGAGACCACTCTTCTAGGCTTTGATTCCCTCACTTTTCAAACCAAGTGGTAATATTAACCTCCCAGAGTCTGGGGGAGTGTTCACTGTACCATACTCTGCTAGGCACACAGTGGATGCTCAGTGAATGTTTATTGGAACAAAGTACTGCAGAAGAATTGCGGATTTAAATTCAGCTTGGCTCCCAAATCCAAGTAGCCCTTGACCTCTCCCTCCTCCATTCATTTCTTCAACTGTGAGCTCTATGGTTTCCTCCTCCCCCTGTGGCCGCTTCTCATTTCTCTCCTCCTCCCGTACATTTTCTTCCACATCTGGTCCTGGGCCTTCTTCTCACTGGTCCACATTCTGCATGACTTCCTGCATCCCCATGCCTGCAGCCTCTGGAGAGATGGGGTTAATAAGATATTTATCCTCAACCAGCAAACTCCTCACAGTGACGGACTCTTAAAGAGTGGAAGACACATCCTATGTGTCACCATCCACTTTCCCACTCGGTGCCTGAATCACCCGTTCCTGGAGCCAACTTATAAAGACTTTGAAAACACCGAGCTAAATCAGTGCGGGTCACCATCCTCATCAAGTGAATCATTGTTGCTGGGCTGGTGGAGGGTGTGCTAGACGAGCTTCCCCCATTGGCCAGAGTGGTCCTTGCTGCTGCGGTTAGATTTCAGAAGCCCTGGGGTCCTGGTGACCACGCTGCTTCTCTCTCCCACCCCCAGGTATATGCCTGCCTCTTCTTTAAAACTCTGAATCCACTTTACACCCATGTGCTCCCAGGAAAGGCTACTGGAAAGCTTTATAGTCATTTATACCTGAGGAGTCCGGAACTGGCCACAAGCAGTGGGGAGAGAACTTTGCTCAGGAAGAAAACACCAGGTTTCAGAGCAGCTCATAATGGGGATCCTGCAGAGGGGGGCAAGGGCCCAGAGTGGGGAGGCTGGGGAACAGCCTAGACTAGGTTCTGTTCTTGGCTCCACCAGTGGCACGATGGTGCCCAGTTACTCTTTTCCCAAAAGGAAGAGTTGAAGCCAGTCTGCACTGTGCTGTACTCTATAAGCTGCTCACGCCTGATCCTCATGGAGGGCTGTATGAGCACTTCTACTGCACCTCTGCCAACGTGAGGGGCAGGTCAGCATTGGGGATTTCCTCCAGTTCCTGCGCTCTAAGCCAAGGAGTGAGCCAACCAACCGAGGCCAGTCCCCCCTCCCCCCCCCCCCCCCCCAGACTGCTGTTCAGAGTCAGGCTCAGCCCTGTCCATCTTGCAAGTCTCAGGCCAGGAGTTGGCACCCCTCGGGGGTTTGGATGGGAGCCTGGGGCCTCGATTCTGGGTCTCAGCTTCTCTGTAGTCCTGTCCCGACAAGCTATTGCCTCTGAGTTCAGCCTAAGAATGCTCATTGACCAGCAGGACAGGTACAGCAGCAAACAGAATCTACCAGTGGAAAAATCCCTCCCAGTCTCAGGGAAGGAGGTCATAGCACATCTTCAGGGGATTGGCTCTCCCCAGGTCCTGCTTTCCAAAAGTAAACTTAAAACGAGGTGGATACAAAGCATCCACGCTCACTGCCCATGGGGTCGTCCTCATACCACTGCTAGCCATCAGCATCTCCCTTCACAATGACTGGACTGTGTAACTTCCAAGACATTCCCACCCACACGTACTTTGTCACAACTTTGGGAGTAGGGCAGATAAGGAGAGGCTCAGAGAGGTGGAGTTGCTACCCATAGTCACCCAGAGATGAGAGGGCTTTCCATCTCCGCTTGGGGAGCTCAGAGCTCACAACAGCTCCATGGGTACAAAGCAAAGCTTTGTGCTTTTCCAGAACATCTGTAGGTACCCATCCAGAAGCCTCATTCCCTCAGCCAGCAGGCCTGGCATCACACCACAGGCCCCATTAGCTGGAGGTGATGGAGCCTCAGAGCTGCCCCCAGGGTCACGTGTGCCCTGTCACTCTGCCTGGACTCAATTCTGCGTGCCTTGCCCATGACCCTGGCGTCCACTGACCTGACCAGAAAAGGTGGGGATGAGAGGGAGGTGGAGTGATGAAAATATCACCTGCCTGGGAACCAGAAGACCTGGATTCTGGCTTTGGCCATTAATTTCCTGTGTGACCTTGGCTAAGTCACATAACCTCTCTGAGCTTCACTTTCCTCATCTATAGTAGAAAAGGGCCTGCCTGACTGGATGATCCCTAAATTTCCTTCCAAATCTGAAATCCTGATGTCTACAGTTTCTCCCACAATGATATCACCCACTGTAGGATCCAGCACCAATTAATGTTGAGAGGTTGAAGGAAGCCACCTGGAGATCCCTAGATGTCTCCCTTTAGATGGAGGACCTGCTCTATTGCCAAGTTTCCCACCCCACGCTCTGGGCACTGGCTGGACTGGCCGTGACCTCCAATGGGGCTTTATCACGAGGGGACTTTTGAGCGGTCTTCCCCTTGAAGAACTGCAGTAGGCAAGCAAATTCCAATCCCACCCTTTACCTAAAGACCTGAGAGCTCGGCAAGCCCCGGCGATATATGAAGAGAGGGGCTACTCACTCAACGCCAAGTTCTCTGTTTGTTCTCAAGCACTCACGCAAATACCCTTCAATTTTACATTATTGACTAAAAGTGTTTAACATTCGGCAGTACATTTTAAATTACACAGACACATCTTATCAGCGCAGAAAAACCAGCACAAAGACAATGGGCCACCTCCTTCCGAACCTGGTCTCTTCTTTAAATTTTTTTTTTTTTTTTTTTTTTTGCGGTACGCGGGCCTCTCACTGCTGTGGCCTCTCCAGTTGCAGAGCACAGGCTCCGGACGTGCAGGCTCAGCGGCCATGGCTCACGGGCCCAGCCGCTCCGCGGCATGTGGGATCTTCCCGGACCGGGGCACGAACCCGTGTCCCCTGCATCGGCAGGCGGACTCCCAACCACTGCACCACCAGGAAGCCCTGGTCTTTTCTTAATGAAACTCCATCCCTCCCTGCCGCCCTGCTCCTGGTTAACGCCAAGTCTTCGTATATAATTTAGTTAAATGGATTCGATATGCTGGCGTCGTCACCCCACACACCCCCTTTCTCTTTTTTTGGTTATTGAAATGTGTGAACAGTTTGTTCCCAGTTGAAAGTAAGCTCCGATGGGTTTCGTACCTTTCTGTGTAGGAGGGAGAGGCAGGTTCTGAAGGAGATGCTGGCTGGCAGTGGGGAAGACAGGGGAAAGATCAGTACAGAATTTTGTGTGCGATGTGTCCTCTTGAATTCTCCCCGTGTGCAAGCCCTGCCATGGGCACAGGGACTGGGGGAAGGTCCACCCCTTTCAGAGGTGAATCAGCACATCCCTGGTTTAGGAGAAAGGGATTGACAGTTGGGATGGCCTTCATAGGAGGGAAAATCCTCCTAAGGGTTTATTCCTTGGTATCCCTTCCCAGGGAGAGAAGGCAAGGGTGGATAAGAAAGTTCCTGTTGTCTGGCTTGAGGATGCCAGCAGCATGTATGTATCTATGTGCATTGGTGCCCACCCTTCTGTGTCCTTCTCTGAAGCCCCTATTGGGACCTTGATGGGCATAATGGACAGGAGACAGCCAGCTGTGTGATAAAATAATAGTAGCAAACATTTTTCTGATAGCTCATATAAGCCAGGAGTTTTAAGTGCAGTGCTCACGTATGAGAGGTACCTTATTTCCCCCATTTTCTATATGGGGAAACAGAGCGGTTGAGTAACTTCCTCAAAGTCACACAGCTTTTAAGTGTTGGATCCAGGACATGAACCCAGGCAGTTTAGCCCTGGAATCCACATACTTAACTCCTGTGCTCTATAGGAAAGGGCCTGGAGACAGAGGCCTGTGTTACCTGGCGGCTGTGTGGCCTTAGGCTGGTCACTCACCTCTCTGACCATGAATTTCCTTACTGGGTTATTAGGAGACTTAAAGACAGAAATGATGTCAATGTCCTTTGCAGATTTTGGAAGGGATGTTGGTAACTTCCGGATAACTGAGCCCAAGCTTTCATCACTATGTTCCAAAGGGATCGGCATACTTGATATTTGCTTTACACACAGTAGGTTCATCACTTTTTCCACTTAGAAGCATGCAGCCCAATTTCCATTGATTTTTAGGAATGACCTAGGCCTGTATGCCCTGGATTTCCTGGGGACCAGCCATGCTCTGACCTCTGTGCAATTGTCCTGGTCATTTGAACATCTGTATCCCCACTCATTTCATACCTCGTCCCTCATGTCATCAGATATGATACTGCAGGTGTCTTTGTAAGCTGCCTCTAAGTCGTACTGGAGCAGGTTAAGCTACAAATTAGTCAAACAAATAAACGTAGCCGGTGATCAATAAATACTTCTCAACTGATGGAATGAAGGAATAACTGAGGGAGACTGAATGAATGACTCAGTGAGCAGACCAGCCAGGAAAGGGGCACACCCTCTCCAGGGGAATGGAGAGATATTGTGGCATGGTGGAGAGTGGGGCAGATATGGGTCTGATTTCCATTTCAGCCGTTTAATAACAGTGGGATCTTGGACAAGTTGCCAGTTCTCTTTGACCCTCAACATCCTCATCTGAGGAACAGAGGAGACGGTGGTGGAAAGACAGAGAAGCCTGCTGAGGGAGCTCTCTCCCCTCCCCCTTCCCTCCATGGCTACTCCAGGCAGCCTCGGGCCTTCATATGCTTACCAGGGAGAGTCACTTGCCTGTCACAAACATGTCACCCCCAGTCTGGGTGTGGCAGCGGAGGTGGGGGGCGGACAGTGTCGTGGGGAGACTGGACTGGAAAGGCAGAGAAGGGCAGGCTAGGGCAGCACCTTCCTCTCACACGTTTCGCAACAGGACACTGCTAGCATTTGCAGAGAGCAGAGGCCCCTCCACAAGGCTCAGTTCTGGGACACGGTGATCCTTTGGCACCCAGGCACCCCGTCTTTGTGACAACAAAAACGCCCCAATTTCCAAACCTCGCCTTCATTGAGGACCACTCTGTAGGTGATGAGGGGCCCCTGAAGGATAAGGCCTGTGCCTCAGAAAGCTCACTGTGGTGCCAGGGTGGGGATGGTGGAAGCAAGGCAGCCAGTTAGGAACTTAAATAATTCTATGACTTTGTGATGATATTAATAGAAGTGGTTCCTGCGAGCCAGAGGGCTTTATGTGGCTGTTTGTGATTCTGCCCGGTGCCTTAGGAGCGCTCCCAAGGAGGCATAAAGAAAAAGCCCAAGGATTCATTTATTAAATTAATTAAAGAAACCATACCCACTCATAAAGTCCTCATGTGGGTTTTCTGTTTTCTTTTTAGAGGGAGAAAGGAGAGGATGCTGGCCTAGAAAAGGAGGGCTGGGGTCAGGGCACTGGAGGAGAAAGCCGGGCTTTCTATCCTGTTATATTGATCTATATTTCTGTTCTTGTGCCAGTACCGTACTGTCTTGATTACTGTAGCTTTGTAGTGTAGTCTGAAGTCCGGGAGCCTGATTCCTCCAGCTCCATTTTTCATTCTCAAGATTGCTTTCGCCAAAAGACAACCCTCAGAATGGGAGAAAATATTTGCAAATGAAGCAACTAACAAAGGATTAATCTCCAAGATTTACAAGCAGCTCATGCAGCTCAATAACAAAAGGCAGCCCAGAGATAAACCCACGCACATATGGTCACCTTATCTTTGATAAAGGAGGCAAGAATATACAGTGGAGAAAAGACAGCCTCTTTAATAAGTGGTGCTGGGAAAACTGGACAGGTACATGTAAAAGTATGAAATTAGAACATTCCCTAACGCCATACACAAGAATAAACTCAAAATGGATTAAAGATCTAAATGTAGGGCCAGACACAGATGCTCAGGTGACCTTGGGCAAGTCCCTGCACCTGTCTGAACCTCAGTTACCTTATCTATAAAATGGGGTTAATAGCAGTATTTTGTTAGCATGATGTTTAAATGAGATGCTGTGTATGAGGTTCTTAAAACAGAGCCTGACCCATAGGAGGTGCTCAATAAAAGTGATCCCTGGTTATGGTCCCTTGTGCCCTCCATGGTGTCTATGGCCCCCTCAGTAAGCAGAAGTCCCATGCTACCAACACAGCCCTCCAGAACCTTCTCTGCTGCCTCCGGCCTGGGCCAGGGTCATCACCAGCCCCTGCCTGCAGCCCCGTAACTCATGTCTAGCTCATCTTGAAGTGTCCCACCCCCTAATCCCAGGTTCCCAGGGCTTCCCTGGGTTCACAGAACCCCTCACTCGGACCACGGGTGGGATGTATTTTTCAGACACATGCAGAGACCCATGGAGCACCCCACTTTCTTCAAAGAGACCCTCACTCTGTCATCTCATCGGAAGTCTGTGCAGCTTTTGCCCGGGCTGGAGTGATGATGGGCCCAGGGCCTCAGGACCAGCTCTCCCACCCGCGATCAAGCCCCTCGTGGAGAGCCTAGTGCCTCTTCTTAGAACGTCCTTGTCCTGTGATGCCTGGCTCTGGGCTTCACGAGCAATTCTGAGGCCATGGGAAACAGCCTGTTTTCAACCTATTGTAATAAATTTGGGATGTTAGAGCAGAAAGGAGACTTGATGATCTCCTGGTTCAGACCTTCCGGGTAGATGTAAAGAAACCAAGACCCAGAAAGATGAAATGATGGACCCAAGAGTCCTCCACTAGTCAGTGCTTTGCAACCTGCGTCTCAAACAGCATGGTGCAACTCTGTCCCTACGAACGGCCCTCCTTTGGTTAGAAGAGTCCCCAGGGCTTGCCCCCGCCCCTCGGGAAGGAACACTGTCTGGGGGCTGACTGGGCTGGGCAGGGTTCACAGCCCGCCCACATGCCTCTGCTTCCCAGTGACTGTGGCCATGGACCCGCCGGAAGGCTTGTGGCTCGGGGTGCTGCCCTGTGGGGAGCTGAGTACTGCCCTGCTGTCTGGCCTTGTGAAGTGAACCCCCAGCCTGGGCTACTTGTTTAACAAGATGTCTGCTGAGCAGAGGCTGGTCCTTCCAGACAGCTCCAGGCCATCCCGGACGCCTGTGATGGAGGCTGACTCCGGGGAACAGCAGCTCAGGAGAGCAGAGAAGGGCTGGTCTTAGGGACGGCCCTGTCTGTGTAATTGTGGAAATGCAAACCCTTGGACCCTTTTGGGGAAGGGGACCTAGGCTGTGAGAGGCGAGTCTGGGGCCTGTTCTTGTGACAGGGGCCATGGGACTAGAAAAAGAGACCCATTTGGTGCCCTATAGCTGTCAGAGGTACTTGCATTTGAAATGCGGGGTTAAGATGTTGACCGGCAGAAGAGTTTTCCTAACCCTGGTCCAAGTTCTTTCCTGGACCCTCTTGTAATTGTAAAAGCTCTACTATCTAATGGTGTCGCTTTCCTCTCCCTATCTCCCTTATAACTGCATTTTTTTTTTTTGTAATCAAAACTAGCAGTGATTTTTTTTTTCCAATTTGCGATAATATTGCCAGTCCTTTACTTGGCTCTCTGCTCTATTTTATCATTTCAATCATAGTGAACTTTTTAAAAAATAAAAAACCTTTTTATTTTATAGTGGAGTATCGCCGACTAACAATGTCGTGATAGTTTCAGGTTCACAGCAAAGCCACTCAGCCATACATATACACGTATCCTCTGCTCGATGTTATGTGGCAGCCTGGGTGGGAGGGGAGTTTGGGGGAGAATGGATACACAATGAACTCTTTTATGAGAAAATCTGGTGGCATTGGAACCCGTAAGCAGAATCACAACTCGAAAGCCCTATTTCCTCCTCTGCTTCCCGGTCTCCCCCTCTGACCCCTAGCCCTCCGCTTATAAAAAGCTGTCCCCAGAGTGTGGATCGCTCAGTACGTAGAGAGAATCATAGTCAGGAGAGTGAACTGTTTGATGAAGTTTGCATTTTGCTGGGAGGAACTATTGATAAGATGGACGCTGAAGTGGGCAGCTGAGAGTCTGTGGGTTACTTTCCGTGCTGCTGGTGTCAGAGGGGTGAAAGCAGATGGATACTTGACCTTAATACAACAAACAAGAAATGATGCCCAGGGCACTCCAGCTTCCCTCTGCTGGGGAGTGAGACAGGACTGGCACTTAGAAAACCAGGCCCATCCATTTAGCGATTGCATCATTAAAGGTTTCTTCCCATAAGTCCGACTGCAGACTAGGAGCCAGACTGAATGAAAAAGAGGGCCTCTGCCTGGCCAGGGGTACAAAGATTAACGCTGAAGTTTTGTGGTATGTGTGTGTGTGTGTGTGTGTTTTGAGAGCAGCACAGTGAGGAGATGGGCTGTCCACGTGTGTAATTACAAAAGCTAACACTGACACAGACACTGTTCTGTGTCCTTCACGTCTGACAACTCATTAAATCTGCGTGACAACCTCGTGAGGGATGTGGCTAGTATTATCTTCGTTTTAGAAAAGGGAAGCTGAGGCACAGAATGGGCAAAAGCTTACCTCAGGCCACACAGCTGGGCCACAGCACGGCCAGGCAGCTGGGTCTGGCATCTGTTCTCTTAACCACTCCACTGTCTGCCTGATGAGATACTTTACATTCCACAAATCTATACACACATCATCTTCTATGGTCCTAAATATCCCTCTAGGGCAAGCAACCAGGGCAGATTTGCCCCATTTTACAAATGCGGAAATGCAGGTTCAGAGGGGTCATCTAATTTGCCCAAAAGTCACGTGGCAGGTAGCAGCCGAGAGACTCAGAGCACACAGGCAGGAGAGATTTAAAGTGTCATCTCTTTGAGGGCTTTGAAGATATTCTTTCTCTTGTACCGTCTGTTCAGCCCTCTGTAGGTGTAATCAGCTCTCTTCAGTCCATTTAGAAGAAAGGGGGACTTGGCAGGGGGCCCCCTGGAGGATGGGGGTCCTGGATCTGGACGGGAATATCTGGGTTGCAGTAAGATGCAGGGGTACTACCTTGGTGAATATCCCATTAATATCCAAGAGAGGACTTGGCACATGCATGGGCCACGTGGCACAAAGCATGAGGACACGGTGCCCTTGCCATTTTGGAGGACCCCATTCGCTGAGAGCCACAGCAGATGCATCTGGTCCATCAGAAATGCCTCTACCTAGAACCCTCTTACCTTGCCCCAGAATGGGGGTACTGCTTCCACCTCCCCCTCCACCAAAAACCTAAAATATCTTGCAGCCAGGAGTGACTGCACCCCACTGCCAGCCTAGGAGCCCCCAGTCCCTGGAGATAGGCCCAGCTGGGAAGCCTCGGAAACTAGCTCTGTTTCAGGTACTGTCCGCAGCACGTGCCTCGCACACACGAGGGCGAGAATCAGGAGTGGATGGGAGTAGACTGGCATCACCCAGAAATAAGGTGAACACGGAGGACCCAGACAAGAATCGACAAAGTAAATTGCTCTGGGTGTAAGTGCCGCTCTCACCTCCTCCCATGGAGAATCTTCTATTTAGGGCTGGCAAGGTGGGGGGATTGAGGGAAACCTACCACACGGGTGAGACTCAAGGAAAGGTGGGAGTGTAAGGGAAGAAAGCGGAGTACATGCTTCTAATTGAATCCACCGCTTGACACCGCCTCGCCACTCCTGGTCTACCTTGTGAGAGTGCACGGAAATAGGAGATAAATAAATGGAAACACGGAGTTCCAGGGCAGCCTAAAAGCTTGGGGAATGAATCGATGTTCTCCCCAGGCAGCTGTCCGAATGAAGTGTAATAGTTAATAAAAGCTGATTGTACACACACAGCTGGGCCAGCAAACAGAGCAAGCCGAGGCCTGGGAGGCTCATCCTTTTCTCCAGCCGCCCCCTCCCCCCAGCGGTGATCACAGGCTGATTAAATCAGACTTCTCGGCAGCGGATCCAATTAGCGGGGAGTGGGAGGTTGGACGTTACCAATGTCTGCCCAGAACATGTCCAGTAATCCTTAATCTCTCTGATTTGCTACGCTGGGCATGGGGGCAGGGTGGATTTGATTGGGGGAGGGTAGGGAAGAAGGGATGAGGGTAGGGACAGACTCCGGAGGAAAATAGAGCATCCGACCGTCCGCGCTTGGGGTAAGCCCTTGTGAAAGCGCTCTCTCAAGCGCTGTGCGGAGAAAGGCAGAGGATGAGGCAGGATTCCCGCCCTTGGGGAGCTGCCCAGCTACTGGCTGGAGAAGCCCACCCACGGGATGGCTCAGGAAAGCGCTTAACATAAACAGAAACACCCGCACAGATCTTACGCAAGCAGAGGATAATTCGCAAATCATTGATATTTGGCTTTGGCACGTATTGATTTTCCTCCCAGAAGATTTACCTACCTAATTCCACTCAGCTTAAGCAAGTAATAAAAATGTGTTTGCCTTTCTTGATCACGTTTAGACTGGCAGCAAGGGGCAAGGGGGCTCCGAATCCTGCTGGCTGGCTGGCTGGAGAAAGGTACTTTGAGTTGACAGCCTGTCCATCGAGAGCCATAAAAACAGGCAATGAAAACTGCCTGGGGAGACGCACGAACACAGTAGAGCAGGGGTCTCCAGCTCCCGGGCCGAGGACCAGTATCAATCCGCAGCCTGTTAAGAAGCGGGCCGCACGGCAGGAGGTGGGCGGCGCGCCAGTGAGCGAAGCTTCATGGGCCGCTCCCCATCGACCCCATCACTTGTATTACCCTCTGAAACATCCCCCCAACCCCCGTCCGTGGAAAAATTGTCTTCCACTAAGGGAGACGCAAGAGGGAAGAGATATGGGAACATATGTATATGTATAACTGATTCACTTTGTTATAAAGCAGAAACTAACACACCATTGTAAAGCAATTATACTCAAAAAAAAAAAAAAAAAAACCGTCCCTGGTGCCAAAAAGGTTGGGGACTGCTGTGGTAGAGCACAAGCGGCAGGGGGTCTAGGGCGGCTTCCTGGAGGAGTTTCCACCTACCTTTGGGAATAAGTACAGAAACTCACAGCTCACCAAAATGTTTCCCCCCCCCCCCCCCCGCCCTCCACTTCCCACCTCCAGATGCGGGTAAACCAAATGGCATTTGTCTCCTTGGCTGGCATAAAGACTACCTGTCCTTCACGGATGATTGCCTTTAAGTTTGTCACATCACACGTTCAAGTCTTCAAATCAGTTCACCAAGTATGCCAGGCCCATGATGGTACTCAATCTAAGGGCTACAGGGTAAGCGTCAGACAGAACCCTGAATGGTAATGGCATGGGCTGTATAAGAAAATGAGACACCTTTGACGAACAGAGCAGAACACGTACATCCATACGAGTTGTCCGCTCGTGGGATTGCCGTGGATGCCCGTGGGCTTGCTCTGAAGTTGCTGCAATTGCTTTTCCAGGAACTGTTACATGCACATGCGCTTGTGCTGAATTTCCTGAGTGATGGCAAACCCTCATCCTGGGAGCATTTTTCCTTCCAGTTTTGCTAGAAGTAGGGCATGGGTATATAGGGTACCTCTGTGAATCTCTGTGTTAATGGACAAGCCATGTGTTTGGGGTGAGAGAAAATGGCCATTTGGAAATCTCTTGAGTGCCCCTAAGGAAAGAGCTGTTGGCAAGGCATTGATGATGTTGCTACCACACCCTAAACTGGACAACAGGGACTGTCCGCCCTTAAGGGACACTTGGCTGGGAGGCAGGAGGTCTGGATCTAGTCCTTGCTTTGATGTGAGCCCGCTGGTTCCCCTGGGCACAACCTTGACCTCTGAGAGCCCTGATCCCCCATCTCCAAAATGAGGGAGTCAGACTGGATGATCCCCAAAGTTTCTTTGGACTCTGAAGACCTGTGATGCCGTAAGATAAAGTTCCCCCATCCCCACCCCTCCTCTCTCTGACTTTCTAATACTATGGCCACGGGACTTCTATTTTTATTTCTTTTCATGTTCCAGGATCTGAGCATTGCTTTTGACTGACTGTAGGTGTAATAGAATTTGTACTTTCTCAAAATTTAATTACTAGCAGTAAACGATCAATCAATCCATTTATTAACTACTTATTGATTCCCCCTGACATGGCTCTTGAGACAGGTTGCATTTGGAACACAATCCTTTGGTAATTGGCTTATCCTCCTGGGCACATAGCCTCTGTTAAAAGGCATTTGGGTCTTGGTAAATGGCTTTTTTTTTTTTTTTTTTTTTTTTTTTTGTGGTACGCAGGCCTCTCACTGCCGTGGCCTCTCCCGCCACGGAGCACAGGCTCCGGACGTGCAGTCTCAGCGGCCATGGCCCACGGGCCCAGCCGCTCCACGGCATGCGGGATTCTCCCGGACTGGGGCACGAACCCATGTCCCCTGCATCGGCAGGCGGACTCCCAACCACTGTGCCACCAGGGAAGCCTGGTAAACGGCTTTTTATCTAAGTATTTATTTCTCAGATCCATGGACTGCTGTTGGGAGACATTCTATGTGTGCCTTGGGTTTAGCAGGTAAGCCCTGAGATGTAAACATAGACTCCACATGGCCTCCTGACATCCAGTGCAAGAGGTTCAGACCGTCTAACTGAGGGTCTCAGGATAAGTCATTTCAGCTCAGCATGCCTCTGGTAGCCAGTCTATAAAATGAGCGTGTGGGGGTTCATGATGTCTAAGGGCTCAGGTTCCCTTAACTCTGATTCTAACTCTCTGTTTCACAAACAATCTAGCTTAAAGAGATGGGAGATTTGCATATCAAATGCTGCTGCTGGCTTAGGTTGCCCAGGCTTTATCCCTCTTGGGGAAGATGTGGACCCAGTTGGTGCTTTGAAGTGTGAGCATTAAGTGCATTCCTTATGCCAGGCACAGGCCACGGGGAACCGGCCCCGCAGTTTCCAAATGTGCGCCACTTTCAAGGTGCAGCTGCCTCTCGGTTATCCACGTGGACACGAGTATGGAGAAAGGAATTCCAGTCCGACTTCCTCTGCCACGCAGGCCCTCTGGGCTCCTCCCCTTCTGTCTAATTCTTGCGTGCCCAGGAAGGCAAATTCATTTCACGGTCAACATCGGCAAAATGACACTACGGGATAGGCCTGTCCCTTCCCTGTGCCTCTGTCTAAACCCTTAGTGGATTCTAAAGTCAAGAACAGGGGCCCTTGGATTGTCTGTTGGATTGCAGTATCAGATTATGGCATACAGGAAATGGGAATACACTAGAAGTTAGGAACAAAACGTCACCCAGGCATAGAGGTGCGACACTGTCATTCTGTCCTGGGAGTTGGCAAACGCCTCAAGGAGGAATTGCCGCCTCTCCCCGGGCAATCATAGTGGCCTTGGACTGTAGCCTCGCTGGACCCGTCGGGTCCCCACGGAAACCACACACCTCAGATTAGGACTCAAATCCAATCCCACCTCACTTGGGGCTTGAACCCACAATCTCCCAGCTGAAACTGCACACCTGTTCACAGGACTTAATGAAGCTCAGATTCTTTATGTCTCAGTGTGGAAGGAATTCAGCAAGAGGCAAAGTGATAGGTAAGAAGAGGATTTATTAATAGAGGATGCTCGTAGAGGATACAAGCGGGCAGGCAAGAGGGCTCTGCCCTGAGAACTAAGTGGGAAAGCAGGTTTATTTAGGAAGATATACACTCCACTGACAGAGTGCGGGCCATCTCTGCATCTCTGTGGACTGGGTAATTTTACAGGCTAATAAGTGGGAGGATTATTCCAACTATTTCGGGGAAGGGGTGAGCATTTCTAGGAACTGGACCACCACTAACTTTTTGGCCTTTTATGGTCAGCCTTGGAACTGTCATGGCATCTGTGGGTGTGTCATTTAGTATACGTTAATGTATTACAATGAGTGTATAATGAGGCTCAAAGTCTAATGGAAGTCAAATCTTTCGCCATCCTGGGCCAATCGGTTATAACCAGTTTTTCTCGTATCCTCAATGACTATGTCACTTTTTTTTTTTTTTTTTTTTTTTTTGCGGCACGCGGGCCTCTTACTGTTGTGGCTTCTCCCGTTGCGGAGCACAGGCTCCAGACGCACAGGCTCCCTGCATCGGTAGGCGGACTCTCAACCACTGCGCCACCAGGGAAGCCCTATGTCACTCTTATAAAGGTTGTACCCTGCCCCCTTCCCTCCTGTCTCACCTCCTCACTGCAGCCAGAGCCTCCTTTTGTAGTTCAAACCCAAGGTTGTCACTTCTCTTGTTTCAAAACCTTGTTCAAAGTGTCTCCAGGGTCCAGAATCAAGTCCAGCCTCCCTGACATGACACCCAAGGCCCGTCCTGATCCAGCTGAACTTGCCTCCTATCCACCTACCTTTCTGCCCTGCACTTGGATATTCAGTATTTACTGGAGTGAATAAATCAGTGAATGAGAAGGTTTGGTCTTGAACAATTACAAGAAGTTAAGGCACATAGAACATACCTAAAATTATGGTAATCAGCATCAGAACTGCTGTCTTAATTTCCTTCCTGAAAGGCAGGCAAAGGTTCCTGAAGACCTAGGAGCCAGAAAGCTTCTCTCCTCTAAAGAGGGTCTAGCATCACAGGCTTGGCCGGGCCGTCAGCCCAAGCTTGACAGTTCCATTGTTAAATCCCGATGTCACTCTGGGGCCCTAAGGCCCCCATGGTCTGGCCCTTGACACTCTGTGACCCCACCCCACGCCACAACCCTCCTCACTCGTTGAGCTCTAGCCACACCTATCTCTTAGTTTCTCGGACAAACCAGGGTTTTCCACCACCCCACCCCCAAACCCAGGGCCTTTGCAGAGGCCGCTCTTCTGCCTGGAAAGCCCTTCCCCTACACACTTCACATTTTGCTCCATCTCACCTCTGTCTGTCTTGGGCACTGGTATTTCCCCAGGGCCTAGAACAGTGCTTGGCACCAAGAATGTCCTTTAAATAGTTGTTGAATGAACAAACGCGCCAACACAGACAGCTTGGACTGGGAGAAGCCACTGCAGCCCCGCCTGCCTCCATCTCCCATGCTCGTCCAGCTCAGGCAGATGGGGACCCTAAAGTTCTCCCGGGGCGAGATGCCCCAGCCAGCCACGTGCAGCGGAGTCTTTCCAAGGGCCCTACCCAGCCATCTCCACCCCCAGTGCCCGCCCAGGCCAGTGCTGCCAGGGCCATCGAGGCCACCCTTCCGTGGAGGGCTTGCTTTGAGGGCTGCTCTCCCCAGCGGGGAGCCCTTTGGCATTCTCCTTTTATGGGGATATCGTGCTGCTGGATTGACTGTAATTGTCAGATTTGCATTTGGTACACCTGCAGCGAGAGGCCCTGGGGGCACCTAGGCCTTTGGAAATCAATAGGAATAAACAAACAAATATATTCATAGGATCGGGACCTGGAGAAGAGGGGCGGCTGGAAAGCAAGAGAGAAAACAAATCAAAGGGCCTGGTTTACCATCTGCAGCAGGAGACCCACTCCTCACCCCCACCGTCCCACAGACCCGACAGCCAAGCTCTTAGCTCAAGTACCCGCCTTCTGTCACCACAGCGAAGCCGAGACTGTAATTTCAGCGCTAACCTGAATGGGCTCGTTTCTTTTTATTAACTCCAGCGTTGGGGTTTTAGGCAAGTTGGCTATTGTTCGAGCCACGCTCCTCTCCTCTTTACTCCCCGTGCGTGGAAGCGGCAGGAACAGCCAGAAGGAGATGGCACTGAGCTGCGGACGTGGCTGGTGTGAGACCAGGTCGCCCTGCAGTCAAATGGAAACCAGTGACAGGGCAGTGGAGGGAGGGCCGGGGAGGGCCAGCGCTCTCTGCCTGGGACCCAGTGCTGTTCAGGGTCCGGCCCAGGCACCTTCCTGGGCACAGCTGCTGGGTTCCTGCAATTAGAAGGGGACCTGGCTGGCCTCATAGGGACCCACTGGACTCCAGCCTTTACACATGCGTGTGCATGAGCCAGTTCCTGCAGGGTGGGGGGCTGGGGAGGGGCGGTGTGTGTGTGTGCTCTGGCATGAAATAGTCCCATGGGATTTGTAGACTGCAAAGCACCCTGCAAGAGGTGTGAGGCATGAGATCACTACCTGGGGAAGATATCACGAGGCCTTAGCCAACCTTCCCTCATCTGGCTCGTAAGTTCCCATGAGGCAGCTGTCTTATCATCACTGTGCTCCTGCTGCCATCCCTGGCACGTCGTAGACATTTTAAAGGAATGAGTAAATGAAAAGTGAAAGAAAGAAAATAGGGATAATAATATCCACCTCCTAAGATTGCTGTAGGAATAAATGAGATAAAGCATGTAAAACTCTTAGCACAGAATAAATGCTAATGGTGTTTGGTGGTTATCTTGTTCCCAGAGTGGTTAAGTTACTTGCTCCAATGTCAGACAGCTAGTGAATAGTAGATCTTCTGGTGCTAGATCCCATATCCCTGCTTCTCCAGTAAAGCAATTATAAAAATAAATGTGGGGCTTCCCTGGTGGCGCAGTGGTTGAGAGTCTGCCTGCCGATGCAGGGGACACGGGTTCGTGCCCCGGTCCGGGAAGATCCCACATGCCGCGGAGCGGCTGGGCCCGTGAGCCATGGCCGCTGAGCCTGCGCGTCCGGAGCCTGTGCTCTGCAACGGGAGAGGCCACAACAGTGAGTGGCCCACGTACCGCAAAAAAACAAAAAAAACAAAAAAAACAAAAAAACAAACAAAAAAATAAATGTGTTTGGATACAGGGTCACTCCTGGACAGGAACAAGTGCTGGAAAAAGCTTTGAAAAAAAATGGGTGGGAATCAGCATCTCCTCCTGCAAGTATGAGGGACAGTAGTTAAGGCAGAAAAGGGTGTCAGGCCTGGGGGTCCCTAGGGCACTGGGCAACCACAGCAACTGTTGATAGACGTGGCCCTGACGGTGCCCAGCAGGCTTGCAGCCAGGTAGGGACGTGGTAGCTGCTGGCTCAGCTAAAGTAAAGCCGGGGTGCACGGGGCTGTGAAACTCCGCTGTCATGGGTCCGTGGGCTTATTGTTTCAAAGAGAGCTGGAGGCCTTCGAGAATGTCAGGTCTCCCTCACTGCACTGTGTGCTCTCATTAGCATGTACACAAGGCCATTGGGAAACGTTTCTGCAGAACCTGTGAGTATTCACAACGCTTGCCAGCCAAAAAGCCACTGGACTATCTTTCTGGAATATCCGTTGGGTGCTAGGTACTCTGTTAATTGAGGTGAAATTCACCTGAAGTGCTGGGTACTTTTTAGACATGAACTTAAGGCTCCCAAACAGCAATGCAAGGTGGGTATGGGTGTCCCTATTTCTGCAGAAAGGGAAACTGAACCTCAGAGAGAGTATGTGACTTGCCCCAAGCCACACAGCAGGGAGGTATCAAAAGGGGCACTGGAACACAGATTTGTCTGAATCCAGAATCCACAGCCTTTCCATCACACCATGATGTATAAACGTACCTATTTATATAAATTGTAAGATAAAATTAAAGTATCTGCTCATAAAGCCTCTCACCAGCCAGTGCGTCCTCAAGCATCATTGTTGATTTGTCTAGTGGCTAGCCACAGGCCCTCGTGGGTCCAGGTCTCTGATTCTCTGCAAGCCCGGCTTCCTGTAGGCCCCTTAGCTGTTTGCCTGGAGAACCCACCATCTTGCCCTCTCTCTTCCCAGGCCCTGCCCTGTGCTTCTCGTCTCCTCCCGGCTGCTGTGAGCCACAGCGCTTTCCGGGGTGCGCTGTTGTGTATCAGTGTGTGTGCTCAGTGTTCGCTGAGTGCAGCCTCGCTGTACTTGTTGTCGCTCAGTGGAAACACCGGTGCTCTTTGGAAGAGCAGAGGAGGAATAAATGTTTCAGTCATGCTATAAATAATATAGTGAGGAAAGAGGTTGAGAAAGTGGTGCTCTGGGTTTTGCCAGGAGGTATGTTTTCCTTCTTTCTTTCTTTTTTTTTCCTTTTACCTTCCTCCCCTTGTCCCCCTCGCCCACATTTATTCAGTCCGATACAGAACACCTCCAAGGGAAGGAGAAGATTAAACTGTTGAAACTAAACAAATCAATCCCTGTAGAGAAAGGTTGGGAGGGGAGAATCTGGCCTGGCCAGGCCCTTGGCAGTGATTTGAGGACTGAAAGAGAGAACCTCCTGGAAGAGGTTGGGTGTCATTCATGCTGGCACGGGGGTGGGAGTGGAGAGGAGGGACCACGGGCAGAGAGTGCTGCCTGGAGAAGGAGGGTTGGGATGAGATCCTAGACCTTTCATCTTTCTTTCTCAGCTCAGCAAGTGGGAGAGCTCCCAGGGGGAGGCTGGCTGGGTTCTGCTTGCAGGACTGGAGCAAAAAAGACAAAGGAGGTGATGAGGGGCAGCTCCAAGGTGTAGGGGCCTGGCAGCCAGACTGGGTAGCCAAAGGCAGTGGAGCCAGAAGTAGAGCCTAGATCGTAGGAAAGGTGGGAGCCAAAGACTGAACGCAGGTAGGAGAGCCAGGTAGAGCCTTGGCTGGGAACGTAAGCTGCAAGACCCGAAGTACCCAGGAGATGGGTGAGCTCTCAGGACCAAGTCTGTGACGTGGCAAGGGTATTTAGAGGCCAGCCTTTTGGTGGTATCAGATGTATTATTTGGGGGTGGGTCTTATACTGAAAGATGCCGCTTCATCTTCTCTGGCTGCTCCAGGCCTCAGAGTTTCCTGGGGTTCAGTCAGATGAGATGGAGGCCTCTTCCATCTCCAGGGGCAATTGGATGTGGGGAAGTCAAAGGCAATGGCAGCTCTGATGGTGCTGATATCAGGGAACCAGAAGAACCCAGGGCTTTTTATAATAGGTCTGCGTTTCTTAAAGTGTGGGCTGGCAATCCCAGTCATAGGAATCAACTGGAGCTTACTTTAAAACACAGGCTTCTTTTTCCCATTCGAGATGTACTGAATCCAAATTTGGGGTGGGGCCCAAGAACCTGTAGTTTACATAAGCATGTACAGGACTCCTAATTACATGAATCTGATAACCCCTGTTAGGAGCTACATTCATTACCTTTGATTGGAAAGAGGTTTGCTGGAGAAGGTCTTTACCGTCTACTTGAAAGCTGATTCCCCCATGTAAGTTAATATTATCCATCTGACAGTCTGGAAACACTGAGTGAGTACTTACTGTGTACAAGGTGCTATGCCAGGGCTATTGCCTGGGTTCAAAGACAGCATCTTAGGGTGGAAGGGACCTCAAAGACCATCTGCCACCTAGAGAGAGAGCATCTTCTATGGTCTTCCTGAGGAGTGGCTGTCCATGAGCTCACTATTCTGTGAGGCGGCCAAGTCCATGGTTGGCCAGCTTGCAGGTCTCGATTCTGCCTCCAGATATACAGGCCAAGTCCGCTCCCTCTTATACGGGACAGCCGGCTGTCATGGTCCCCTGAAGTCTCTTTTTTGGACTAGAAACCACCAGTTCCCTTAAAGGACCTCTCACCTTCTAGCTGCCCTTCTCTGGGTCCTTGGGTTCATGGCTGTCCTTCTGAAAGGGAGGCACCTTGTTCCTGGAAGTAGGTTGACCGGCAGAAAGGAAGGACTGAGACAAACCCTCTCTCCTTTTCTGGATACAGACCAGCCTTTCCCTGGAAAGTTGCCCTTAGAGGAGGGAGGCTGATGCCTCATAGGATGACTTTTGGGGGGTTAGAAGGACTTAGGAGGAAGGCGAGAAGCAAGTGGATCCAGGCCATGCCAAGCCTTCTTCTCTCCCAGAAACTCGCTGGCCCAGAGTTTCTGTCACAGCATCCAACCTTTGAGGAGCCATTTGCCCAGCTTCAGCCAGCAGGTGGGCTACAACCCTAGGCCATGCTGGAAGGTGCTGACTCCCTGGTTCATATTCTGCCCCTCTTCTTCATAGACCCAGTCACCACGACTCTGTTCGTCGCCATCAGACACCCTCAGCTCTTCCCCCGCCACCAAGGCTACACCAGGAGAAAGCAGCTTATCAGCAGGGAAAGAAAAAGGGAGAAAAGTACCTTTTGATGGAGACAAGCCACAGAAAGGACTGTGCCCTGGATCGTGCTCTGTCACCTTGGCCTTCAAAAGGGATGCAGGAGAGGAGACCTAGGAGGACCAGGTGGCAGGCGAGGAAAATGATTTGAGCAGGGGCGTTTGGGACTGATTGGAGGGGAGAGAGTCTGGGGCTGGGGAAGGTTCATTACAATAATTGTATCCTCCCCTTGTAGTTACGACCTTGCAAAGTGTAACTTGATGTTTGTAATGAGCCATAATTAGACAATCACCAAAAGTTGCAGTGAGTAGAATGAATGGAAAACCCAGCCAGTGATGGTATTCACTGTTCTCACGCACCTGTTGTGTTCTGTTTCCTCCCCCAGGGGAAGGCCTTCCGTTGCCATGGCTACCTCCTCCACTGTCTGTTTTTACTTGGCCGGGGTCTGCGGTCCTTGTGAGGCACCTCCCTTACGAGGGTTTCCAGCCCTTGGATTTCCTCCTGCCATTTGGGTCAAGTCCCAGGATCATCAACCCTGAGAAGGTTGAGCACAAGTCTAGGACTCTAGGTCCCAAGAAAGAGAGTCCAGGGGCCTGGCCACTGTAGCTCGCCTCATCCCCAGAGAAGAAGCCTAGGCATTTTCATCACTCTTTCAAAGAAAGAACAGGACCGATGCCCAAGACTGCACAGCTAGGAAGTGACCAGTGACAAAACATATTACGTCTTCCACGCTATTTGCCTGACTAATAATAGTAACACCATCCCTAACTCACCCCTAGTCATAGGATTTTATATAAAATGTATATATAAAGTATGTTTATATAAGTATGTACATGATGGGATGGAAAGATATTGGGGGGCAAGGGCTCTTTCTCAAAATCAAGACACAAAACCGCCCCTAGATGCAGCTTGCTGGAGGACACCCAGTCTCTCCTCGCGTAGCTGTTCCATGTGCTTGAGATCCCTAGTAGAATTTTACATTGGCAACTATACAGGGCACCTGTTAACACTAATAGTGGCGAATGATGCCCTGACCCCTCTCAGCAGCTGGGCCCCAGCTCCCAGGGTGGAGCGAGTTTGAATGTTTACAACATTTACATTTTAATTAAAACCCTTTTTGGACTCTCCAGAGTGTCCATGAATCTATTAGTCCCTGCTCCAGCCTCCCCTTTATGGCAAAGGCATTTCAGAGGGTAGAATTTATACAAAGGCTCTCCTCTCGCTGTTTATCAAAGAGTCCTCATAGAGACTCAGGGAACAGGAAGAAATTTAGAGATTATAGGATCCAACCTGTCATTTTTCAGATAAGGAAACTGAGGCCTGGATGGGGAAAGCCATTTGCCCGAGGACACACGGACTGTGGCTGACCTGGGCCTTCCGTTCAGACCTGGCTCCTCGTTGGCACTTTGACATTCGACCATGACACCAGCTCCTTGCCAGAGTGGAAGGACTGGGAAGGGGCAGGCCCTTGGTGGCTTCAGTCTCCCCTTCCTGGAGCTTTGAATTCTGAGCTCCTTCTGTGGGACTGGAGCCCTGGGAGGGGACTTGGACTCTAAAGCTGGAGACTCTGCTTATGTAGTTGGGCCGTTTCCTACAGCCCGTGTCAGGGAGGAGAAAAAGAGAGAAGCAGGAAAGGAAGATAGGAAAAGAGAGAAATGGTCCTGGGTGAATAAGGACAAAGGTGTGGGGCAGAAGATGGAATGCTGGGCGAGTGGGGAAGCTGAGGAGCTGAGGTGCTCTGGCCCAGAGCAAAGCCAAGCCTTCGCCTCCCCTGGGGGATGCTTAAGAAAGCTAACTTTTTCCACCAATTGGGGCCTTTGGGCCTCAGAAGGGCCAGTGCTCAAACAATAAAAAGCTCTTGGCAAAGGGCTAGGTCGACCAAGCTGCTTTGGAAAACAGTCTTATTTTACGCAGGAGGCGGCAAATCACATTTTTAGTCCCGACTTTTCCATTCACTAGGTGGCCTTGTTCTAGGTCTTTAACCTCTTGTGGCCTTGGTTTCCTATGACTAAATGAGAATAGTATTAGTGGCTTCATATTCTGTGGTCAGACTTATATTAGATACATGTGAGAGTGCTCCATAAACTAAAAAGCACCATAATAATATCTAAGGGCTGGCTGTGATTATCTCTGCCAGGGAGGCTCTCCTGTGACATTTACCCACAGGTGCCAGGGAACGTAAACTAGGCACAAGAAGAAATAGTCTTTCAAATACTGGTCCCTTGTAACCGCAGGACTGTGTGCTGAGCTAAGCTCTCCTGACTCCCAACCACGTACCCCTCGAGGAACTCTGAAATAGCGTCAGTGCTTACCCCAGACTAGGAGGCGTGTGTGGTGCCCATCACCTGAACAGGCTGCCTAGGGGTCAGAAAGGAAGTGTGGGTCGGTGGAAAGCTCTGCAAGCCAGAGCTACACCCAGCCTGGTCCTGGGGACAGATAGGCTGGCCAGAGAATTTAGAGGCCCCATCTTTTCCCGGTGACCCAGTTAACTGGTTTTTGCCTGAACAGCACCAGTTAGAAGTATCTGGACATTGGGATGCTAGGGAAAAGGTGCACATTGTTTCATTGACACTTCGGTTTATGGGCTAAGCAGCCCGGTTGACCTAAGGAGAATCTGTGCCGCTTGAAATTGTGTTTATCCTAATCCTGAACTGTTAATTGCCTCTTCCTCTGGCTGGAATGAATTGTCTGAGCTTCTGTCACTCTCTCCTGAGATGTTAACCCTCTGTCGGTCCACCAGGTCATAGCTGTTGACCTGGGCCCTGGCATGGGGTCTAGCCTTTCATGAGCCTGGCCTCGAACTATACCTTCTTCATAGAGGCGCCACCCTGACAATGCCAAGAGTAATCTTAGCTCTCACTCTGAAGATACGGGTTTTAGTTCTTGCTCTGGCAGTAAGCTGACCATGTGACCTTGGGCAAGTCATAACTTTTCTGGGCTTCAGCTTGCCAGTCTGTAAAAGGAGGGAATTGAACTCCATCGCCCTGAGAAGTGGATCAGGAAGGCCTCTTTTGACACCAGAAGGCGAGAGAGAGGTGGCACCCCATCACATGGGCCTGGTATCGGCACACCTCTCAAGCTAAGACCATCTGATACTGAGCCTCAGATGAACATGGACCATAAGCTCCGAAGACTCCAGGGCTACCAAAGGACGCCATGGTGTCTCCCATTTATGTTTAAACGTGGATCCTAACCGAGTCTCACTTCCTGTTCTGTGCTCGTTGGAAAGACAGCCCGGTGACTCCACGGTCCCCACCAAGCCTGTGTTGCCAACCAGCAGGCAGTTGCTTTGTGGAAAGACCATTGTTCTCGAGTAGTCAGCTCGCTGTGCCTCGTGCCAGCTGGCATCCCGTGACCAAGCCCAGCTCCAGGGCTGTGAGGGGACGCCAGCGAGAGCAGGTGCGCGTTCACTGTGCTGGACCAACCACACACCAGAGTCAGTCACTCCTTGACATTCCAGAAGCCCAACCCCCTTTCCCAGGAGGCAGAGAAGAGGCTCGGCTTTTTTTGTGGAAGAAGGGTGTGGCAGACTGTTGACCACAGTCCCAGAATCTCAGAGCGAAAAGGGGGCCTTCAAACGTCACCATCCAGCTTCCTCTTGATGCTGAAGCCTCCCTCTGTAATCCCGCGGCCATCTATGATGTGTGTCCTACCAGTTTCCAGAAAGGAGAAGTGAGACCATGGACAGTTACAAATAAAGTCAGAAAAGGAGATCCCATATCAATAAAAGGATGGGGTGAAGAGGAGCTCGTGCTGCCGGGGACCTAGGATTAGATGGTTACCGACAGTGAACGTTAAATTCAAATCTGAGCTCTTTGGGCAGCAAAGGCGAAAATGGAAATATGACTGTTACACGGGTGTCTGACAAAAGGACTCATGGCAGGAGAGGCGGTCTTTTCCCTGGTACTAAATTTTAAAGCAAGCCACCGTCATTTACTGGCCAGGGAAGATGACCCTGGAGGTTGCGATTTAGAGTGTCTTTTTCCCTTTTCTTACTCCGATGCCATACGTTCCAAGAGGCTATATGACTTCTCAAGGCTTGCTAAGATTGGTTTGTTTTTCTCCATTTCTTCTTTCAAGAGCCCGTTGAGTTAAGTGTGAGCCTGAAGACCTAAGGAGCCAGGTCCCCTTTGGAAATTCTAAGGGCTTTTGAGAATCTGGGAGGAAGCCACTTGACTTGGGATGTGGATGTTGGTAGACAGGGCAGGGGCAGGGGCATCGCCTGCAAGGACCAACTGCCCTGAAGCCTGGGAGCCCTGGGAAGCGTGGGTGACATGCAGTGTTTCTGGCAGTGCAGCCCACAGACCCACCCTGCTGGGGGTTCTGCCAGCCTCCAGTAGCTGGTATAGTGACTCCTTGTATGAGTCAACAGTTAAGCTGTTTTTTTTTTTTCCTCTTAGAGTAATAAGTACATTTCTAATTCTTCATTTAATTAGTCAGTGGCTAGATCCAGGTGGCATAACACTGGCACCTCCTAGTAAGCCTCCAGTTCCTTGGGGCGGCCTGGGGTGTTTGAGGACCACAGTGTGGCACTGTACTGGGCACGGTCTGGGCACCATTGCTAGACCGTCCACGTGTGTTCTTTGGAGGCCGTATAATGTGGTGATTAAGACCACAGACTCTGGATTCAGGCTACGTAGGGTTCAGATCCCCGCAGCCCCACTAACTTGGTTCTGTGTCCTGGGTTAACCCTTTTGAGCCTCAACTTGTTCATCTATAAAAGGGGAAGAATAATAATACCTTACTGGGTAATTGAAAAGTTAAATCGATAGGTAGACAGGCAGGCAGACAGACAGATAGATACACTTAGAGATATTTCGGTAAAGATTTAGAACAGTTGTCCTCGGCA
Organism: Phocoena sinus; assembly: GCF_008692025.1. Lineage (NCBI taxonomy): Eukaryota > Metazoa > Chordata > Mammalia > Artiodactyla > Phocoenidae > Phocoena > Phocoena sinus. Next base: position 14,808,139 of record NC_045770.1, read on the forward strand.
CAGAGTAAATGATACATAAGCCTGCAACCGTCCTCATCCTCTTCCTCAGACTGTCCAGAGGTGTAGGCATCATTATCCCCATTTTACAGCTGATCACACTGAGGCTCAGGAGAGCTAAGTTCCTTGCTGAAGGCCAAGACCACTAAGTGTGGTGCCAGAATTGGGATCTGGTTCTGCCTTACTCTGGACCCTGACCCCTGTTCTGAAGAGTGTGAGTAATCGCGCGCTTTGTCTCACCTTCTGAGATGACGGGCAGACCCTGCTCCGTCCTGCAGTCCTGTAGCACGCCGCCTGCTCCGTTCCAGCGCCCTGACCGGGAGCTGCTTTTCACAGGATGCGGAGAGACCCAAGCGGTCTCAGCAGCCGTGACACAGGGAACTGAGGGGCAGTGCTGGGGCCAGGCCCCTGCTGAATCTACGTTTGCCTTCCAGGCTCAGCCCTGCAAAGTATACCTCCTCTCCCTGGTGTCTCCATCCTGACGCGACAAAATCCCCTCTTGGCACTTGGCAAATGTGGTTTGGGACTGGACCCAACTCCCACAGGGGCTGGGGGAGAGTTGAGATGGTTCTCTGTAGAGCGATGGCTATCAGGATCCCTGAGCTTTCTGTCACTGGGGCTCCTGGTGGAAAGCCTGAAGGGGCTAGGGTATGGATTAGACTTTCCCGTCGATTTTGCATCAGACAGACCTAGTTTTAAATTCTGTGTTTACTGTTTACTAGCTGCATGACTTTGGGCAAGATACTTAACCTCCCTGAGCCTCACTTTCCTCATCTATAAAATGAAGATGATAATATGTCCCTCGTAGGTTTGTTTTAAGTACTGAGTCATAATACCTGAAAGTCTATGCCTATAATAAAGTAAAGCTATTTATTATGATTATTGTTTCTATTATTAGTATGACCATTATCCTTATTATATCCTGCTGCCCCAGAATTCAAAACCCTGAAGGAGCCAGCCCTCTTCTGCCTCCACATTAAACCTGCCCCTGTCCTGAACTTGGGTACACTCAGATCCCCATGATACACAGGCCCCAGCAGGTGCGGATCCCCCCGCTGCAGATGGATCCCAATATCAGTGTATCAGGATGGCAGCTGGGACTTCAGGACTGGAGCTGGGTCCAGGGACGGTAGGAAGGCTCGCAGCCATAGCTCAGCCCGGGGCTGTGCACTTAGGGTTTGGAAAGAGGGAGTGTGCTGGCAGCTGTCACAACACCTGGACACCTGGCATTGGGGCTGGGAGGCAAGTGTGGCAGGAGGGTTTTCTGTTTCAGGGAGGTGGTTGTGTTTAATTCTATATTTTACATGCTGGGGTAGAAATGAGGAGAAATGCTGTTCCAGGTGGCCCCACCAGGGTACCCTAAGAAAAGCACTGCTGTTCCTTCCTGCCGCTTCTCCATCAGTTCAGTGCCCTCCACGCCTCAGATCAATGTTTGTGGATGGTGGGGGGGGGGGGGGGGGCGTGTACCTGGGCAAGAACAGGACTGTTCTAGCTGTGTTCTTGATTGGTCTCTGAGGCCCCCTGCAACTTAACATTCTGCGGGAGTCGGAGCCCGTAACTCGGACGCCGCAGCTTCCCAGGGCAGTGACGTCGCGACAGTAAATCTTGTCCATTTAAATAATGCCTCTGTTCCTATTCTACTTGCAGCATACCTTCCATCCCCTGATTCCTCCCGATGCTCCTCAGTGGCAGGCATTAGTCTCTCATGCCTCGTGGATGGGCCAAGGGGGCTCAGAGAAGTAAATGGCTTTTCCTATGTCACAGAGCAAACAGACAGAGTGTCCAGAACGTCAGCCCACACCTCCCAGTTCCAGCTGGATGTTCTGGTTTTTTTCATTTTTTAAACCAGCTTTATTGAGATATGATTCACGTACTGCACAGTTCACGCGTTGAAAATACATAATTCAGTGGCTTTTAGTACATTCACAGATACGTATAGCCATGACTACAATTTTTGAACATTTTCATCACCTCAAAAAGAAACCCCCTACCCTTTAGATAGCACCCTTAACCACCACCACCACCCACACCCCCCCCCCCCAAGCCCTAAGCAATAAACAGTCTACTTTCTATCTCTGTGGGTCTGCTATTTTGGACATTTTATGTAAATGGAATCCTGTAATATGTGGTCTTTTGTGACTGGCTTGTTTCACTTAGTATAATGCTTTCAAGATTCATCCACATTGTAGTATGTATGACTACTTCATTCCTTTTTATTGATGAATAATATTCCGTTGTATGGATATACCACATATTATTTATCCCTTCATCAGTTAATGGACACTTGGGCTGTTTCCATGTTTTGGCTATTAAGAATAATGTGGCTGTAAACATTCCTGTGCAAGTTTTCGTGTGGACATATGTTTTCATTCCTCTTCGGTATCCGCCCAGGAGCGGAATTGCCGGATCGACGGCAGCTCGATGTTTAACCATTGGAGGAACTGCCAGACCGTTTCCCAACTGGCCGCCATTTATATCCCGCCAGCAGTGTATGAAGGTTGCAGTTGTTCCACATCAGAACACTGATGTTCTCTTAAATCTTCACCTGGCTTACAAGCAAGCTAGAGGATCCATGGGGAGGCGAGGATGAAATGAGACAAAGCTGATTTAGGCCAAGTGGTAGACGAGTGGGTTGGGGGAGAGGGAGAAGGAATCTCTTCTAGAGAGCACTGTGTCCAGCCATGCAGAAGGCATCCTCGTATCAGGCTTGACCAAAGACCAGAGCTGGTCTCCACGGAGATCATCCGAAGTGTTGAGGCCAGAATATTGGATTCACTTAGTGTCTGGGGAAAAATCACAAGAAAGGTGACTACAGTTTCCTGTGTCGCTGGTGGTGCTTCCCACCACCTCCCCAGCACACACGATTATAAACATGACAGTATTTTATGACTAGTCCCAGTCCTTCGTCTGCTAATCCAGATGCTTCTGGAGGGAAAAGCAAGGGTCTCATGACATTTTGAAGCTGAGCGTGTAGGTTCAGGCTTCCACCGGTCCCCATCTCTCCACCGCCCTATCTACCGACCCTGGATGAGACCAGAGCTGTGGCTGCCTTGAGTGTGAGCATCTCACCTTTAAATGGGAGTGTAGTGTAGCTGGAGGGCCCTCAGAGGCCTCCTCACCCACCCCCTCCATCGCAGATGGGGAGGGGAGGGCTGGGAGGGCACAGGAGTGGTGGGACAGGAGCTCTGGAGGAGCGGGCACGTGTCAGCCACTCCATCTCCCAGTCCTAAGGCGTGTAAGGCGATCACACATAGCTGCCTTTCCTGGTGCAGGAGTAACCTCATGGCAGCCTCTAGTCACATTTCCACAGCCCAGGTGACCTCTGATAATTTAGAAGGAGACCTGGGGACTAGAGTAGGCAACACACCTGAGATTAATCCCACTGATGCTAATGTCTCCAAAAAGGAGAAGACACTGCCGAGTATCTGTTTCAAAGTTGGGGGCTTCCCTGCTGGAGTCCAGCCTGGTCCAAGGGTTCGCTTTCAGCCTTGTAATCTGAGAACTCTGATGAGGAAGGCGGTGCAAAGGAGGAGTGAGAGCCGAAAGCCCAGGTCTTGCTGGTTTAGAGGAACCACCCTGAAGACAGACAGAGGCAAGCCAGGGCTGCCCTGGGCGATAAGAGATCGTGGTAGCCACAACTAGCCCGTGGTGTAGGCACTGGCGTCCCTGATGTCTCTCCGGGCTACAGGAGGGAATGAACATCTGCCTTGAAGGGATGCTGTGACTCTAAAACTAGATAATGTTAAGAAAATACTTTGAGGGCGTCCCTGGTGGGCGCAGTGGTTGGGAGTCCGCCTGCCGATGCAGGGGACACGGGTTTGCGCCCTGGTCCGGGAGGATCCCACATGCCGCGGAGCGGCTGGGCCCGTGAGCCATGGCCGCTGAGCCTGCGCGTCCGGAGCCTGTGCTCCGCAACGGGAGAGGCCACAGCGGTGAGAGGCCCGCGTACCGAAAAAACAAAACCAAAAAAACAGTACTTTGAAATTCTGAGGGACAACAACATTTTAAGGGTCTAATTATTCTTACTTTGCTCAGATGCAACGCAGGGCCCAGACAGCTGAGCGGAGCATCCGTGAGTGCTGGAGCTAGGAAAACGGGGCCACGGGACAGAAGTGCTGCCACTGCAGCCCCTGCCAGGATCTTATCATCCATTTCTCTTCGTTGTCCCTTCCCAGGGCCAAGACCAGGGCCATGGGACACTGGTCCAGCAGCTGGGGACAGAGACAGCTGTGATAGGCTATAAGAGCAAAGCACCCTGGGCTGAGGCTTTGGTCAAAATGTGGCCTTAGTCTGCACCCTGGGCTTCTGGGAAATGGCCCACAAACCAGGCCATTTCTATTTGCACACAGTCACGGGGCTGACCTCCAGGATCCCTCACCCACCCACCGGAGACACTCCTGCTCTCTCCCTGGAGGTCCCTGGGGAATCCTCACTGCCTGTACTTTCCTGGGGCCGGTCTGGGCTGTTGTGGAGAAGCCACTGTGACCCTGCACTGCAGGTTCCCTTTGGGCTCGAACCCGTGACCACAGCCATGGTGGGAAGCTGGGCAATTAGCTGCCTCATCCTGAGCAGCCCTGTGCCAGTCCCAGTCCCAGTAATCTTGATAATCCTAGCAGGCCACCCACCTGGAACCCCAAGCCTTACCCGCCACCACACACAAACACACACACACACACACACACACAAAACGGCTCCGGTCGCGCAGGCTCAGTGGCCATGGCTCACAGGCCCAGCCGCTCCGCGGCATGTGGGATCCTCCCAGACCGGGGCACGAACCCGTGTCCCCTGCATCGGCAGGCGGACTCTCAACCACTGCGCCTCCAGGGAAGCCCTGCGTGTGATCTTTTCTGGCTTTCTACCTAATTGTCTTGAAAAAGCTGGAGGGGAGGGTTTCTAAAGAGCTACAGCTGCTTCTCTTCAGGGCATTCATTCATTCATTCATTCATTCAAGTAACATTTATTGAACATCCTCTGAATTCCACAACTAGGCCTTGCGAACCTGCAATAAGACACGGGTCCCGTCCTCTTGACGTCTGTAAATGCAAAAGCCATCTACACTAGGCCAATCCACACGTACAGGTTCTCTAGTCCAGGGACTCCCCAAACCGGCTGTGGCTCAGAATCACCTGGGAATTGTTCTCAGACAGATTCCTGGGTCCCACCCTGCAGATCCACACTCAGAAGGCCCGGGGTGGGACCTGGAAATCTGGGCTTTCTGAAAGTTCCCAGATGATGCCACGGGGAGCCATGTCCAGGGACCCCTGATGGAGTCCATTCTCTGATTTCACAAATGAGGAAACTGAGACCCAGAGAGGATTGATTAACTCGCCCAGTCAGTGGCATGAACCCCTATTCAGTGCCCTTTCCAGGATGTCTTGCCAGCCAAAGGCAGGAAGGGATGAGTCAAGCAAGTGGCTCTGGCGAGGGACCAGCTAAAAGGCTTCCTGAGAGGCAGAGCTTGGGAGGGCTGTGTTTCAGAGGGAGGAAGGAGGAAGGACTTTGTAGGCTCAGGGGGGCATGGAGGGGGCAAAAGTCTCAAAGTGAGAATTCCCTGGGCCTTCGGGGTGGGATGGGGGCGTAAGAACTAAGAGATAGGTCCAGAAAAGTAGACTGGGGGCAAATTTGGGACCAAGGAACTCATACATTATTCAGGAGGCATTGGGAAGGTTTTTTGGCCCGTGGTATTTTTAAGACAATTACTGTCACAATGAAGAGAACAATTGGTTCAAGGCTGGCCAGCCCAGAGCAGGGAGATCAGTGAGGAGGGAGCCCCAGCGTGCCCCGTGTGCACGGGGCGGCTGCAGTGGGCCCAGGAACCAGGCCCGGAGACCGCAAGTGATGGTGGGTCAAAGATGTGATGGTTTGGGAATTCCCTGGCGGTCTAGTGGTTAGGACTCCATGTGCTCACTGCTGATGGCCCAGGTTCGCTCCCTGCTTGGGGAACTAAGACCAAGATCCCACATGGCGCGGCCCAAAAATATATATATGTATATATGTGATGGTTTGAACCTTTGTGTCTGGAAGTATGACTATTGTAGATGGGAGACCTATCCGGCGGGGGAGATGGATTTTAAGGGAAAGACATCTCCTTTGGGTGTTCAGTTGAGATGATGTATGTAAACCATGAGCCACCATTCCTGGCCGGAGCAAACGCTCAAGAATTTGTTGTTGTTTGTTGTTCGTTGTTCTACCACCAGCTCAAGTCTGAGCCTGTGGGAATCTCACATCCCCCACTTCGGTTGATTTTCTCCCTGTGCAGACGCACCTTCCCAGAAACCATCAAGCCTTTGACTTTGCAAAGATTTTACCCCGTCTCTGGAGGCAGCTGCCTCGGACTCTGGGCCCCTCAGGGTTGCCGGAGGCTGGAAGGGGCAGGAGAGCAGGGGGTGAGACACTTATTGAGTGGCCACCAGGAGTGAGTCTGCAGCAGGCCTCTGCTGTGTGTTATTTCTCTCTCACTTCACACAACCACCAGCTAGGGGTCACCACTGTCCCCATCCTGCAGAGAAGGTGAGTCACACATGGGTCACTCCGTGACCTGGGATTAAGGGGCAGAGCCAGCCACAAACCCCATGTCTGCTGACCCCAAAGCCCATGCCACTTCTCTCACTAGGGTCACGGCTCCCCGCACAGTCCTTTCCTCTCTTCCTTTCTCACGTTTGATTTCTTCTGACGCGTGAGGAATTGAACTCAGCTCCTGAGTGACCGATGGCCGGCCAAGGTGAACTGCGCGGAAGCCTGTCCCGCTCTGCTCTCAGCCCTTTTCAGAAAGGGCTCTGGTACTCAGGCATTGGTTGCCAGCTCAGCCTTGAGCCTGCGCCTCTGGGGAAGCCCAGGAGCGCCCCTCACCCCGCCACCCCTAACCTTCCCCTTGGTCTCCAGAGTGGAACTAATTCACCCCAGGGACACACAGCTGGGCAGAAAAACCAGTCCTCCTGCTTTCCAGGTCGCTGCAGAGGGCGAGAGTGTAAAGCTGGGCACAGATGGTGCTGGCGGGGAGACGGGGTGCAGGGGATTGGGGAGGGGGTGTGGGCTGGGCGGTGCCTCCATGCAGGGCTGGGTGGCATGACCACCCAGTGGGCTGTTTCTGGGCCCCAGCATCTGTCAGGGCACCTCTCTGAGCCTCTGCGTGGACCGCTGGACTGGAAGCCCCAACAGGGAGGCCACTCAGGCACAGCGTCCCCCGAGCTGCCGTGGGGGAGGGGAGGACATCTGAGCCAGGTCAAGAAAGGCTCCGCGGGGACAAGTCTCCCTTGCTCCCCTCTTTCTCTCCCGGGACTCCCTTAGCCTCTCCGGCTCCATCCTCCTGCACTTTCTCTGCTCTGCTTTGCTCTCTCAGGCTCCTACCTTGTCTTTGCTTTCCACTAGCCAGAAGGCTCTTCTCTCCCCGTCTCCCTTCCCTTTTTCCAGTTGTCCTTCCTCTCCTTCCTCCTCTCCCCATTCCCTTTCTTTCTCCCCTTCCCTCTCTGTTTTTACCTAAGCATCTGCCTCTTTCCCAGGCATGGGCACCATGCTTGTGCCCTAATGACACAACCTGAGGTGGCACCGGTTTGCGTGCTCCCATCTTCTTGATGTCCCTCTACCTCCTGGCTCACACCTTGGTCTGGGGAGCAGACCCCTGCTCAGACCGTCTCGACACTGCTCACCCGCCTCGTTAGCCTGAGTCTGTTCAAGCGTTTGCTAAGCCCCTACTAGCCCTTTCCTGGGAAAGCAGGGTGAGGGCAAAGGGGCAGGAAGTGCTCAGTGCCTCGCCATTCCCATCGCGGTGCCTTTGCTGCCGCCACTTGGGCTCTGTTTCAGGTGACCTCCTCTCCATCTCCAGCTGAACAGGCTCAGGATGAGGCATAGGATACGGTGTAAAAAGTACTAGGAAAGGAAGCTGTGAATTGTAAGCCCACCTGTGACATCAGTGAGCTTTGTGACCTTGAGCAAGTCACATTGCCTTTCTGGACTTTGTTTTGCTTTCTAACGTGAGGGGACTGGACAAGATAACTTCTAGGGACCTGCCTAGCCGCAAGATGCTAGGCAGTGGCTGCTTTGCTGAGGTGAAATGCCTCTCACTCTGTCTCGTATCTGAAGTCTGACCATGTGGGATTCATTCCTTTGGCTATTGAGTGTTTTGCTTGTCTAGGGGAGACCCTTAAAGGCGAGTGTCCTTTGACCAGTGGTGTGCTGGCAAACAGTGAATAACCAGCTCTCAGGGAGAGGGGAAGCCCCGATGTGTAGCGTTTGCAGATGGATTTTGATGACTTAGATACCCCTTTGGAGGCCAGTTGCAAGCCACTGGTATGATATCACTGAACGAGGAGTTGGGAAGAGAGGCGCAATGGGCTCTTGGCATGAGCGGCTCCAGCACACTCAGTTAGTGACTTGTGGCCACTAGTGGGTAACACAGCCTGCAAGAAGGGGGCAGAGGCATGGAGTGGGGCGGGGTGAGAGGGCTGGGGGTCGGAGGTGAGGGAAGGGAAGGGAGTCTAGGCAGGACAGGAGACCCGGCAGAACTCACCCAAGGTTGAACTTCCTACCCTTGTCTCCTTCCTCGCAAGCTCCTCCTTCCTCAGCCAACATGCTGGGGGCGGGGCCAGGGGGGTCCATCTTGAAAGAAAGCATTTCCCTCAGATTCTGCCTCTCCGGAGTCTGGGGAATCTGTAGCAACTTCCCTTCCCTCCAATCGTGCCAGACCATAGCCCCAGAGACTGTCTCTCCAACAAAAAACTCAAGACCCCCTGCTCTGACAGAGGGCTTTCCCCACCCCTGGTTTTTTTTTTTTTTTTTTTTTTTTTTTTTTTTTTTTTTTTATGCGTTACGCGGGCCTCTCACTGTTGTGGCCTCTCCCGTTGCGGAGGACAGGCTCCGGACGCGCAGGCTCAGCGGCCATGGCTCACGGGCCCAGCCGCTCCGCGGCATGTGGGATCTTCCCAGACCGGGGCACGAACCCGTGTCCCCTGCATCGGCAGGCGGACTCTCAACCACTGCGCCACCAGGGAAGCCCCCACCCCTGGTTTTGAACGTATTTAAATGAAGTCTTCCAGGGTCTAAAAATTAAATCCTGGTTATACATTTAATGAAATGCCTTTATTAAAAAGAATAAAAATTATTTTACATTTGAATGGAGCTATAAAAATTCAGCTAACCGTATAGCAGCTAATACCATATTTGAAAATAGAAATCGTTCAAGTTATTAGGATTTGTTAATACTGGATAGTGGCTACATAGATATTAGCTATATAATTCTTGATGCTCTTCTGTACATTAGAGAGATTTCACAATAAAAAAGAAAATGAAATGACTCAAGAAATCAAGAAGCTTGGCTCTCCTAATTTCAGTCCCAATCCTCCCAGGAATTTCTCTCCCCACCCCTTTAAATCACATGGGTGGGGAAAAAAGTAGCCTCAGTTGTCCTGGATCCTCAGATAAAGGGGCACGGAGGGCACACTGGGTCCCCGTAGGTGGGTAGGGTGGGTCCTACTGGGAAGGTAGGTGGGGAACCCCAAGCGAACCCCTTCTCTCTCTGGGATTCATTGTCCTCATCATCAAGTGGGGAAGGAGTTTCCAGGGCACCTGAGGTCCCTTTAGGTCTTTTGGGGCTGCAGCCACTGTCTCCAAACCTCCTTCCCTGGGCCAGATAAGCCCTGTAGGCTTCTGTGGAAAGTGTTTCCGCACTCCAATGTGACCCACCAGCTGGAGGGATCTCTCAAGCCACATCCCTGCCTGTCTGAGCTGGGACAGCCCACATGGCGGGGATGATGATGCCCACACCTAAGGCTCCCAGGTCCCGTCTGTGACTCTGAGGTGGCCCTGTGGGGTCTGGGACAGAGAGGGAGTATATTTGCTCTTCACTGCGCCGTTTGAGGTGGAGTCCAGTGCATGGCAGGTGGGTGTTTTGCTGGGTGGGCTCCACCCTTGACCGGCCAACCCCAGCTGGGTTTCCTTGACCACCCCGCCCCCCCCACTGTGGTCCCCGGTGTCAAGTGCATGAGAGCTTGCGGTGCCCCTTCAGCTCTGCCTGCTACAGAGAAACACTTGTAAAGGGGGTCCCCTACCCAGAGGTTGAGATGCAGGCTGCACGGCTGAGAGAGCTCCCAGCCTCCCCCTCGGCTTCTCCGTGACAGCTACAAATAGGCTGTTGAACGTATTTAATAAACCCGGGGAAGGAGTTGTGGCCGCCTCGCCTCTGCTGGGGAAATTGATGGACGTCTTCAGTGGGGAGAGGAAAGAAAACTTTCTAAATGGGCTCAGTTTAGGGAAGGAAAGCCATCTGGAGGGAGTGTTTCGGATGCCAGCACATATGCGGCAATGTGCAGGGGAGGAGAAGCACCTTTGCGGCCCCGGCAGGGGCTGGAAATTCCCAGGAGCCTTAGGCTACACTGCCCATGCTCACCTCAGTGCCCAGGACAAGTGCGCAGTGCCCGGGAAGCAGGCAGGCCCTGGAAGACTCTTCTCCACGCAGGCCTGTAAAGTGAGGGTCGGAGTGGATGGTCGGTGACTGGAACTTTGGGATTCTAAAATCACCCTTTTATTTCCCAAGAGGAGGCTTTGCATCTTGTACCGGGAACCCTGCAAGATGTGGGAGAGGTGGCTGCCAAGGGTGTTTCTCTCCGGAGAGAGGAAGCATGCAAGGCGAGGGGTCAGATTGACGTGGGTGGCCATGAGCATAGCACGTGAGCACGGGTCCTCAACAGAGCCCAGCTTTGCAGGCTTCCTTGAAGAGCTGTGGCCCACAGAGAAGGAGAGCTCTTTGGGTAGGAACTGGGGGAACCAGACAGGTGTCTGAGCAGCCTCTACCCCGATGTTAGTTTCATAGCCCAAGGAAGCCTCTCCACACCCCCTACCTAGACAGGCTTGTACATTACATTTCACTCTGCCACCTCCCCACCTTCTGCCTGTGGGTGGGTCTTGCTACTTTCTGGTTTTGTTTTTGTTTTTAATTGAAGTGTCCCTGATTTACAATGTTGTACCAATCTCTGCCATACAGCAAAGTGACTCAGTTATACCCACATAGACGTGCTTTAGGTCTTACTACTTTTCAAGCCACTTTCCTCACCTGTGGAACACAAATAACGCCTGTCCAGCTTACCCCGTGGGGTGAGGGGGAAGATCACAGGAGCCGAGGTACATGAGGGCTCTGAGCCTGCTGCAGGGTGATCAGTGTAAGTGTTGGCAGGCTCTGTGGGATGACTACCCAAGCATCGTTTCTATGGAGTGGAGACACCACTGGTGCCCTCCCCTGCAGAAAGCAGCATCTGAGTCAGTACTGAGGCTTAGGCTGGGCCACCCAACTCACCTGAAACTGGACAGGCCTAGACTGGGTAGGATCAGTATTTTACAAATGATTCAGCAGCTCTTCTTGGGTGAATGAAAGGCTGCAGAGAAGAATCCTCCGCCCTCTGGAAAACTAAAATAAAAGGAAAACTTGCAGAATTCTTTAAGGGATCAGCCTTGAATTTTCCTCCCCAACACCAGCCTCAAAGAGTAGGGATGTGGACCAAAAGACATGGGAATATTTACTGGGTGGGGGGGGAATGGGATGTACTCCCGCATCACATACACACAGGGGCTCACAATCAGATATACAGGCAGTCACTTTGGTTTTCGTCAATTATCCATCATGGTCTGACATCCATGAAATGAGCTCAACCCTTTCAGAAACTGTATTTTCAGCTTGTCCCACCTCTTGGGGTCAGATGTTCCCAAAGTTTACAAGCTTCCGTATGAAGTCACACTTTCCCTCTCAATCTTAAACTAGCCCCGTAAAAGCTTCAAAGGGAACTATACGGAAAGAAGCAGATATAAAGAGAACACAAGGTGGATAAATTCAGACTCAGAACTAGGTAACAAGTACACCAGAGGCGAAGTCTGAAATCCCTGCAGGTTGAGGGTTAAAGGTTTTAGTGGAGAGCTTAGTACGGGCGAACCAAAGGAGTTTTGCGTTTCTGGAGAGGAAGTTTGGGGAAACGGTCCTGCCTTCTCCTCCTCTCGCTCCTCGAGGGCACCCCAGAGGAGGCAACGTTTCCCAAGCTGCTTGAACACGAGATGGCTTTGGCAACCTGGGCCAGGAAGGGTGTTCCAGACAGAGGGTCGGAGATGGAAGAGGGAGAATGGAATCCAAGAGCAGAATGGGCGTCGTCAAGGGGTGTTTCTCAGCCCCTCCACTCTGATGTCCTCATCTTAGCAGCAGCAAGACCTGGGATCATGGCAATCCACTGGCCCATGAAGGAAGCGGGACCCTCAGAACCCACTCTGGGCCACCACAGCCATGGCCCCCAGGTGCTCATTCCCATCCACAGGGACACAACACTCCGATGTCTCAGAGTTGCTCCTTACCAAACCACCACCTGGCGCCATGGTGCTCCTGCTGTCCCAGCAGCTGTCTATGTGGCTTTGCCAACCTGGGGTCCCACCGAGGATCTTGGCAGTGGGGCCAGATTGTTCCCATTCTTGTTCCCTAGACTGTGCCCAGGTGGCCTATGGGGGCAAGGCTTGTGCACAGACCTGGACGGAAGCGCGGATTCTTGCGGGTAGGATCAGAGCTCAGGGAAGACAAGAGGAGGAAGGGAGCTCAGAGCTGGACAGATGGAGATAATAATACTATTCACCTGCTAGGGGTGCTGTGGGGATTAAAGAGAGAATGCACTTACAGGACTTAGCACAGTGGCTAGCTTGTAGTAAGTGCTTAGTAAATGGCTTCCAGTAGCCTAGAGCCCTAGAGGTGTCACCCGGCCTCGGTCATATGGGCTCAGCTACTTCCTATTTGTTTTCTGCTACTCAGGGCTGTAAGATGTGGGCTTCCTCCTAAGGGGAAGGAAATTCAGTCTCTGGGGAGCATGGAAAAGGAGAAATACAAAACTGAAAATGATATAGTAAGTGCCTCATATGTGCCGGGGCAAAATCCGAGATGCTTTTAGTATATCCTTTTCTCTCACATGTATTTTTTTTACCTTTTTTGGTATTATAATTATGAAAAATATTTCAAATATACATAGAAGTTGAGAGGCCGCCCAACGAACGCCCTTATGGCCATCACCCAGTTTTAACAGTTACCAAGATTTTGCCACTCACTTCATCTTCTACATTATTGCTCATTTTATTTTTACTTTTGCTGAGTTATTTTAAAGCAGACCCCAGACGTTTTCTCATTTCACCCCTAAATATGTCAGCAGTCATTTATACAAAATAGGGACATTTTCTTACCTGACCCTAAGGCCCTTGTCACACCTAACAACAATGACGTGGTGTCATCTGATACCCAATCCAGATTTGAATTCCCCCAACTTTAAATACATTGCTTTCGGGAATTCCCTGGGGTCCAGTGGTTAGGACTCAGCGCTTTCACTGCCAAAGGCGCGGGTTCGATCCCGGGCTTGGGAACTCAGATCCCGCAAGCCACCGCTGCACGGCCAAAGGCTAAAACAAATAAATAAACACATTGCTGTTTATCCTTATCACCTCTTTGTTAAGTCAGGTGCTAAGTTCCATTGAACCATACAAGTCGGAGAGGTTAAGTAGCGTGCCAGGGCCCCAGCCACCAGCAATTGGCCAAGCCCTGCTAGGGGGGCCATGCCCAGGTACTGGACCTGGGTCGCTCTGGCTGGCACCACGGACCCTACCTGATAGCTGTTTTAAGGCCCAGAGTCTGCTTAGCGAACAGCACTATGGTGTCCAGAGCACCCTAAGACTCAGATGCAACAGGATCCCAAGTCATGGTTTCTGCCCTTTAGGAGCTTATGATCCAGTGGCCTTGGGGGTGGAGTTTGCAAACCAGAAGCAGCTCAAGCACAATGACAAGGGCTAAGTGGGAGGTGGAAAGGAACACAGTAGGAGTTCACAGGAGGGACTGGTGGAGTGGGGAAAGCTGCTGGGGAGAGAGCGGCAGGCCGGTGTGGCAGGAGAGCACGGGCTTGGTGGCCAAAGACATGGGTTGGAATCCCAGCTCTACCACTTTACCAGCTCTGCGACGTTAGGCTCCCAAGCCTCAGTCTACCTCGTTGGTAAAATGGACTCAATAATACCTCTCCACGGCACATGAAGGGCCGAGCTGTGAACGATAAGCAGTAATTGCTCGTTTCCTTCTCCTGTAGTTCCGTGGGAGTGGCAGGCACTGCAGTGAGGCATAGGGCCGGTTGCAGGGCAAGGTCACACTGCGTCCTAGGGCAGGAATTAGCACTTGGTGATGCTGCTGCCATTGCCCCCAGCCTCAGCCTCTTCCCTCTCTCCAAGTCTCCCCCTTCTGAGGACCCTCCCATCTGGGAGTTTAAGGAGGTTCTGCTCTGACACTCTGGAGCTAATGCTGACCGGATCCCCTCCATCCCTTCCTAGACAACTAAAAAGCCTCCACATCAGTCCCCATTGGCCGGGTCACATGGGATGGCTGCTACAGTCACAGGCAGCTGTGTGCGGATGCAGAGTGGGTGTCTGCGCGGGGGTGGGGGGGCTGGGTGTATGCATGTGTGAGACACCAGGGAGGTCATTATATCCTCATCTTGGATGTAGACAAGTAACCATAACAGGCATTCTCGCACTAATGTGCTCGCAGAGAATGCTGAAATTAGTCTTGAAAGATAAAGAGCTAAGGCTGAGGTTGCCTGCTCCCCAGCAGCCCTGCAGCCTTCGGAGTGATCAGCCTCCATTGTTAGGGGTGGGGAGAAGGTGACATTTAGCCATCTGTGTCACACATGATCTCTATCTGGGACCCTTGGGTCAACTAGCTCTCAGTCCTGGCATCCGATCAAACCCAAATTACTTGGCAGGATGGCAGGGGAACTGAGATGTGGCCTCTCCCCGACTGGAAACACGCAATCTCGTCTTGCCAGTTGGAGTGGTTCTAACCTGATTAACTACACAGCGTAATGTGTGTATTCCCCTCTCTCTATGAAAAAAAGTAGGGGTAGAGTAACTAAGCTTTGGATAAGAGTATGTCTGTGTGCCTGGGTTTTGTATCCTTTGGTTGAAGCCAGAGCACATCTGTGTTCACACGTGCACGCACACACACGCGTGCGCACAGCAGGAAACAAATCTCATCTCAGTTCTGTTACGTGACACATCTCAGTGAGTGCAGCTCTGGCCCCGCACTGTGCTGGGGGAAGTTGAGGATGGAGAAGAAACTGAAACAGACACAAAGGAGGAAGCAGGAGCGTGCCTGGCCTGCTTTCAGAGGCCAGAGGTGGGTTGCGGGTAGACGTGGGCAGGAGGTGCATGTGAGGGAAAATGGGGGTTTGGGGGTTGGGGCCGTGGTGTGGGGATGAGAAGTGATCAGATTTAGGACGTATTTTGTTTCTTTTTTTAAAATTAGGGTGTAGTTGCTTTATCAAGATGTACTTTGAAGATAGAATGAGGAAGATTTTCTGATGGCTTAGATGGGCCAAGGATGATGCCCAAGTTTTTTTGGGCTTGAACAGCTGGAAAGCATATGACTGGACCAGAACCCAGAAGCTGGCTTTGAGTCCTGACCAGGGCACTTGCCCTGTAGGATTTAGAGCAAGTCATTCATATAAACTCAAGCCCGTCTGTAAAGTGAGAGCAGCAATGCCTCCCCTACTTCCTTCCCACGACTTTCCTAAGGACTAAACAAGATCTTGGATGTCAGGATTCTCTGCCAGCATGGTGTTAGGATGACAATGCCAGCAAAGTGCTCAGCAGTTGAATGGGCTGCCTGGGCAGGGAAGGAGCTCATTGTCCTATGGGCTTTACACGTGTGTGGGGTGGGGAGTGAGGAAGAAATTAGGAAAGGGAGAGCCGCTGCCGTAGCCCAAGCACTGGGAACTGAGCCGTGGTTATGCTGCACGTTTGAGAACAGTGACAGCAGACTGAGATGCGGCTGCCACTTCTGAGGCTTCCCGAGCAGCCCCATGCACTGGAGTACCGTCCCCCGCCCCTCCCACCCAACTTAGAGCACCCGCCTCTTCTGCTTACCTCTCCGCGAGGGAACATTCCTGGGTAGCTGAAAAGCCCCTTCTAGGGTGACAAGACAGAAACGGAAAGGCCAGGTGTCAAAGGGAAGATGGGCAGCAGAGCCCCCCGAAAAGAGGACAGGAGCCACGTGGGGCAGCGGAAAGGGCAGGGTAGTGGAGGCTGCGGTTTCTGGGGCTCTGCAGCTGCGGCCAGTCCTCCCGCACTGGACAGCAGCCGCACCCAGCCAGCAGCTCCTGAGCCATCTCTGCTTCCCCTGGCAGGCCTGCAGCAGAACCGGGGGTAGGGGAGCAAGCATGCAGGTCTGCACCCCGCTTTCCGCTCCCCTTTGGATTCCTTCACCATCCGTTCCCCTTCCAGAGCCTTCCTCCAAACCCCTCAGCCCCGAGAGCAGGATAAGAAAGACTTTTAGACCTGTTTTCATCCAATCCCCCAGCCAACGTAGGCAGCCCTTCTTCTGGCTCATCCTGTTCGGTGGGGATACTTGTGATGTCAGGGGTCTCACCACTTTGCAAGCAGCCCAGTTAATTGCCTCAGGGCTCTGATTGTTAAAACATGCCAGCCACACCCGCTGGGACAACTATACTTGAAAGGGCAGGTAATAACACGAGTGGAGGGCAAGGAGGAATCAGAACCCTCACACATGGCCGGTGGGACTAGAAAATGGTGCAGCCACTCTGGAAAACAGTCTGACCTTTCCTCAAATGGTTAGACATAGAAGTACCATACGCCCAGCGATTCTGCTCCTAGGAATCTACCAAGACAAATGGAAACAAACATCCAGGCAAAAAGTTGTACACAGATGTTCATAGCAGCGTTGTTCATAAGAGCCGAAAGGCGGGAACAACCCGAATGTCCATTAGCAAATCAGAGGAGTGATAAATAAGGTGGAATATCCATGCAAATGGGATGTCATCTGGCTGTTAAAAGGAGCTATGGATTCATGCTATAGCATAGATGAACTTTGCAAACATTATGCTAAGCCAGTCAAAACAGACCACGTATTATATGATTTCATTTACATAAAATACCCAGAACAGGCAAATATATAGAAATAGGAAGTAGATTAGTGCTGGGGGACAGAGAGTTTTGCCCAGGACTAAGGGGTTTCCCCAGGATGTGGGACTTTCAGTGCTAAAGCTGGGATAGTCCTGGGCAAACTGGATGGTGAGTCATTCCATGCAGAACCAAATCTTCCTTCCCCAAATGTACACTGATTGAGTTGGGGTCTCCCCCTGGAGTCACCCAGAATGCGTCCAGTCCCTACCTTGCCCCATGACAGCTCGGCTTGAAGAGAGCCCTAGGAAAAGGCCCAAACCACCTCTGCTGAGCTAATATCCTCTGCTCCTTGGCCATGTCTCAGTTGGGGTCCCCTCACCACTTGGGGTGGTCTCTGCAGAATGGGCTCTGCCATGTAGGTGGCTGTTTAACAGAGGGGGCTGGAGCAGTACCCACCACCCCAGCTGGTTTACCCGTGTGCAGGGGAGCAGAGCCAACATCCTTTCTATCTGGAGACTATTTCCCTATGAATGCAACCACCTTGCATTGCCTTTTGGGTGGGGGGGCCATATATTAATGTGTGGTCCTGGTAAGGTCCGTGAGTGGTTTATGTGTGAAATTGTCACTTCCGTTGCCACTTTTCCCTACTTATTTTTATCTGCTTGTATCTCATTTTCTTCCATTTCTCTCATGTATCTATTTTTTGAGCATCTAGTATGTACAGTGACATGGGGGACATCACAGTACCCAAGGCCTGGTCCCTGCTCTTACGGAGCTCACGGCCTCACAGGAGATTTCCAGACCCTTACACAGACATTTCAGGTGCTCTGAGAGAAACTCTGGAACTGCAGTGACCCAGAAACCTAGGTGCACAGGCGGCAGGCCTCCACCCGAGACAGGGAAGGCTCCTCCGAGGAAGCGACTTCCAAATCCAGAGTTGATGGATGAGCAGGGGTTACCCAGGCAAAGTGCTAGGGATATGGGAGTGGAAAGTGGGTTCCCAGCCAGGGAACATCACGTGCAAAGGCCAGGAAGCAAGAGAAAGTGTGACCTGCCCGCTGTGACGGTTAATTGGAGAGACCAGCGTGGACTGATGTGCTCATGAAGCAGGGTGTGTTTTATCAGGATCTCCTGGAAGTGGTTCCTCTATATTGTCTACGAATAAAATAATAATAGGTAATGATACTAGCTCCGAGTTATTTACTAACCACTACTGAAGCGCGGTACCAATTTCTTTCCACATATAAGTTCTAATCCTTTCAACAACCCTACAACGTAGATGTAAAATTCACATTTTACAAATTAGGAAACTGAAGCTAAAAAAAAAATCAAGGAATTGCAGAACTAGGAAGTGGGGACCGTGGGTTTTAAGCCCAGGACTACCCCATATTCTAAAGCAGGTTTCTTGCCAGCAGTGCTTTGAGTAGGAAGCTTTGGGGGTTTCAACATGTTTTGGGGAGATATGGCTTCCTACTCTCCCCCTCAGGGAGTGAGGGAAGCATGGAACTCCCATCGTGGCCCACCCAGGGTGGAGCCCGCTGGAAGCCATTTCCTTGGCTGGGAGGGGAGGGGCAGGTGTAGAGATAATTTCTGAGGAAAATACGTCTGGTTAGTGTGTTCCTACATGCTGAGTTACTGGGTCTCAGGTGCTGGTTTTTGCTAATCCCAATACATTGGGAATTGTTTAACAGGATTTTTCCTTTTAATTAAAATATGGTAATGAAACTTACTGCTTCACTCTTAAAAAGGAATGCCTATTCCCCAGATGTCTGGCCAGGAGAAGTATGGGTATAATTTTATTCACTGTAGCCATAATGCCGATGAAGGGCTCATCTTTTCCTCAGACACAGTGCCTCAACATCAGCACATTAACCCTTTCTGACCCCACTCACCTACCAGGACAAGGTCCCTGGCTTCAAGGAGCAGGGCAGGTGGTCTGCGCACCGGATGTGATTTGGACGTGGTCAGAAGAGAAATTATCTAAACCCCTGCGTCGGAATACAGTTTGGTTGGGCCACTCTTTGGAAGGGGAAGGGGTGAAAGGAAGGGAGCCCAGAGAATGTTGTCAACCCTTGGACCAGTCGTTTAAATGATCTGGGCCTCCACTACCTCCCCTGTTCCCCAGCAGTAGGTTTCCATGATTTTAACGCAGTTTTGGCTAAAGCGACATTTCCCATCCAGCATCATGACTTTGCTACATCGTCGCCTCCTCTTCTGCATGTCGTAAAGGATGGGTTCTGCTTTTTCCCATTCCTTCTCTTTTCTCATGTACTCTGCTCTTCTTTTCTCCTCCCCCACCTCGATCCAACTCCTTTGCCCCTTCTCTTCCTCCCCTTCTTCTTAGTGACCCCTCTGTCTTCCCTTTTCCTCTTTTCCTTCCCTTCTCCCCTCTCCCAGACACAAATGATTCGGAGGCTCATCCCTGTTCCTTCCTCTGAGCCCCGGGGGCACCCTGGCAAAGGGAAATTGACAGATGAGTCACAGAATTTTTTTTAAAAGCTGTTGGGAAGTTCTGCATTTAAAGCCATAAAACCCAACCACTGGCACCACTTCCCTCGTATACCCGTGATTCTGGCGCTGTAGAAAACAACCCACAGTTTACCGAATTCCTGACCAGCCAGGGACGAAATGGTGAAACCGAATTTGCCCGGAAAGAATGGGCAGACAGAGCTGGGCTCGCTCTCCGTATCCCCGCGCCCTTCCTCCCCCTCTCCTCCTCCCCTTCCTGTGCACCAAACCAAATGTGATTGTTTGCTGCGGCCGAACATCAAAGAGCAGAAGAATTGCTTAAGACGAAAATATTGGGGTTATGCATTTGAGAGCAGCCTGAGCTTCAAGTAACCTCAGGGACTGCACATCCATCTTTAATCAGCCCCCATAAGGTGATGTGCTCCCTGTTGAGCAGCCTGTCGGAGGCTTGGTGGGTGGCAGGCGTGGCCGTGCCAGCCAAGGGAGGAGAGAGTTTATGGCTTGGGCGCACTGCTCCCTGTGCCCAGCCACAGCGCAGACAAAATCCCATTTCAAGGCCCGTTTATAGCCAGAGGCCTTGGCCCCTTAGAGGCGTCCCACGTCAGCTCCCTCTGGCACCAAGGAAGGAGAGCCCAGCTCCTGTGACTAGCCAGGCTCGGGATCCACCAACTCTAATCTGTGACAAAGATCAGCCTTGAAGGGCAGGTGCGGCCACCCTGCAGGGGGCCCAGGTGTTGGTGGGAGTGGAGGGGATGGGAGGGGCTGGCGAGAGGGAAGAGGATTTGCAAGTGGATGTGGCCTCGGGCCCAGCTGATCAGCTCCTGCCACCAGAGCATTAAGGAGAAATCACTAATGCAAATTCCAGGCAGCACCGACCCCAGGCTGCCTCTGAGGCCCCGAGCAACTTAGATGAAACCCGCAGGCCCGCAGCATCTTATATTGTTGTTACCTTTTCCTGACCTTCTAAAGCCTCATATAGGCGCTGCAAGGGGCCTTAAAGATGGCCTGTTCTACCAAGCCAGGCAGAAGGGGTGTGCCGCTGCAGTTTGATGCCACAGTATGGAAGCAGAGGCTGGGAAGGATGTAGTGACACACCAGTGTCACACAGTTAGTGACAGTCTGGCCCGGAACCGGTCTGCCTGATTCCCGCTGGGTCTCTTTCTGCTCAGTATGGGGCAGCCTTTGAGACATCCAAGGTTCCAGCCCACATGAAACACAACCCCATCCCTGTTCCCCCACGCCTCCAGGAAGCCTTCTAAGAAAGCAGAATCTTCTCTTTTCCCGTCACTTGCTGCTCTATTACAGCCCCTATCCCAATCTGCCGCATATCAGGGTATGTAGCTGCCTTCCCTGCTGGACTGTGATTTCCCCAAGGCGAGGGTCAAACTTTTTTCATCTTTGCATCCCTCACAATCCCCAGCACAATGCACGGCTCATGATAGACTATTAATATACATTTGGTGAACTTGAATTTGAACCTGCCCCATTGTTTCCGCGCCTTGATCGTGGCACCGCGCTCGGAGCACAGGGTCATGGCCAATGCCAACCCACGCCAAAGCATCTGACCCTTCCTGCTATCACAGAGCCCCACTTAGCAAGCGTGACAGTCTGGAGGACAAGAAAGGTCAATGCCATTTATCAGCCAGGTAGGTGGCTCTGTACCTTCTCCTTGCCCTCCAGGAGGACAGGCTTCCGTTTGCCATGTTGAATTTTGAAGAGACAAGTGTCTCCCCCCACCCTTCAATCCCGAGGAGGGATTTGCAGTTTGATTATCTTTGAAAACAAGTTTGTGTAAAATTTGATTTGAGAAAACATTCTTCTCCCACGCGCTGAAGGATTGAGGGTCTGTAATCCCTCTCAAATCGCCCAGACGAGGTTGGTATTGCGATGTCGGCATCAGAGCTAACAAAGGGGGATTAGCAAGGAAAATTCTATGTGAAAACCTGCCATGCGCTGAAGGCTTTCAGCGTAAAGCAGATAAGATAGGTACAGCCAAGCCATTTTTAACCCAGTTTTTAGAGCACTCAGAGCCCTCCTTCTGCACTGACAGGCAGCAAGGGCTGGATTTAGTTGCGTCTGTCTCCTCCCTACCCCTCAGGCCTTCTCAGCTGGGAGACGTGTTTTTATGGGGAGGACAAGTGTCTCCTTCTCTGAAGGGTGGCCGGAGCCGGGCTGGCCGAGGTGTCTCCTGCTCAGCCAACAGATGCGTGGGTTCCCACAGGCCATGGGGAGACGCTGACTGTTCCCAGGAGCCCACCCTTCTCGGTACAGTTGTCAGCCCAAACTCCAGATGATAAAGAGAGCTTGCTTTGTGTTGTCTTTCCTGATCAGGAGGCTGAAGGACAAGGTGGTACTGTCCCAGGCGTGGTAAGATACTTAACACCCACCTGGACCAGCCCGCTCCTGAGAGGCTGCGGAGCCTCCTGGTAGGAAATCTGGCTTTGAAGTGACCACTTACTATTTGTGTAAACATAAACAAGTTAATTCCTGTAAGCCTCAGCTCGCTTTTCCTTAGTAGACAGTGTCTACCTCTAGCCTTGTTGGGAGAATTAAATGAGATAATACATGTAGAGCCCTTTCCATGGTGCCTGGCACATAATAAACGCTTAATAAATGGGTAGTGATAGTTATTCTGAGTGAATTAGTACAGCTCTTACATATGGAGAAATTAATGGGTGAGAGACTCGTGTGAACCTGAATTTTCTGAATCGGGAAAATTCTTGGGCTCGTTCCCTTGAACAAAATCCAATTGCAGACCAAATATCGGGGCTGTGTCATAAAACTCAGTGCAAGTCTTGGCCACCCCCTAGAGTGACTTTACAAGCACTTGTCTTTTGACCAAATTGTCTGGTGGCATCTCAGCTCCCAGAACCAATCCCTTCGATGGCCTGCTCCCTCCTACGATGAGGGGGTTCAGGCTGGTAAGGGGATGGAAAGGTTTAGAAGAGAAGGCTTTGAGGAAATACAGTGCCTACTTCAGCTGCCTAAAGGCCCAGGAGGAAGCAGAACTAGCACCAAGGGATGGGGTTCGGAGAGACCTGACTGTTTACTGTAACCTGACAGCTCCAGTGGCCTGAGAATGCAGTGGCCGCGCTGGAACGTTGGTGAGCTTCCCAACCCTTCCCCCAG
Source organism: Phocoena sinus (assembly GCF_008692025.1). Classification (NCBI taxonomy): domain Eukaryota; kingdom Metazoa; phylum Chordata; class Mammalia; order Artiodactyla; family Phocoenidae; genus Phocoena; species Phocoena sinus. The sequence continues at coordinate 14,830,639 of NC_045770.1, forward strand.
CATGTGGACAGCCTCTGATAACCCGGCCGTAGAAGACATTACTTTATGGGCTGGAGGCTACAGTTAGTTTACTGCTAGTGTCCCTCCAACAGTCCACGGGGCGCCGAGGCTATCCCCTCTCTGGGCTGCAACAATCTCATCAGCAAGTGAGAGGCTTTGCTGCCCCTCCAGCCTGGGATAAGCCTGTGACCCAGCCAGCCTCTCCTGTCTGTAGACCTTCTCCCCTCTGCTTAGAGGGTTTCTCCCCGGTGACAGGGACCAGGTCGCTGTCCTCTGTCACCCCAGAGGTTAGCTCAGGACCTGGCCCAGGGAAAAGGCTCAAAAGTGGAAGTAGTTGGATGGTTAGATGGGCGGGTGGTTGGCTTAAGGAGTAATGGACACCCGAACACACACACTCACACACACACATACTTGTACACATACACGCACACACATGCGCACCCATACATGCATACATGTCCACACAGGTGCACACAGACACACATGCGTACACATATAGAAGCTCACTGAAATGGCTGCCTCCCCTGATGTCCAAAATTCTAATGTATTCTTTCCTGATAAGCATTGTCCTCTCCCTCTGGGCTTCTTTCAACATGCAAATGTCCCCAGAGAGACTGCCCGTTCGGCTGAACTGAACGCCTTTCTCTGGTCTCTGAGAGTCCTGGGATCCAGTGCAGGGCAGACCCTGAAATGATTGCTCGGGGGCATGCTAGTGAACACAGGCTGGGGCCACGTCTCCAGGGGTCTCCTCCCAGGCTTCCTAGGGAGCATGGGGTGTAGAAACAGGTGAGGCCCTGCTTCCAGAAGCCCTGGTGGAGCTCCCGCCTTCCCACCCGCCGTCCCGCAGGGCAGGCGTCTTCAGGAGAGGCTCTCTAATGAGCCCCATCTTCTCCGCTGAGCAGAGATAAAATGGGGCAGCAGCAGGGGGCCTGGGAACCCAGATTTGGGGCTTCTCCTGGGTTGACTTCTGGCCAGAGGGCTCTGAGGTAGGCAGGGTTGTCTTTCCAAAGGCCCCTTGGTCTTTCCTGAGGGCCCTTTCTTCCCTTTCACCACCCCCCTTGCCCCGCCTCTGACACCAGTGATCTCCTGCCTATAAAATAGTAACAGCTCTCATTTGCTGAGCACCTGTGCTGTGCCAGCCACCCTTCTGAGCACGTTATGTGCCCTATTTCATGTACTCTTCTCAACCCTTGGACCTCGGTGCTGTTTTCCCAGTTTTACAGATGAAGAAACTAAGGCCCAGAGCGGTCACATGACCTGCCCAAGGTCATACATCTAGGAAGTGGGTCAAAGCTGGAACTTGAACCAGGCACCCTTCGTCCACCTGTGCCCTTGGTCATACCCTAAAATGGTCAAATAGGGACGCTGTCTAGGACAAACTCATTCTCTCTCCTAGGGTATAGAATCTGGAGTCCAGATGCCTGTTTTCAGACCCTAACCCCACCCTCTGCCCTCTGTCTAATCTTAGGCAGTGTATTCCGCTCCTCTATGCCTCAGTCTCCGCATCTCTAAAGAGGGGGCAACACCAGTTCTTACTTCTCGGGGCTGCTGTGAGCCTCGGTGCAGCGCGGCCCTCAGCTCCTGCCAGGCCCCTTTGAGCGCACGGCCAGCACGTGTTAGAAGAGGCGGAGACACAGCCCGGACTTCCCTTTGCCCTCAGGGGGTGGCCGTTCGGCAGCGTGGGGTGTGTGCCTCCTGCCCCCCAGACCCCGACACCCCTACCAGCACCCCAGAACGTTCCGGGAGCCCAGGAGCTGGCGCCTTTGCCTGGAATGGCAGGAGTCGCTTGGGGTGGAGATCCGCGCGGCTCCAAGGCCTCTGAGCTGAGCCGATGTGTGTTCTGTTTGTTAGGTCAGTTAGCAGTGGGCGTATTAAGTGCATCCAGTGACCCGTCCACAGGCCATGTGGCCGGGCCCCCTTTGGCCCGTCTTGCTTCTCTTTCTCTCCTTCCAGCAAGTTAGGGAACTGTGAGAAGAAGGGGGAAGGGGCTCCGGGGTGGGAGGCATCATCCCTGTGCCCTACAGCAGTGCCGTGCGGGGCAGGGGCGCTCTGGCCTCCGCCCCACAGAACCTCCACAGTCTGCAGCCACTGTCGCTCTGCCTCAGTGTGCTGTCTCTCAGGCCCTGTGAGGCCGCATTGGCCTCTCCTCTCTTTTTACGTCTCTTTCTGGCTTCCCTCCCCTCCCCCACCTTTCTGAGCCTTCTCTGAGTCTCACCGACTGTCTCTCTGTCTCTCCCATTGTCTGTGTCTGTCACTTGCCATTTCCCTTGCTCTCTCTGCCTGTCTTACTAGTAGTTTCTCATCAGCCTTGCCCAGCCCATCCAGGCCCCTCCGGCTGCTTCCTCCTGGGTGGAGAGAGCACTGTCCTCTGTCCCCAGGGCTCCCCGGGGGCTGTCCCAGATCCCAGAGCAAGCCTCCCGCTGTCACGTGACCCTGAGGCCACCTGCACTCCCAACCCGGGGCTCAGCCTGGCAGCCATCAGCTTTGCAGGTCCCTGGCGTGGGGAGGAGCAACCTTGGAGCTTCCTGGCCCAGTCAGCCCAGCAGCCATGCAGGCCTCTTAGAGGGGGTCCAGAGGGATAACTGGGGGCGCTGGGCTCTCGGCACCAGGGAAGCTGCCTGGTCACCGGGACTTGCCTACCAGCACCGCTGAGCCTCCAAACCAGACCTCACACCCCAGGGGTGCCCAGCACAGCCATACCACCCCTCCAGACGGTGACATGTATCAGTGAAAACCCCCAGACCACCTCTCTGTGGAGCAGATTTACACTTGAAGTGAGCTGATTCTTCTTCATCTTTTTTTTTTTTTTTTAATCCCTAGATCCGCTGGGTTTTGGGGTTTTTTGTTTTTTGTTTTTTAAGCCTCATTAATACTGATCAATCTGCCATTTCTGATTTCCATCTGAGTTTGGGAAATTCATGTTCCATGTGGGTTAGCCATACTTGGGGCCAGGCTGGGGCCACACGTGGAGGGACTTGGAGTGACGGAACGGGAGCAGGAATTGTGCAACAGCTACATGGGCACATCAGACCAAAGGGAAAGCAGCGGCAGAAGCACTGTCTGGAAAGCTAGGGTGGTGACCTAGGCGTGGAGAAGACAGGCCTGAACTTGGAAAGTGGGAGAAAATGTAGACGGGTGGACGAGCGAGGCTCTGGGGAGGCGTGCATTGTGGGGAGGCCAGGTGTGCAGACTGGGAGAACCCCTGCAGGGAGGTGGCCAGGGGGACGCCAAGCTGGGCAGGCAGTCAAGTCCCATCTGGGAGCAGCAGCAGGTCTGGAACCCAGCCTAGGACCAAGACAAGTGGAGTAAATGGTCAAGGGAAGGAAAAAGTGAGTGGGAGAGGGTCCATGTAGGGCTCAGGTGGGGTCTCGTGTCAGGAGCCTAGCTGGCCTTCAAGGAATGTGGCCTGGCTGCTGGAGTACCTGCCCACGTGAGGAGCCACTCTGGGCCCACTGAGGTGGACTTAAATAGAACTTGGCAGCAGATCAGCTGTCGAGGGCAAGAGAGAGGAAAAGTCAAAGCAAGCCAGAATAATAAAAGCTGACACGAATTGAGGGCTTACTACGTGAAGGAAGCATGGATATCATCATCCCCATTTTACAGATGAGGAAAATAAGGCCCGAGATGGTCAGTATCTTGCTCACGTCTATGCTTCTGGGAAGTAGGGGCTGGAATGTGAGCCCAGGCAGACTGGCGTCAGAGTCCAAGCTCTTAATCAAGACAGCTAAGTTAGTCCAAGATCTGAAAACCATGAAACACAATAAAAAGTTTATGCTAATGAAATCCAAAGCACAGTCTGCAAGCCTTTCATGATCTGGCCCCCTCTCTCTGTCATCCTGGCTCACTCTGCTCCAGACACACTGGCCCCGGCCTCAGGGCCGTTGCACTTGCTAGTTTTCCATCAGGAACACCTTGCCCCCAGCTATCCACGTGGCTCACTCCATCCTGCCTTCCGGTGTGTGCCCCAGCATCACCTTATGACAGAGGCCTTCCCTGACCCTTGTATGAAATAGCAGCCCCCGTATCATTCCCCTTCCCTCTTTATCCCCCTTTATTTCTCTTCATAGCACTTATCAACCACTTGACCTACAGTGCCAACTTCCTTATGTGTTGATTGTCTCTGTTCCCCAATTAGAATGTAAGCTTCATGAGGGCAAGAATTTTTTTCCTCTATTTTCTTTACTGCCACGTCCCCACAACCTAGAACAGTGCCTGACACATAATAGGCACACAATAAAGCTTTTTAAAAATAGTGGTAAAATACACATAACATAAAGTGTGCCGTTTTAAGCGAAGTGTACAGTTCAGTGGCGTTAAGTACACCCACCTTGTTGTACAGCCATCACGTCACCATCATCCATCTCCAGAACTTTTTCATCGTCCCAAACTGAAACTCTGTACCCATTATACAGCAACTCCCCATTCCCCCCTCCCTCCAGCTCCTGGCAACCACCATTCTACTTCCTGTCTGTATGAATTTCACTACTCTAGGGATCTCATATAAGTGGAATCATATAATAGTCATCCTTTTGTGTCTGGCTTATTTCACTTAGCATAATGTCTTCAAGGTTCATCTTTGTTGTAGCATATGGTCAGAAGTTATTTTTCCTTTTTAAGGCTGAATAATATTGCATTGTATTTATATACCATATTCTGTTTATCCAAGTGTCAGTGGACACTTGGGTTGCTTCTACCTTTTGGCCGTTGTGAATAATGCCGCTACGAACATGAGTGTACACGTATCTGATGAGTCAATAGGACGTTTTTGAGTGAATGCGTGAACGAATGAAGTCTGGAGGAGGAGCTGTGAGGGGTGGGGGAGAGATAGCAGGAGAGATGTGTTTGAGGGACAGGCTGAAGCCCAGGGCAGAGGCTGGGGCTGGACCCAGGTTGAGGGGCTGACAGTGCCATGGTGATCGTTGAAGCCTTGGGAGGGCAAGATCCAGGAGGGTGAGCGTGTGCTGAGATGGGGAGGCTTGTCCTGCTCTAAAACCAGTGGTTCTAACTGTACCAGGAAGCTGGGCAGGGAAGGCAGGGCCGCCAAGGACTGATGCTTCCTCCTCAGCTCAGAGGACACGGGGAACGTCTGCCCTCCCACCCTGGGAAGGGGCCATGAGCAGAGGCTGGCCCTGTGGGTTTTGCAGGGAGTACGTGGAAGGATTCATGCCATCCTGTACTCAGTTGCATAAGCCGGTGTTGTGGCAGGAATATCCCTGGACAAGGGGAAGAAGATGTGACGCTAGTTCTGTCTGTATGTCCACCCAGCTGTGTCACCCTGGACGCCTCCATCTCTCATCTTTAGAATTGGAATTATGACATAGGGATGTCTCCCTCACAGGGATATCGTAAGGTTCAAATGCAGTATGGGATGGACAGGCTTTGTAAAACATAAATCCCTTTAAAATATCAGGATAATGATTGAGAAATCCCGGGTGCCCAGGCCCACGATGGTCTCTGTGAGGAATCTGGGGCAATGGAGCGTGCAGAGGGGCCTATGGTCCCCTCGGGGAATTAGAGTGGTCTTGCCCGGAGCTGGAGGGGTTTGGAAAATGAAGCACTCATGAGGTCTGAGAGGGATACGAGGAGCCTAATGCCCGATAAAAAGAGAGGAATGTCAACCATGGGCCCAGGGGAGCAAGAGAAAATGCATGGGCTCCGTGCCAGATGCCTGTCCAACTTGACCACACCCCCAGGTGTGTGATCTTGGACAAGGCACTTAACTTCTTTGAGCCTCAGCTCCGAAATAAGAATGTGGAAACCTCCTTCGAAAATTTAATGTATGCAACGTGCCTGGTGCAGAAGTTGCCCACGTTCCCTACTGGGCGCTGCACGGATACACTCATGCAAAGACTTATATTGAGCTGAAAGCTGAGTTAAGCCATGGTCCTGGATGGGGTTTACATAGAAAGGGGTACCTGGGCATCCAGACGGTAGGGAACATGAGCGCTGCGGCTCAGAGGCGGGAGTGCGTGTGGTGATGGGGGCCTGGTAAGCATTTACCGGATGCTTCCCCATGAAGGGCATGAGACAGGCCTTCAATCAAAGCTTTGAAGATCGACACCAGCCCATGTGCCCAAGTCCTTAGGGAAACTGGGCTGATCTAAGGAAAATCATCTTCAGATGGTGGCAAGGAAAGAGCTTTTGCATGAGAACAATGTTTAAGGGGGAGAGGAGGGCTGGGGAACTCCTGGACCCTCTGGGAGCCTCTTGGTGGAGCAGGGGCTGCGGAGGAAAACTTTCCCTGCCATCTCAGCTTCTGGTGGGGCAGGATGACAGGATAAGCCCTGTCATATCCACCCAGGAAGAAAAGGAATAAATTATGTTTCTCTTATAATATGTGGTCACCTAAAAAAAAAAAAGAATTAGAAAATTAATTGTCTGCTGTAATTAGCGTAATGGCCTACACCATTAGAGGGTATTTACCACAGAAATAAAACTTCCCACCATAAATGTCAGCTCGTCTTCCTACGTGTAAAGTCTCGCAGGAGCCAGTGCCGACAGGCCTGGCTGACTTCTTTCACAGGTTTCTTTTCCCCCCTCTCTCTTTTTTTTTCCTAGGTGATTAGGGCGCTGCTCATGGGCAGGTAACAAGCACCATGGAGTTTATTATGAGACTTGCCCTACTATATGCCTGCTGCTTGTTGTCAGACCCTCAGGGCCCTGCCCCAGCTGGGCAAGGTGTGGCGGACAGTCCTCGGGGACAGCAGGCCAGGGGAGCTGGGTCCTGCCAGGCCTGAGGTGTGCAGGTGCGGGCCCTGGAAACAGAGGGGCATTGGGTGCCTGGAAAAAGGATGACAAAATAAGTGCTCCCTACATACAGGGGTTTTTTTTGTGTAGAGTTAGAGTCTGCCACACACTTGTACTTGCTCTACCTCATCTGGTCCTCACTGCAATGGGGCGAGCAGCTTGATGACCCACTTTATGCATGAGGAAAGCTGAGGCTCGAGAGGACACAGGATGGCCCAGTGAATAAATGAAATCGCCTCGGCCTCTTTAAGTACCTGATAATGGCCCGTCCATCAGTCTAACCCCACCTCACTATCAAATCAAGAAACCTTGATTTAGGGCTTCCCTGGTGGCACAGTGGTTGAGAGTCCGCCCGCCGATGCAGGGGACATGGGTTCGTGCCCCGGTCTGGGAGGATCCCGCATGCCGCGGAGCGGCTGGGCCCGTGAGCCTTGGCCTCTGAGCCTGCGCGTCCGGAGCCTGTGCTCCGCAACGGGAGAGGCCACAACAGTGAGAGGCCTGCGTACCGCAAAAAAAAAAAAAAAAAAAAAAAAAAGAAACCTTGATTTAGAGGAGAGGGGTAAGCACCTTGGACTAAGAGGAGACGGGGGGTACCCCCAGTAGACAACCAGGCAGCAGCATGGATGCCCAGATTCACCACTCAGTGTCCTATCTGATCAAGAAAGGGCAGCCCTCCCTGGCAAGCCCTTTGCCGTGTGTAGCATCCACAGGGGACTGGGGCCACGCGGGCTAGGCAGAGGGCAGATGGTTGTTTGGTCTGAGTCTTTGTCCAGGTCTGATGCCAGAAGAGGGCATGGTCCCAGCAGGAGCGGGCTGTGTGGAACGCCACCCACGGGGCATTTTTTACCCCCTGGCCTGAAGCTGGTATGGAGGTCTCCAGCCTCCCTTGAACCCAGGGCTTAGCTCCAGATAATGGGGCAGAGTGGTAGCTGTGGAAAACCCCGCTGCCCACGTACTGGGTGCACAGTGCCCGTGGAGCCTACCTGGGGGTAGTTGCTTCCTGTGCCAGCATCATGGCTGAGCCCACAACGTGGGACCAGCGTTGCTGTAATGGTTTTAGGGGAAGAAGGGCCTCAGAAGCTGCTGCAGCCCAGGGATGAATAGTGTTTCTCAAGGGGACACCGATGCCACTTGGGGCTGCACTATTCTTCCTTGGGCAGCACGGCCCACACATTACAGGATATTTAGTGTCCCTGGACCCCGCTCACTAATGCCAGCAGCACCTATAGGCATTGTTAACAATCAAAAAATGCCCCGACATACTTCCACACAGCGTTTAGGGGGCAGCGTGATGTCTGATACAAAAATCCACCACAGACACCTATAGGATATGCCTTCAAGGCCAGCCCCACACCAAGCTGTGTTGAGTGTGGAAAGGATCCTCTCTACCCCCAGGCTCTACGGCTGACCTGCTGAACAGATCGCTTTGGCCAGATCGTATCACATCTCTGGGGCCCCATTTTCTCATTTCTAAAATGAGGGGACCCCCTCTAGCTTTCCTGTTTTCACAGGCAGGCAACGTGGCTAAGCTTCCCAAGGGCGTTGCTCTTCTAAGCCTTATCTCTCACTGTGGAATAAAGAGCTTTGTCCCAGCTAAGGGAGCTGCAGGTGTCAGGGAGTAGGTGGGAGAGGTGTTTTGAAAGCCAGAGGGCATTTTGCCAGGCCCCTGAAATCCCTTTCTTCAGACACTGCCTTCTCATAAAGCAGTCAGCAACCTGTGAGGCCCCGCAGAGATGACCTGTGTGCTTGCGGTGGGAGAGGTGGAGTCTGGGTGTGAACAGAACTCCTTCTCCCAGGGGGTCCTAGGGTTTCCCAGACTCGACTTGGGGAGGGCGGTTTAAAGCGTCCAAAACCCAGGCCACACGGAGACTAATGACATTATAGTATGTGGGGTGAGTCCAGGCACTGGTGGGTTTGGAAGCTCTTCGAGTGGTTCCAGTTGCTGACAAGTTTGGGAACCACTGACCTTGACCCAAAACCAAGTCTGCCTCCCAAACTCCGGTTCTCGCTCACCTGCCAGACCCCGCATTCATCCATGCCCCTGCCTAGAAGGCTTCTCTGCCCCACAGGCTGGCTCCCAAAGCTGTGATTCCAGCCAAGGTTGCCTTTGGACCCAAGGTTTATGAAGCTTCTCCATGAGGGATGGATGTGGGTGCCTCCAGGACCCGGCTGGGGAGTGAAGGAGTTAAAGGGCCAAGGAGTGACTGCGGGCTGTTTTCTGGGCCACAAGAGTACATGCAAATACCTGTCATGATTACCTCACCCAGACATGAGCAAACCATAAATAAAAAGGCCAAAATGTAGAACAAAGAGGGCAAAACCCAGGTTTACTCGATGCCTACTTTTGAACTTGTAATGGACTTACTTTCCACCCTGTCTCTCTTGTAGCCTGTTTACAGATCGGTTTGGAACCTCCAAATCCTGTTCGATTTGCAGTTTAAGATCACCTTACTATTCATCCCTCTGTCAAGGGCTACAAGGTCAAGAATGGCTCCGGTCATTCTTTGGGGGCTGAGGAAGAGGCACCCCGTCTTTCCAGGCCTTGCTGACAGTCCCTCCTCCAGCTCTTTGTCGCTCACTAAGCCTCTGCTTCTGACGCTTCTCAGCCTTCTCTGTGAGCACCTTGTGAGGCTGTCACTCCCATCCAGCTCATTTCAATCAAGTTGAAGCTGGTGGGTGGCTTTGCAAGTTGGCTAGACTCGCTTTAATTTGGAACCAACAAATGGTAAAAAGAAAGTTCGTCGCTGAATTGAGGGTAAGCTGTTCTATCTCTTCACTCTACCTTCTGTACAGAGAGCTCTCTCCACCTGTCCTCCATGGTACCTGAATGCCCACCATTGTGCTCTTTGGCAGACACTGTAGCCATTTCTGTAGTTTTCATGCATGGGAACAGTAAGCCATCGTCCCTATTACGCCACCACTGGTCTCCGTGCCAGAGACCTGGCTTCAAATCCCAGGTGGGTATCTTGGCAAGTTACTTATACTTCAGTTAAGAAAAAAAAAGAAGTTAGTTGATTTACAATGTTGTGTTAGTTTCAGGTATACCACAAAGTGATTCAGTTATACATATATATATATATATATATATATATATATATATATATATATACATATTCCTTTTCAGATTCTTTTCCCTTGTTTATTTTATATATGGTAGCGTGTATATGTTAATCCCAAGCTCCTGATTTATCCCTCCCCAAGTTATCTAACTTCTTGAGCCTCTGCTTCCTCTTCTGTTAGGAGTTCAGTTAACAACAATAGCTAAGATTTGTTGTACATTTACTGTGTACCAGGCACTGGGCTAAGTGTTTCAGGGTCATTTGTCTTATTTAATCTTCATAACAGTAGAGTGAGATAGTATTAATATTATCCCCATTTTAGAGGCAAGGACGCTGACTCTCAGGTTATCTAACTTCCCCAAGGTCCCAGAACTGGTGAGTGATGGAGCCAAGACAAACTGACCCCAGATCCCACACTAAGGCATCTTCTACTGGAAGAGTTCAGCATTTTAGACCAGCAGATGCCCTTTAACATCACAGGGGTTTCCAATTGATGTTAGTTGATGAAAACCAGGGTCTCGTGTCCTTTAAGAGTGAGGAGGGGGTAGGGTTAGAGCTTCAAGATATTAAATGACATACCCGAAGTGAGGGTAGAACACTGACCCCAGATCCCACACTAAGGCATCTTCTACTGGAAGAGTTCAGCATTTTAGACCAGCAGATGCCCTTTAACATCACAGGGGTTTCCAATTGATGTTAGTTGATGAAAACCAGGGTCTCGTGTCCTTTAAGAGTGAGGAGGGGGTAGGGTTAGAGCTTCAAGATATTAAATGACATCCCCGAAGTGAGGGTAGAACCAGGATTTGAGCTCAGACTAGCCTACTGTCAAGTCAGCACTCATGACGTCTACACTGTTCTACCAGCAGAAGAGCTTACGTGTGTGTGTGTGTACACCTTTCAGGGTCTGATACACAGAATGGACTCAGTGAATATTATTATTTCTATATAAACATATATTATTTACTGAATCTGTTACCCATTGGATCCTATAGAAGTGCAGCCTGGGAAACATCGTACATGCTGAGTGCCTTGGGAGAGTGAGGAGCGCCAAAGTGTATGTTGTTAAGATGAACTTGATTTTGCTAAAGGCCCTGGGTCCTGGTATCCCCTCATCCCTCATGGGTTAGGGCTCTGGTCATTCAGAACTGAAAATAGTAGGATGACCCAGACATGAAATGGGAGGCTTCATCCGGGACTGAGCAGTGGAGTGGAGTTCCAGAACATACACATGAAAATATTCCAGGTGAGGATGGAGGGAACGGGCGCTGGGTTGGTTCAGACAGTGTTCTCCGAGACCTGGGCTGGGGGTGTGTCTGATCCACATGTGAGCTATCAGCTTGACAGGCTCACCCCCATTGGCAGCCAGCTCCCTCCTACCCGCACACCGTCCATCACAGGGGAAGATAAGGGAGGGCAACTTTGTATAACCTGTCCCTTCTCCCAGAAGGCAAATCAAAATCCACATCTTATAGATGGTGGCTTTTCAGCTTCATTGTCTCACACCAAAGAGGGTATATATCTCCATGGTGAAGCAAGGGCACAAAGCCACCTCATTTGTTTCTATAGAGCTTCCAGGCTGCTGGCCCTCTGGCATGGGCAAAGCTAAATATGGATCTGGTGGGAAAAACCAGTCTGGTAGTAGTCTGGTCAGACCTCCTCTTCTTTTAAGGGAGTCCTCATTTTGGCAAACATCTGAGACTGGACTTAGGCAATGGTCTCTCAATCCACCATTCATTCATTCAGCAAAAATAGAATGAGGGTCATCTAAATTTCAGGCCTTGTGATATGCTTGCAATAGTAATAACTAAATGTTTAAATAGCATTTCAGTGTATAGAGCACTTTTCACAAAACACATCCTTTCATTTGATCCTCGTGGTAACCTCATGATGACCCCACTTTTGAAACTGGAAAACTGAGGCTCAGGGCAGCTATATTTCTTACCTACGGATGCACAGCTAGTAAGTGGCAAGTACTCTCACACATTATCTCATTTAATCTTTAATCCTTTGAGGTAAGTGTTATCTCTAGCAGATAAATAAGGAAATGAGGCTTAGTGGTGTTGAGTAACTTACCCAAAACCACACAGCCAACAAAGTGGCAGAGCCCAGCTTCTAATTCCATATCCCATGTTCTTTTCCCCAAAGAAAGAGATATAGCCCTACTCTTGGGATCGTAGAGTCCAATTGGGCAACAAGATACATTAATATATGCAAAGAAGATTTTCCTGCTGCTATACAAATAGGTCCTTTTCCTGAGCCTAGAATCCCCTGACTTCTCTCTTGAAGCACTGTTCTCCCTGCTTTCCTCCTTTGGTTAAAATATTTGTCTAATAGAGCTGGTCTGTAGCACCAGACTTAACAGATAGGTGTCACTGCTGAGCCACCTGAAAATTACTTAACCTTAGGTTTTCAGACATCAGCAAATAAATTTGTTCCTAACAATCTGTAAGTTAAGCATCCACCTATTACGCTTACTTATTATTATTATTTTTTTTTTTTTTGGCGATACGCGGGCCTCTCACTGCTGTGGCCTCTCCCGTTGCGGAGCGCAGGCTCCGGACGCGCAGGCTCAGCTGCCGTGGCTCACGGGCCCAGCCGCTCCGCGGCATGTGGGATCCTCCTGGACCGGGGCACGAACCCGCGTCCCTGCATCGGCAGGCGGACCCCCAACCACTTCGCCACCAGGGAAGCCCTATGCTTACTTATAATAGAGCTTTCTCTATAGTCTCAACTGTGTCTATAGGTGCTGAAGGGCAACCAATAAAAAGAGCAGTAAAACTTGAGTGGTCTGATCAGAGAAGATTTCCTAATGGAAGGAAATTTCAAGCCGGGCTTTGAAAGGAGCACAAGTATTTCCCATTTTCAACTTAATTATCCCAGATGCCGTGTCCGTAGACTGTAAACTGTTTGGTTGGCATAAAGACATTTTTACAACCTGGGAGACTTCTCTATGTCTGCCTCGAAGCTGAAATCCAGACTTTAACTGGACTGTCATCTATTAAGCACCTACTATGTATCCCAGGTACTACATGACATATTTTCACATGCATTATTGTCCTTAATTCTCACTATCACGTGCTATAGTAGTTATTATTGTACCCATTTTGCAGTTGAGGAAACTGAGAGCCAGAGAAGTTTAGTAACTTCCGCAAGGTCACACAGCTAACAAACAGTGGAGATGGAATTGGAACTCATCTCTCTGACTCCAAGTCCACTCCGTCTAGCTTCCACACTGACTCTAAATTCTGTGTATTTGGTTTCCAGTTGTCCCTGTGGGTTGGGTACCCCGTCTGGACCTAAGATGGATCTACAAAGGCAAGGGTGTTTCCTCTGTGACATGGGGGAGGAAAGGGAGGAGGTGTGGTAAAGTGGGGGGCCCTAGTCCAAACGGGTGGCAAGCAGACAAGCCTGTCTGTGCAATGGCTTGGAAATCTCCCCCTCTGGAGTTAATTTCAGTCACAGTGTCTTTCCTATTAAATGGAGCAGTTGGTTGGCTGTAGGTGTCAGAAAGGACTTATAAAACTGGAATCCAGTCTAATCTTAGGGGGAGGGGAGTATGTGTGTGAGAGAGACAGAGAGAAGAGGGGGGAAGGAGAAGGGAGGGAGAGGAAGCTGGCAGTGTGTGCACATACTCGTGGGGTAAAGAGAGCAGTTTGTTAGTTCTCCACTGTTGGTGGCTGATGAAATTCAGAGTTAGTTCTGGTTTGTGCAGGGAAGCTGGATCATGTCCCCACGTCTGCTGGTCTGAGATGCTTCCTCATCTACTTTAAGAGCTGTTGCCTGGCTTTACCTGCTGTTCTGGGGAAGATAGGACACTGTTTTAGGGCCACTGGTATTTGGCACCTCGGAGTCACAAGGCTGTAATTGACCAGGCTAGTCTTCATTCAAGCAATGATTTATTGTTTCCAGTGAGTTAAGCCCTGTGCTGTGTGTGTGACCAAATTGGTTTTAACTAATTTTCTCACCACATTTATGGAATTGGAATTATTATCCCCATTTTACGATTGGGAAACTGAGGCGCAGAGAAGTTGCCCAAGGTCACAAAGATAATAAATACAAGATTGAGAATTTGAACTCAGGTTTTTAAAATTATTTCCCCTGAATCATGCCTTTCAGTACCCTTCCAAAAGAATTGGCTGAGGAAGGGGCAAGAAAATTAGGTGCCCTATGACCTGCTGTGGATGTGTGAAAACATATAAAGATGTATCTATAAACTACTTCACAAGCAAAAAAAGTAAGATAAAATAAGAGAAACTTTGCATTTCCCAAAATGTAGCCATGTTTTTCAAATCTTCATTTATACCCTTGTAAGTATACCAACATGAACATTTTGGAATCAAAATATGTTATCCATAATCCACTTTTAAGTTCCTTAGCTAAAAAGGAACTACAGATTTGCAAAGGGCACAAAAAAAGATTAAACATCTTTTCCGTTATCCTCCAAATCTTAATTTTTCCGGAATAGATCTCCACCCTGTGGTCTACGAATTCACAGTGAATGAGACTCTCCAGCCTGGGAGGGTCTTGCTCTTTTGTACTTTTCCAAGGACCTGGGTCCTGACCAGGGGCAGTTTCCGCAGAAGGCTGGCATGGATGCCCGTCAGGTGTCCTGGGCCAATAGCCATGGCCCGGCCACAACACCACCACATCGAGGCCCGGCCCCGACGCAGCAGCCAGGCTGTTTCCTAGCGACCAGGTAGGGCAGAGAAGGCCTCAGACCAGCCGCCCAGGCTGGAGTAGAGTCCCTGAGCAGTGGGCCTGACTTGGCAGCCCTTGCGGACAACATATGGGGCTGAACAGATGGGCTGGCACGGGCACCCCCAAGCTAGAAACATAAAGGCAAGAGTGGAACGGCGGAGGGGACAGGGAGAAAGACAGAGAAGGATGGGTCAGGAGTTGGCTCCCTGAGCCAGCCTGGGTGAGGTGCTTTGGGGGCAGGCTTGATGCTGGATGATGCAGACAAAGGACACAGCTTCTGCATTATTCAGCAGCCCTGTATGGAGAGTCTCGCTTTCCCGCACACCCTCCCCAATGAATGGTAGTGGCACTCAAGGCCATCCCAAGGGGGCGCTGAGGCACATGCCTGCAGGTATCAGTCTTGGGCTGCCTAAGGCAGCCTTAGTAGCAAGAGGTCCCATTTCTCAATCCCATGCTCCCCTTTTCCCTATTGATATGCCTCTCTCCTCCCTGCTCTTCATTTGCCCCAGCCCAAATGCAAGCATCTCTTTGCCTGCAAAGACTGATTCTTTTTATTTATTTATTTTTTAAGCAAACCAAACCTAAAAAAGAGAGGGTGACAGTCACACGAACATTTTAGACTAGGGACCTATTTTATTTTAGGGCTAGAATTTGTTTATATTGAGATGGATGAGTTTCTGAAGCGGGCTTGGAATGGTAGGAAAGGTCATAAGAACAGGGGATCACCAGCCTGCAGAAGGGAAGACTTGGATATTTGGGGGAACATGACTCATAGGTAATGAAAAACTGAAGAGCTGTTGTATGAAAGAGGAAATTCACTTAGTCTCCAAAGAGTAGAGCCAGCAGGTGGAAGTTCCAAGGAGATAAATTTAAGTTCCATTATATGGAATTTGGTTCTCATAATTAAAGCTACCTTACAATGGAATGATGCCTTTAGAGGGTAGCGAACTCCCCATCAGTGGAGGTGCTCCAGCAAAGACTGAACAACCACCTGGTAGAATGTTGGAGAAGCCATCCAACCACTGAGTGAGATTAAGACTCTTCCAACCCTGCATGTCTATAACTGTGTGAAAGGAGCTATATTGAATAGCTCAAAAACTTGATTCAAGTAATGTTGAATTCCACACTCTTTGGCAGTTGTCCTTTTTGAATGAGACATCATCCTAGAAAAGGTATTGTGGAGATCAAAGGTAGCATGAGAGAGAGAAAGAGCGGGGGGGCGGGGGGCGGGGGAGAGGCAGGCGGAGGCTATTATACTATTATAGACCTAGTTTATTAAAAGTCTTCGCCAATTGCCCAGGGGACATTGTCCTGCATGGTCACCTGCGCATGGATAGACAGTGTGTCCTTCAACAAGTCCAGCAGGACCTGGCCCTGCAACCCCTCTTCCTAGCTAGGTGGGGTGGAGGGAGGGAGGTGCGGGAGCGTACAGAAATGTGACAGGGGCCGTTTCTTTCCTAGCATCTCAGAGAAGCCCCACCATCCTGTGGCTGGAAATGGGGACTTGTTCTGGGTCACAGAGCCGCAGGGAGTGTGTGAGTGTGCGTGTACGTGTGCCTGTGTGTTGTCCTGTGACAGTGTGTTTGGGTTGTGGTTTTTTTTTCCCAAACGGCTTAATACGCCAGTGTTTGTGGAGCATCCTTGGAATCTTTGGCGTAATTATTGTTAATTGCTTAGACTATTCTATAAACTCATCCAATTAAGAGAAAGTTATTAACTTTATAAAATATCGCAGGCATCCCACAGTGCCATGTGTAGACAGAATAACAGTTTGAGAGGCAAAGTCAGCGTGAAATATCATGCAAATGAGGAGGCTTATTTACTTCTTTTTAAAAATACGACAACATCCACACTGTAGGGGTGGGTTTCCTCTCAGCTGGCCAGAAACACTTGGGCCAGTGGCTGAGCCCGGAGGGCTTCCCAACCTGGTCCAGCCTCCCTAGAATTTGCCTGGGGCCCTTTTATTTGAGACATCCAGGAGCTCAGATGGTGTTCCCAGCAGACTCCAGAACCCCAGCTCCACCACTTAACAGCTGTGCGACCTTTCAGTGCCTACCTAACCTCTCTGAGCCTCCATTTCCTTCTCTGCAAGATGGGAATACCGATCTCCTAGTGTTGTCTAGAGGATTCAATGAGTTAATACACAGAAAACATTTCGAGTAATACCTGACATGTGGTGATAGGCAACAAATTTTGGTGAATAAGGATATCTTTATAATTGCTAGACTTTTCATTATAACTCTGTGAAAGGGTCAGTATTTCCCATAAAGCTCCTCTCGTCTGTTATACCACAGTAAGATATCATAAAGTCCCATTATACTGGTCATTATAGTAGTACTATTGTAAGATCAGTCATGGTTGGGCTGAAATTTTTTATCTTTTTTTCCAGCTTTATTGAGATATAATTAACATATAACATTGAGCAAGTTTAAGATGTACAATGTGATGATTTTAGATATGCAAAATGACTACCACAATCAAGTTAGTTAACACATCCTTCACCTCACATAATTACCGTTTGCTGTTGTTGTCGTTATGGTGAGAACATTTAAGATCTGCTGTGTACAGCACATTATTAACTGTAGTCTCCAGTCTGTCTGTTGTATCCCCAGACTTTGTAATCTTTTAACTGGAAGTTTGTAACCTTTGACCACTATCTCCTCATTTCCCTCACCCTCCAGCCCCTAGAAACCACAAATCTACTGTTTCTATGGTTGTGACTTTTTTAGATTCCACATATAAGTGAGATCATGCAATATTTTTCTCTCTCTTTCTGACTTATTTCACTTAGCATAATGCTGTCAAGGTCACCTATGTTGTCACAAAAAGCAGGATTTCCTTCTTTTTTATGGCTGAATAGTATTACATTCATCTTTTATCCATTCATCCACGGATGGACATTTAGGTTGTTTCCGTGTTTCGGCTATTGATAATAATGCTGCAGTGAACACAGAGGTGCAGATATCACTGTGAGATAGTGATTTCAGTTCCTTCAGATAAATACCAGAAGTGATGTTCTTGATCGTACTGTTATTCTATTATTAATAGTTTGAGGTGGGATGAATGGGGAGATTGGGATTGACATGTATACACTAATATGTATAAAATAGATAACTAATAAGGACCTGCTGTATAAAAAAATTAATTAAATTTTAAAAAAAGATTCAGACCTATCTGTGGAGTCAGAACAAACATCTCTCGTGTAATAATTCCTCAACTAATAGGAAACATTTAAATTTACGTTCCCATTCAGGTTGGGGAAAACAAAAAGCATTCTGCCAGTTAAACTATGGCAGATAGTCATAAAGAGGGAACAATCTGTTGTCAGGAGAGACTGTGGGAGATGAAAAAGGAAAATTGAAAAAAAAAGGAAAAAACATAGTTTGGGGAACTTCCATACTGTTTTCCAAAGTGCCTCTACCAATTTACATTCCCACCAACAGTGCATAGGTTTCCCCGTTTTTCCACATCCTCCAGAGGAATTCTCTCTTGTCTTTTTCATGATAGCCGTTCTAGCGGGTGTGAGGTGATCTCTCAATGTGGTTTTCATTGTGTTTCCCTGATGATTAGTAATGGTGAGGATCTTTTCATATGCCTGTTGACCATTCCTCTATCATCTTTGAAAAGAATGTCTGTTCAGTTCCTTTGCCCATTATATAATTAGGTTATCTGTGGTTTATGCTGTTGAGTTTTATGAGTTCCTTATATTTTTGGATGTTAATCCCTTATCAGTATATGGTTTGCAAATATTTTCTTCCATTTGTAGGTTTCCTTTTCATTTTGTTGACTCTTTTTTTTTTTTTGCGGTATGCGGGCCTCTCACTGCTGTGGCCTCTCCCGTCGCAGAGCACAGGCTCCGGACACGCAGGCCCAGCGGCCACGGCCCACAGGCCCAGCCGCTCCACGGCACGCGGGATCCTCCTGGACCGGGGCACGAACCCGCGCCCCCTGCATCGGCAGGCGGACTCCCAACCACTGCGCCACCAGGGAAGCCCATGTTGACTCTTTTGCTGTGCAGAAGCTTTTCAGTTTGAAGTACTTGTACTAGTATAACATACGTGTGTCAAAGGACATAGATTACAGGTGTAGGGCTTGCTGATTTTCCACAAAGTAAACATATCTGTGTAATCATTGTTACTCAAGAAATAGAACGTCACCAGCACCCCAGAACCCCCTTGTGTTCTCCTTCCGGTCACTAACTTCTCCCTCCCTGAAAAAGTATATTCTTTTGTGACTTTTCAAACTGCTGAGAGTGCCAAGCAATGCCCCAGTCCAATTAGACAGTGGATAGTAAATTGAAATGGAAAGCTTGGTAGGTCGTGAGCACTTCTTCACTAGAGGCATGTACGTAGACATTAGAAGGCTGCTTACAAAAGACATTCAAGCATCAAATGGCCAAACAAAGGGCTGCAGCCAAAGCCTGGCAGCGGGACAATCTCAGGGCTACGTGGATTAGATAAAAACGGTGATTGCTAGCTGGCTGCTGACCCCAGCTCCATCCAAGTGAGCAAAGCTTTCTGTCAAGAATCTGCGGGCTCCCCTGGTGGCACAGTGGTTGAGAGTCTGCCTGCCGATGTAGGGGACACGGGTTCACGCCCCGGTCCAGGAAGATCCCACATGCCGTGAAGCGGCTGGGCCCGTGAGCCATGGCCACTGAGCCTGCGCGTCCGGAGCATGTGCTCCGCGACGGGAGAGGCCACAACAGTGAAAGGCCCGCGTACCGCAAAAAAAAAAAAAACAAAAGAATCTGCATGTCCCTGCTCTGCTGGGATTCCCCATGCTGCTCCCAGCCCTGGTGGGAGTAACACTCAGTAAAAGAACACTCACCAATGACCCAAGGGTCATGGATGAGGACACTTTAGCCAATAGCAACTTGGTCACCTGGCCTGGTCAGGTGTGGGAAATTGCATTTGTGAGGCTTTCCTTCCCAGGGATGGGATACTGCCTTTCCACCCACTTGGTTGGGGCTTAATGAGGTCCATGCCCAGGTGTACTTCCTTCTCTGTAACCCAGCCAACATGGCCTCAGTGAGAAGGGAGGGCATCCGGGGAGCTGCCACCCTGACGGTGAGAGACCTGCTCCCACCTCTCCCTAAAACTGACCTTGAAGACCAACAGGTTCAAGTCATTGGACTTTCCCCCACCCACTCCCCTGTATACACGCCTGCTTCCATGAAATCTTCCCCAACTTCAAGAAAGCAAACTCATTCTGGTCCGAAGTTCACGCAATGAGTGTTGCAAATAGGATTAGCATTTGCTAGCTCCCCAGCAGGCACGGCGTCCCAGACTTCAGGGTGTGATGGGGGTGCGGGAAAAGGAGACAGAGGCCAGCAGCTCTTCCCCAGGATGAAAGGCACGGAGAAGCATCTTCTTTCCATTTCAGCATCATTGTCGCCTTCATTTGCTCATTTCACCATCTCAGCAGCCCATCGGGAGGGCATTCTTGTCCCCATTCCCCAGAGGGGGAAACAGCACTGCCGGGGACCTAAGTCACTCCCCCCAGATTGACAGATCTTTGGGCCACATGGACCAGAGGCAGCCTGGAAGGCACTGTTCCACTGTAAGTTCTTGGCCAGCTTTCTCCTGGGCACAGTGATCTGACCACGAGCTGCGCCCTCTGTCTGTCTGTGTCCTCAGAGCTGCCCCCTCGCCCCAGCCTAGCCTCCAGCCTGACGCTGCCCCAGGCCGGGCTCCCTGCAGAGCCAGTGCCCGCCAGGCTATGAAGGGGCAGATGCCGGGTCTTGTGTGGTGATCCATGGCTTCTCCTTGGCCACGTTGGCTTCTCCTCCCCCAACTCCAAGAAACGAGCCACAGTCTGTTTCAGGTCAGCTCCCTGAATGTCCAGACCCTTCCCATGGCTTCCGCTGGAGCCAGGGAGAGCAACCTTGGCTGGGCACCCCCAGGCCACGGGCCTCTGTCCCAGCATCACTGTCTATCAGCTGTGGGACCTTGAGCAAGTCACTCAGCTATTTTGAGCCTAGGTTCTTCTGAAGTCCCACGGGAATAATGATGCCTGCCCTGCCTACCTCAGGAAATTGCTTGAAGACTCAACGGTAGGGTATTAAAGGGGGGGAGGAAGAGAAGGAACCCAGAATCAGCTGAGAGAATGAAAGCTTTTTCATTAGATAATGTGGCTTTGCTTTAGCATCACCTGGGGAGCTTGTAAAACTCCAGATGCCCAGGCCACACCCCAGGCCAGTCAGAATCCAGGCATCCAGGTGGTTCCACCGAGCACCAGTGAGTTGAGAACCAGTGGTGTAAAGTCCTCTACCCACATGAGGGGTATAGGCAAGACTGTCAGTTCATCTGGTAACCCACTCACCAAGGCGCTATCCACACTGGGCACTGGGCTAGATGCTGGAGCTGGAAAAGGGAGCAGGCACAGGGCCCTTGCTCTCAAAGAGCTACAGTGTCTGGAGAAAACAGACCTTAGATGAATAACCACCCACATGGGTGCGGAACTGCCCACGGGGAGCATGCTCTGTGGGAAGAACATGCAGAGACATACAAATCTCAGGGGTCTTTTCTTCCCTGTGGCCCCTTCCCTCTGCTCTTTCCAGGGAAGCATGCAGGAAAAGTAGTCCTAAATGTCCAGAGAGCCCCTAAACTTCCCCAAAGCCCCGCCCACCCCAGCCTCCGGATCAGGATGTAGCCCATAGAACTCAGTGGCCCTCCCTCCAGACTCCCCGCGTTTGGTCAAGGAAAAGGGTGGCCTGGGGGCTGCCTGCAGCCCAAACCTCAGTGCTCTGCAGGGCCTACTCCCAGCCGCCCCTCGTACCCTCCCCTTGTTCTGGCAGGAGGCAGCCGGGAAGAGCAGCCTCAGTCCCAGACCCCCTGGGGCAGGTTATATTTGGATGTTAAAAGTAATGACACATCTCCACGCAGTTCCCCCTCCCTCCTGCCTAACATGGTGAAGTCTCCTGGCAGGGAGGGGGCTGGCTTATATTTAGGTCTGGCATTCCCTAGTAGGCATCCTGTTCTGAAATGGAAATTCTTTTAATAGCTAGCCAGCCCCGAGCATTTAATGAGCTGGTGTTTGACTTTTTGATTTCTTGTTCTTGGTGGAGGACTGTGAGCTGCCTCAGCTAATTAGGGGTCCCCCCGCCCCCTGCCTCACAAAGCCTCCTATTTTTTGAGCATGGGGAAGAGGAGAGAGCACTCTGTTATTTCTCAATGTCCCCTTTCCCTTTTAGGTTTCTGAGAACTTTGCTTTCTTGTAGAAATTCACCTCTTCCAGGAAGTCTTCCCAGATTTATCCACCTGCCTCCAGCCACTCCTTACCATTACTCCAAAAGGGCCCTTGAGTCTTTTTCTGAGGTGCCTGCTATGTGTCCCCAGCAGCATCAACAGCACTGCAAGAATGCCTGTCTCCTCTTTGGAATCAAAGAATGTTAGGACCGACTTGACCATCTAGGGTCAAGGATCCTTTTAAGAATCTGATTTTAAGGGCTTGTGTGTGTTGCGGAGGGAGGTGGGTGATGACAGGGAACATGGACCCTCTAGCCAGAAAAAAATATGCGTACACACAAAACGCGAACACAATTTCAGGGGTACGTGGACCCTCAAAAGCCCACCCATGGACCCTAGGTTATCTAATCTGACCTCCTTGACTCACAGTAGAAGTTATGACCAAATCAGAGATGGAAAGTGATTTGCCCAAGGTCACACAGCCAGTGGGTGGCAGAACCGAGACTTAAACCTTGGCCTGTTCTCTGTCCCCCTCACCCCACCATCCTTCTTCCATCAGCACCGCTGTGTACTGCCTCTTCAGAGGCTCCTCCCCCACCCTCCAGGCTGTCAGCCCACAGGGCCCAGGGCAGGGGCCTCTGCATTCAAAGGATGCTCGCCTCTTGATGAGGACAATGGCTTCTCTGCAAGGAGACACAGGCTGGCTTGGTCCTGGGCTCACTGAGCCTCTGCAGATGCCAAGGGTATGGAAGGAGGGAGGCATGGCATGTGGCGGTAGACCGTGGCAGGGGTGTCACTGGCCCCTCGCTCCTGAGCATTCCAGTGTAACCAACCAGTATTGATCTCCTTATTACCTCCTGGAAGGGCAGCTTCATCTGTCAAGCAAAACTACCTTTGTATCTGCAACACAGGAATTGATCCACAGCAGGGCTAGTGGTTGGTATGTTAGGGCTGGGGGTGGGGAAGCAGGAGAAGGAAGCAGGGTGGAGAAGAGATTGATAGCATGATGCTGATGTGGAGAATGAAAATAGAAACCTTCCAGACTGATGGGAAACATCTGCCTTGTCTGATGATATTTCCTGAGTTCTGGGGTGGGGATAATGCAGTTTGAAATTTGGCGAGCCATGGGGTTTGGCGTGCCTGTGCTGGGGAGAGGGGGAAGGAGGGAAGAGGCTCTCAGCCTGGCCTGGGAGCTATGTCCGGAAAGCCTCCCCAGACGTCCAAGAAGCGAAGACAGACCCTTTTTGTTTCAGCATCCTTCGCTTTGATTCTATCCAGAGTTTATTGAACACCTACTATGTACAGAGCGCTGTGCCCGGAGCTGAGGAGCATTCGGAAATGAACAAGGATGGCTCCTGGCTCCCCAAGGAGCCTTACATCCCATGGAGGGACAGGAAAATTCATAAACTACTCCAAAATTCAGCCAAGGAAAAGGCCGTTCAGAGAGACGGTGTTACGGGGCTGTGGGCGAGGTTAAATTCCACTTAGGAGAGCTAGCAGTTTCCTACAAAACATGCAATATGTCTTAAAGGCAGAATAGGACTTCATCAGGTAAAGCAAGGAGGAGAGGGCACTTCAGGGAAGGAAATGACTTAAATAAAGACCTAGAAAGGAAAGAGGAGTTTCTACAATTGTGTAAAGTGATTTGACAACTGCTGGGTATGGAGGGAGGAGAGAAAGGAGTTAAAGAGAACAATAGTGTGTCTTGCCAAGGCACTAGAAGGATACTGATCTTTACCAAGCAAACGAGCACAGGATATGAAGTGTAGCAGAGGGAAATGATGAGTTGGTTTGACTTCTGTTCAGTCATCCAATAAATATGCTGGTATCTCCTGTAGGCCAGATGCTGCATCCCGCTCACGGAATACCATGGTGATCAGACATGGTGCCTGCCCTCGTGGAGCTTAGAGTCCAGTTGAGAGACAGACATTTATCAAATAATCCCCCAAACCACAGTGTAGGGCGTTGCACTCCAAGAGCTCAGGGGTTCATGAACTCGCTAAAGAAGTGGTGGGTGGCTGAGATCTGAAGGATACGTAGCAGAAGGCAGAGACGAGCGTTCTGGGCAAGTGAGTGGTGCATGCGAAGGCCATGGCCAGCAGGGAAGGAGGGAGGGGAGAAGCGTCACCCTGCAGACTTTGAGAAGAGGCAGGTCGGGGCCAGACTTGGGGGTGCTTCATGGGCCATGCTGAGAGTTTTGCCTTTTTCTAATTGTGCTGGCCAGTGTGGGCAGAAGCTCTCTCCCGTGCTGCTGGGGGTGAAGGTGGGGTGGGGAAGAGGGGTACACAGGTATATCCTCCCTGGGGGGTAACTTGGCAGGAGATAGAAACGTTGGGAATGTCCATGCCCTTTGACTCAGCCATTCTACCGCTAGGAATCCCCCCTGCAGGGATGTAAGCATCCATTAGCACACGTGCAAAGAGATCTACGTACCAGTTTGTTTGGGGCTTTTTGTTGTTTGTTTTGTTTTGTTTTGTTGTTTTCTGGGGGCGGGGGGGTTGCAGTATTACCTGCAGTTACAGAAACTTAGAAGCAACTTCAACTCTCAGGAATAGAGAGCTGGTTAGATAAATGGATATAGCTGTGTGTAATTGAATACCGGGCAACCATTACAAAGAATGGGGTGGCTCTGTGCATACCGGTAAGGAATAACCTCCCCAAGATTATTTTAAGTGGGAAAAGAAAAACAGCAAAGAAGAGGCAAAGTGCACACCGGACTCCTCTGGGAGGTCTGTGTCAAAGACCTCACACCTCCACTACCCCTTCCTTCTGAGTCTGTCCTCACTGCCTGGCCCCAGCAGCCCTGGCTCCTGCTAAGCAATGCACTGTCACCACATTTGGGGTTGGAGAGAGGAGAGGTCGCCCCCAGAAACTAACTAGAGATGGTTGTTGACGAGGTCTCTGTTGCCACATCGATCCCTTGGAGGACCAGAAAAGAACCCTCACCGCCCGCCCAGCACCTAACGTCTAGGGCCCTGGGAGGTGTGCATGTAATGTGTAGCTGAGAGGGGAAGGAAGCACATGTGACCGGAAGATGCAGCTGTAGCAACAAGAGGGGGCGGGAGAATTCCCTGTTGACTCCACGGTAAAGGAGCAGAGTGGTCAAGAGTGTCTTGTCGGCATGGAGAGTGTGCACGAACAGTCCATGGCCACCAGCCACAATTCCTCTCCCCAAGCTGCTGGCTGGGACAGCTTCACAACCCAGATGCAGACAGTGCTGGCGCCCCCTTGAGGAGGCAGGTTGCCTCATTGGGTGTGTTTGGGGGTTTGTTCCTCTTTGGGGGGCAAGGTGGGAATGGGATGGTTTTCAGGTCGAGAGTGATCGCTGGGGTACCCTTAGAAGTTCTGGTAGGGAAGTTCATCAGTGTAGGTTTTGAGGGTCACAGAGAGACCAGGCCAGATCCATAGACCCTCTCTGCACTGGCCCGTTATGGCCATGGGAGAAGGCCAGAGTGCAAAGCCAGTCTTCCCAACCCTTAAACGTTACACCTACCACTTCATATCATCCAGCAAATACTGTATATAAAGTTAAAAGGAGGGCTTCCCTGGTGGCGCAGTGATTGAGAATCCGCCTGCTGATGCAGGGGACGCAGGTTCGTGCCCCGGTCCGGGAGGATCCCACACGCCGCGGAGCGGCTGGGCCCATGAGCCATGGCCTCTGAGCCTGCGCATCCGGAGCCTGTACTCCGCAACGGGAGAGGCCACGGCAGTGAGAGGCCCGCGTACCGCAAAAAAAAAAAAAAAAAAAAAATTTAAAAGGCAAACTACAAGTCAAAAAAAAATTATTTGAGACAAATATAGCAATGGGTAACAATTAAAATCCTTCAAATATAGTACTCTTTTAGATCATTAAGAAAACATTAACATCCGAAGAGAAAAAGGAGCAAAGAACATGACAGAGAGTCACAAAATGAAACAAATCTATTTCAAGAATCAACCTCACTAGTAATCAAAAATGCAAATGAAAAACAAGCTGCCGTTTTGCCCTTTTCAGTGTGGCACGTATTTTAAAATATATAATGCTCAGTGTTGGCGAAGGTGAGAAGGACACTTCAGCAAACTGCTGAGGATAGTAAAGCTTGGCACAATATTTACAGTGTTATGTGTCAACACTTCTGGCTATATGTGTCACAGAGCCTTAAAAATAATAGTTCCTGTAGACCTAACAATAATTTCATTTCTAGGAATTCATCATAAGGAAATAAACAGAAAAATACAGATAAAGGTTTCTAATAGTGAAAAATCAGAAGTGGTCTAAATATTAACAGGGGTTGTTTAAATATATCCCAGTACGTCGGTGTAATGGACTGTCACCTGGCCCTGAAACATACTAGTTTATGAAGACTGTGCCAAGATATTAAAATGTTCTCAGTTGAATGCGAAGACAAATGAGCAGGAAATATAACTATGTACAGTCTGATCTCAACTGTACTGAAATATGTGTATATGTGAGTGTGTGTTGTGTACGTGTGTTTAAATGCACATATAAAAGTTTTAAATGATATTAAGGAAATTCACTGAACTCTTAATAGGGAAAGTTGGATTGTGGATTTCAATTCTCTTTTTTATATTTCTCAATATGTTTCAATTTTTTAATAATAAGTATACTTTATTTTTATGGTCATAAAAAACATGACAATAAAAGTTACATCTATTTTCAAGGCTGTGTTAACCATACCAGATCATTAAGTATTGATGTCATCTCTCTGTTGTGGAATTGCTGTATTCCACAGTTGCATTGCTGGAACTTTTCATTTGTTCATGCATATTTGCCACCCAGATTTCCCCCAAGGTCTCATCCGCCTGCCTCGCCCACAGTCTTGGCTCAATGCCCTTACATAGGAGGTCTCAAAGCACATGCCATGGGATCAGATGTATACACCACAATGCGGATGAAACTTCTGTTAGCTTCCCTGACTGACCTCATTTCTCAAGAGCTGCCTTCCCTCTGATGCAGGCGGAGAGCGGAATTTATATATATATATATATATATATATATATATATATAGCAGCTATTTTATTTATTGAAGTATAGTTAATTTGCAATGTTTTGTTAGTTTCAAGTGTACAGCAAAGTGATTCAGTTATACATACATATATTCTTTTTCAGATTTCTTTTCCATTATAGGTTATTACGAGATATTGAGTATAGTTCCCTGTGCTATACAGTAGGTCCTTGTTGTTTATCTCTTTTATATATAGTAGTGTGTATTTGTTAATCCCAAACGCCTAACTTATTTCCCCACTACTACTGCTATCCCCTTTGGTAACCGTAAGTTTGTTTTCTTTGTCTGTGAGTCTATTTCTGTTTTGTAAACATGTTCATTTGTATCATTTTTTTTAGATTCCACATGAAGGTGATACTATATGATATTTGTCTTTCTCTGTCTGACTTCACTCAGTATCATCTCTTGGTCTATCCATGTTGCTGCAATTGGCATTATTTCATTCTTTTTTATGGCTGAGTAGTATTCCATTGTGTAAATATACCACGTCTTCCTTATCCATTCATCTACTGATGGACGTTTAGGTTGCTTCCAGAGAGGAAGTTTCAAACTCGCCACTTAAAGAGACTGCAGTCTCTCCCAGTTTAAAATGGCCTGTTGGGATTTAATGAATAAATATTCTTGCGAGTTCCCATTCTTTATCGAGAGTCTTTCTCCCCTACTGATGTGGCCTCTGCGTTCTTCCTATCCAAGATGGCTTCTGGGTGCAGGGGAAACACCCATCCCTGTGGCGTTTGGAACAGACCCCTCTGGGCCCTACACTGCCCTCTTGCTGCGAGGTCCTGCCCTCACCACCTCTCCTGCTAAGGTCTACACAGCTGGTGTGACCCAAGGTGTATTCTCTTAGCAAAGACGAGCACTGAGGTGCTGTGCATCCACCTGCAACTGGCTGCTTGTCTCCGGGTGCTAGCCCCTTCCTTAAAGCCTCTACTTTTGAACCATCCGAATTGAATTCTGTTTCCTGCTGGGGCCCCAGCTGATACAACAGAGACACAGCCTCGGCTGTGGATGGTGGCTCCCAGGTGGTCAGCATCGCTTAGGAGCATGAATGGCAGAAACCCAGACCAGAGCCCCAGATGGCGTCACTTTGGTTCTGCACCTCCTCGTACACGCCTTTTTCCTGAGATTGGTAGGCTGGCTTCGCACTCTAGGCTGATGGGCTGCCACCCACCCTGTCTGCTTCTCCTTCCCCTTCCTCTGAGCCTGTTCTGGCCCAGTCTCCAAGATGGATGGACTCAGCCACAGAGCACCAAGAGGCCGTGCTGGGGTCGGGAGACAAGGTGATGGGGAACTTGTCGCTGGAGTTGTGGACGGCCAACTGGAGAGTCAGTACTGCCCTGCCTCCTCCATCAGCTCCCGTGCCTCCTTGTGAAACAGCCCCGTTTCTGGGTGGTTGGGCTCTCAGAGCTGGTGCCTAGAATACCATCTGGTCCAGGCCATGGTGAGCTTGCTGAGGACAGGACTATGATTGAGTCGTCTCTGCATCCTCACCAGTAAGCACTGCCTGACTAAATGAGTCCACGCTCTTCCCTAATCAACTTCTCTACCCAATTCCACTTCCCTCCCAGAGAAGGAAGCCGTGGTCTGACAGGCACATTTGAGGAACGCAGACATCAGAATCTGAGTTCAGACTCCCTCCTCGGGTAGCAATGATGGTCTGGATGAAAAGTCATGGAGATAAATAAGATCTCTAAAATCTCCTGTAAACACAGAGAGAGGGGGAATCTGACATACCGATTATCTGTGGAACCAGAGCAAGGTCGGGGTGGGTGGGATGAGTGGAATCTGTGTCAATTAAGAATGACTTTCTCTAGCAATGAGTGTATTTTATCTAAGGGTAGAGAGACTGTTCCAGTGGGTTTTATAGCTGTCTCCAATACTGGAAGGGGTATCGTATGGAAAACAGATCACACTTATTTCAAGGTATAACTATAGTCAGTGGGTGAATGTTTAGGGAAGGGGGTTTGTTTAATCCCCAGAGCTATTCACAAGTGGGACGGGCAGCCTGGAGGTAGGGTTTGAGCAAAGGCTGAGTGACCTTCTCCAGGAGGACTGAAGATTCCTTCTGGGGGCTACAGAGGCCCAGGAAGGAAGAGAAGGTATTCCTAGCTCCTGGTTTCCTCTCTGCTCCTCAGAACCCACTCATGGGGGAATCTCAAGAGGGAAGGAAAGAGCCCTGAGAGGGTGGGAGCCCCCGACCCCCAGCAAACCTGAGGGTTCAGTGAGGAGGGGTCATGGCCGCTCCAAGAAGGATTCCCCACATACCCCACAGAAGAGCCCCACCTTGCGCTCCCCATTACACAGAAGGGAAGAATGGGCCTGGAGAGTGGAAAGGATAATAAACCGTTGCTGTGTTCTGAGCACTTACCAGACCCTGGGCCAGGCGTTGTGCACACACAGCCTCTGACCCTTACAACTGCCTGCAAGGAGGTCGGGGTTGGCTCCCTTGACAGATGAAGAAACCAAGTCGGGGCTTCCCTGGTGGCGCAGTGGTTGAGAATCTGCCTGCTAATGCAGGGGACACGGGTTCGAGCCCTGGTCTGGGAAGATCCCACATGCCGCGGAGCGGCTGGGCCCGTGAGCCACAACTACTGAGCCTGCGCGTCTGGAGCCTGTGCTCTGCAACAAGAGAGGCCGCAATAGTGAGAGGCGCGCGCACCGTGATGAAGAGTGGCCCCCACCTGCCACAACTGGAGAAAGCCCTCGCACAGAGACGAAGACCCAACACAGCCAAAAATAAATTAAAAAAAAAAAAAAAAAAAGAAACCAAGTCTCAAGGAGATTAAGTGACTGCCCCACCCCTGATGGCACAGCAAGAAAGAACCCACGCCAGGGTTCAAATCCAGGTCTGCCTGGTTCCAGCCCATCACAGTGCTCCCTGGGGTGGGAGGTCCTCACCCAGACAGCTTGAACTAAAGCCAGACCCCCTTCCCCACCCTCTCATCTCTCCCCATCACGCCAACCTCCCTGCCTCTTGTCCAACCCTCCCTCCCAAGCACCTCCCTCCTCCCCCTGCAGGCTACCCTGACCTAACACAGAAATCTAGTCCAACAAAGACAGACTCCGTGTGCCCAGGACTAAAAGAAGCCAGGTGGCAGAGTAAATGAAAGTTGGCTGAGGGCCTCTGCTTAAGTGCTTTTTCATTCTGCCTCGTCTCTGCATTCTGGGCTGGCTTGCACGTGACTCCGTGCGCGGGGAGAGAGCGCTGTGCGTGCTGCAGAGGGAAGCCCTCCGAGCTGGTGATGGGCAATTGGTACAAGAATGTGGGAGGCCTGAGCTGAGCTTCGGGAGACGAGGGCAAGGTCAGCCCCATCTTTCCCAGCCTAAACAGCGTCCCTGGGAAGTGTTTGTCAGACCAGCCCTGCCTTGGGGGTAGGGTAGGGGGTACAGGCAAGGAGGAGGGTCATGCTGATCTAAAATCCGGGAGGGCGAGGGAGGCAGAGCAGAAGGAAGAGGATACTCTTCAGCCCCTCTGATCAGGTCCCTCCCCAGACCTACAGGCAACAGACAGCCACAGGCCAGGCAATGGCAGTCCCCAGAGCACCTGCCTCGTGTCCCCATGGCAGGGTGCCCTGGATCCCAGACAGGCCTGGTTGCCAGGGACGCAGGGCAGGCGGACTGGCGTGGGAAGCAATCTCCTTCCATTTCCGTCTCTGGCTTCTCCATCCTGGGCTCCCCGGACTATCCGGCTACTTGGATCCCAACCTCATCCTCCGCTAGAGCCCTTGGAGGGAAGCTAGAAGTTGAAGGAAAGGGGAGTGGAGAGTAGGATTCAGTGAGGGAAAAGATGTCTGCGAACGGGCTTGGCCCACCCCATTCAAGCATGAATAAATAAACAACTGCAATAATGAGGCAGCCTCCCTGCCACACAGCTCCACAGCCAAGAGAGAATTCCTTCAAAAGAAAGGAGCGGGTGTGGGTTCATTATTCATGAGCAGGGCCCTCCAAGGTGGGGCCTCTGTTGTTTGTTGCAATTTAACACAGGCCTTGATGGAGAGGGAGGGGTGGGGGGATGCAGGGAGGGAGGGAGATCTCTGGGCAGCTGCCAAACGCATTAAGGGGTCAAGTTCACAGAATCAGCCCAGAAACACGGTCGGTGCAGTTTGTCCTCCTCTCTAACAACGGTCGGGGAGCTGTGGCCGTGTTGGGTCACACACGGCACCTCTCTCTCCACCCCCTGGTACATGAAATAGTTTATGCCACCAAACGTTCAATTCGTTGTCATGTACTGGACACCTGCCATGGCCAGACTCCGAGCAAGTGTGCAAGGCTCCTGAAGACGAGTGAGACGCCTGCATTACCTGCAAGAAGCTTGTGCTCTAGTGATACCAGGGCGTGGAAGGCGGTCTGCTTAGGAGAAAGACCGGGCTTTGAGTCAGACGGGCTTAGGTTTGAACACCAGCTCTGCCAGTGCCCAGCCGTGGCACCGGCCCATTAGAGCTTCCTTGTCAATTAAATGGGGATAAGAATGCCTTATCTGAATTGTCATTTTAAGGATTATAAATAAGGTGTTTGGCACAATTCCTGACACATAGTAGATGCTCAGTAAATTAGAACTGCTGACGGTAGTAATAGCATTTGACCTTCCTACAAATATCTTGACCTTCAAGATCATTCAGGAAATTGCCTAAGGTTTTCTGTTTCTACCCCATTTCTTAGAGTAGCCCTTCTTATCCTGAACAATTCCACTATTGCACTTCGCTGGAAGAGAGGAGTTGACTTGACCTTTTTGAATGTGAAAATCTTCCTTCAGAATGCATTCTGCTGCATAACCCTTACGACATTAGCCTGATGCATTAGGAAATGATAAAATTAAATCGCTAACATTTACTGAGTGTTCACTGTGTGTCAGGCACTGTGCTAAGTCCCTTATGTCCATTATCTCGTTTAATCTTCACAGCAAGCTCTGACACAGGTAGCTCTCTATTGCCATTTTACAGATGAAGAAACCGAGGCCCAGAGAGGATCACTTGCCCACAGTCACATGCCAAGTGACAGAGCGAAGGTTCAAATACGCCTGACCCTGAGCGCTCAGCCCCAGGGCTGTTTACACGTGAATTTCCTTCCCCTTGGAAGCCACGTGAATAACATGTGATGCAGGATGGGGGCGCCCCTGATGGACAAAATTAGGACCAAGTTTAGCAGCCGTTTTAGGGTGAGCATTGCAGTACGTTGAGAATTCCCAGGCCGGGAGCTGGAAGATTCTGACTCCCCTCCATAGCCAGGTTGGTAGACTGTCCGCTCCTTCTGCTATGGGGCCTCACTGCTCTCGAGTCTTAGCTGTGTGTGAAGTACTTGCCTTACTGAAGACAATGAATTACTCAAAGGCAGGGACTGGCAACCAATCAGCTAGCACTTATTAAGCACCAGCTGTGTGCCTAGCCTTATGCTGAACGCTGCAGAGTCTAAAGAGAGGGACCCTGCCTTCAAGGAGTCACAGGCAGGGAAGGAACAGACACACGCACACGCATACACATACGCATGCACACCGAGATACCAGGTTACCTGTGCCCAGGGCCTGACGGGGAACGGAGGGAGCGCTCTTGCCCAGCAGCAGACGGACTGTCTCCTTGTATCTGAGGGCACAAAGTAATAGATGCTCATATCTACCTGAGAAAGTGAAGTTCCTATTTTTAGAGATCACCTAAAGGGAGCACCTCTGGGCATGCCCCCCTAGAGGTGCCGGTTGGGAGGTGGGAACAGGGGCAGGAGATGCAGTGGTCCTTTTGCTAAATCTATGCCTTTAAAAGAGAAATGAGCTGGAGCTTCGTGGGTGGGTGGCCTCATCACAGCAGCAGGAAATGCAGTGAGACTTAAAGGTAATCCTTCCAGCTCCTGTCCAGGATTGAACCCAGGGCCCTGCTGTCCTGGGAAACCTAAACTCAGAGAAAGGACACAGCTGGGTTGACCTGGACCCCAGTGTGCCCAGATCTCTCCAACCAGGAACAAATGAATCAGAACTGGCTCTGGGAAAAAATATGAGGATCTTCCCAACACAGATACCTTGCCCTTCGGGTTTCCCCTTTCCTGGTGAAAGCTGCTCCCACCCATTCAAGAGGGTGAGACCCTCAGGTCCTTGTCCCTTCCTTTATAATCAGTGCTTCTTCTCAGAAAAGCCTGGAAAAATTTATTTTTACTAAGGAGTAAATAACAGAACACATTTTATAGTGTTGCCTCTCTTGGGGGTATTTGCATTTAAACCAGGATCAAGTGTTTAAGTGAAAGGAATAAAACACAAATAGTGGAATTTCAGGTCATAGTGGATACTGAACAGTGTTTTGGATGGCAGAGTGCTTCTGGATCTTTCATAATGGTACCACCTACTCTAAATGTAAGCTAGTCCTGACCTTGGGCATCTCGGCTTGGCCTCAGCAGGTTAAACTTAAAGTAAGTCTCCCTGCTAAAGCGTTTCTGCCTGCTCCCCCAACCAGCCCTAGGGATAGGGCCTTTGGACCCTGGTTTCATGATAGGCTGTGGATGGTTTACAATCCAGGGTTGGGGAATAAATGTGAGATTCTTAGCCTTTAGGTCTTTTTTGTCTCTCCGTTTCTGAGACCAGAAATGCTGGACCAGCACAACTAGGCATCCTAGCATTTGGATCTTACTGTGATTTATTTAGAGCTGGAGGTGGGGGAGGGACAGAGAGGAGAATTAGTGGGTGAGGGATGGGGGAGGGGAACAGCTGCTCTGGAGCCTGCTCTGTGGGTATACAGCAAAATTGTGGCTTTCAGTACTTTTCAAGGGACAGCCTCATTCAATAAATTCCAGCTGAGGGGGTGGGAACTACCCTCAGATGATTCCTGCCCTCCCACCATCCTCCTGCAGTGGCCTCCAGAGACCCTTGCCAGTGCCCAAGCACAGTGGGGCCCGTGGGGTCCTATCACCTTGTCTCCACTCCACCTCCTCCTTCAGCCCTGGCCCCCTGGCCTCCTTCAGAGGCCAGCTAGGGCAGGAGGAAAGGTCCCCGGCCCTTCGTCAGTCACCTCTCCTTGGCTGGCAGTACACAGGGAAAGGAAGCCGCCATCTCCACGGCCACGTGTCACAGTTACCAGCAATGCCAGGAGATAATGACAGGTTGAGTGTTCTCTGCCTGGCAGGAGCTGCATGCAAATGACTGGGCTCTGAATGGGTTTAATTGTCACTGCCTGATGTGGTGGCTCAGACCACCCCTCCTCCCTCCCCTGGCGGGCGGGGAGAAAAGAGAGCAGGGAGCACAGGAGATCCTGTGGTTTGGGGAGGGAGGGTTGGCTCAGAATGGCCTGTGGGACCCAGAGCCTGAGGGCGAGGGAAGCTGGCATTTCCCCTCTGCGGGACCAGCCTGCTAGGGCACAGCTGTGAGCGGGGAGTGGGGATTCACTCCCAGACATGATCCAGAGTGAGATGCGGCTCTACAACCGTAAATCCCTTTACGCATCGCAGCTCAGCCGGGAGGGGCTGTCACGTGTCTGCAAGATGTTCCCGCTTGGCCAGCCAGGCCCCGGAAGAGAGGGGAGGGGCTGCAAAGAACAGGCAATAAGTGCCCTCCCTGTGTGCCTCACGCAGCCCTGCCCCAGCGCACACTCCGGGAACTCTGACCACGGGTGCTGGCAGAGCCAGGGCACAAAGACCAGGCAGGGAAAATGTGAGGGTGATCAGCAGTAGAGACAGACGATGCTTATGGAATTCTTCCTTCATTTCAGGCATTTTCCTAAATCACTGCTTATTCTCAGAATTAACTCATCCACTTCTCACCATATTTCTATAATGTAGGGTCTGTCAGGAGCACCCACCTTATCTGTTTGCAGATAAGGAAAACAAGGCCTAGAGAAGTTAAGTACAGTCGTCCCTCGGTATCATTGGGGCATTGGTTCCAGGAGCCCCCACGATTACCAAAATCCGTGGACACTCCGGTCCCTTATATAAAATGCCGTAGTACGGTGAATACAGTCGGCCCTCTGTATCCGTGGACCCAAAACCCATGGATACAGAGGGCTGACTGTAACTTGTTCCAGATCACACACTTTGGCAGAGCCAAGATTCAGACACGGAACATGGCCCTACACTTTGCGCCCTGCCATTCCCCTCCGTATGGTAATGCACCACTTACCCACTGCTCTCCTGGAGTCGTTGATCATTCCTGGATGCTGCATGGGGCTTTGGTGTCTGAGCGCATATCACTGTTGGTCTGATGTTCGTACATCTGTGTGTGTTCTATGTCCATCTTCTGACCCAGCTGAAAGTCGTTTGACCCAACCAGAGCCCAGGCCCTGCAACGCTTACTGAGTTGTACCCTGAATTGGAGTTCATCTTGATGCAGAAAACACAGGGTGGTAGCAGATATCTTGTGTCGAGGGGAGAAGGCTGGGGAAGAACTCAGTGAGCACGTTCACACAATGTGGAGAGGGGCCGGGGTGCTGCTAAGCAGGGAGGGCTCTGAGCCCCTCACAGGGGCTTTATTCAGAGCATCATCTATTCCACTCATTCGAGTTCCATGTAGAATTTCATTTGGAGGAAGGCATCCATACCCTGAAGCAAAGTATCTGACACTAGAAGGTTTCTAAGGCCCTATTCCTTAGTTCTAGAGTCTAAGTAATAAGGAACCACTGAAGACTTTTGACTGGAAATCCCCTTCCAGTCACTAGTGTCCCAGGGTTAGGAAAGAGTGTAGACCAGAACTAAACTTGGACATTCAGTGGCCGAGGGCTGGAAACCCACAAAACCAGAAACCACCCAAAAGTTTACCCCAAGCTGCAACAAAATGTTTCATGTTTATAGGTCAGAAATTCTCTAATCACTGAAAGGAGACTGATGCTGAGTTCTGTATCACTGTGATAATTCTGTGATTCCACCATGTTAGTGTTATTTAATGTCACTGAGTGATTACTTTCCAGGTGTTTACATTCTTAATGCATTTATCCTTGCAAAACTTTGGGCGCCAACGTCAAAAAAAAGACAACACCGGAGACCCCACTCCAAAATGGGATAGTCAGAATCCTTCCTCAGAACTCTCAGAGCTCTCAATCAGTTTAGACCAAAGCAATTCAGCCCTGATTTTTTTTTTTTTTTTTTTTTTTTTTTTTTGTCTGCGTTGGGTCTTCGTTGCTGTGTGCGGGCTTTCTTCTAGTTGTTGCGAGCGGGGGCTGCTCTTCATTGCGGTGCACCGGCTTCTCACTGCGCTGGCTTCTCTTGTTGCAGAGCACGGGCTCTAGGCACATGGGCTTCAGTAGTTGAGGCACGTGGGCTCAGTAGTGGTGGCTCGCAGGCTCTAGAGCGCAGGCTCAGTAGTTGTGGCGCACGGGCTTAGCGGCTCCGCGGCATGTGGGATCTTCCCGGACCAGGGCTCAAACCCATGTCCCCTGCGTTGGCAGACGGATTCTTAACCACTGCACCACCAGGGAAGCCCTCAGCCCTGATTTTGAGATGACGACAAACATACCTTGGGTTCTATGTAATTGCGTCCCCAGGATGCTATAATGAAAGTTGGCACTCCTCCCCTCACCATGCAAAGTGCTCCTGTTGCCTCTTCTTCAACCCCTTTCCCCCACCCCCACCTCAAACCCTGAAATGACATAGAAAAGGGCAAAGAAATGTTTGGAGTTTACATTTGGGGAATAAGAGATGAGATCAGTTTTGATAAACCTGAATATAGACAGAGACCAAAAAAACAGAGTTTCTACATCGAGTCAAGAACTTCCAAAGTGGGCAAAAAGCATAATGGAGCCCCAAACCAGTTCATCCTAGTTTCCAATACTGCATGTTGGATAGCTGCCATCTCCTAGATCACCCTAGACACCCACGATATAGCAGGATGTATCTGGGACTGGGAAAATAGGAAACCTGAGTTCTGATCTTTCCTCTCCTCTTCAGTCCTAGGCAAGTTGCTGAACTAATTCCTACTCTTCAGTTAAATGGGGTAATGAATTCTACCTGTAGGATATGGGGAAACATTAAGCTTCTACGAAAACTGTTATCGTTCCTTATTTTTACGTTG
Organism: Phocoena sinus; assembly: GCF_008692025.1. NCBI lineage: Eukaryota > Metazoa > Chordata > Mammalia > Artiodactyla > Phocoenidae > Phocoena > Phocoena sinus. Next base: position 14,867,306 of record NC_045770.1, read on the forward strand.
TAAAAATGCATTATACCAAAAGGTAATTCCCTTAGAAACCTCAGGATGTGACCAGGGTGAGGAGATCTCTTAGGCTGGCATTCCAGATCTCTTAAGCTTAGACAGCGGGAGAAAGGAGAGCTGGAGAGAATGTTTGAAAGTGTTGTATTCTGCTTTCTGTCATAAGCAGCAACCATCTACCCTGTTGGGAGAATATTTTTAACAACTAAATGACCAATAAATGTTTAACTTATCAACCATATATTTCTTGTATTCCTCCTACAGCGTCCAGCCTAAGTTTATGGATAGGGCTAGATCCAATGTGTCCATACAGTCAATAGACTTAATGTGTCTTTGGTTGAATTTTGTCCTTCTTCTTACTTTAAACAATGACAATATTCCCAAAGGTGCAAAAAAAAGTGAGTTTATGGAATATGGTGCTGGGGTTGACAATTTTCTTTTCAAGTTAGAGAAGGAGCATTTAAGCTGCAAAGAGAGAGGAGGTCAGGAGAAGGCTGCACCTAAATGAAAATTCAAAAGTAATCCACGGAAGCTCCTTCTCCCAGGCTGACAATAGGCCCTGGCCTTGAACTCAGGTTGCGTCTTAACTGCTCAGGGCCCTGGTCCCATACACCTCCCTTCCAGTCTTTCTGGCAAGTAAGATGACTGAGGCCCTTCTGGCGCTGTCCCAGGTCCTGAAATGCCACGGATTCTCATCTTGGTGATGGAAGTGGCTCTGCAGCTCTCCCCTCTAGTCAGCTGTCATGTGGAAACTAATTTCCATATAATAACATTTTGTTTTTTGTAATAAATCATAACCACAGTAAGGTGACTGGGTTATGTCATTATTTGCAAACATACAGAATGTAATTATAATATGTCTGAAAACCTCCATGCAGAACGGTGCAGTTCCAGCCCCAGCACCATCTAATAATAATAAAAATTTATATTGTGCTTTATGTGACCACTCATCACAGTAACCGTTCTATGCCAAGGGAAAAGAAAGCCCACAGCAGTGACAAATTCACGGACATGGAAACCTTATAGATGCCAAACTACCTGATTCCAAAGCTAAAGCTAGCTACTGGGCTTCCTCCTCTTTTTTCCTATGAACCTTTTATAGTAACAGACTGGGTGTCCAGGTTTGCCTCTGCATTCAAAACAATGAGCTCTTTTTGGCGTTTCCTTTTTATGCGTCATTACATGCACGTGCCTCCACCTTGGCTGATGTTATTTCATAGGGATTAGCTTTTCAAACAGCATACCTATGTGGTTCCCTTTCACATCTTTCTCCCTGTGTCCTTGTCTCCCACCTCCCATGCCTCATCTTATTTTTCTAGAATGCACGGTGCCATGGCTTTCTGTGAGCATAGTAAAGCATGTTCCATGGGCAGTAACTGAGACACTCACTGGTATTCATCTTGCATGTGTTTCCAACATGTTCTCTCATGTTGAATTTCGCCCAAGCGTAGAAATATATTATTGCGTGTCGAAGTGGGCTCTCCAAAGCTACTGTCTGTCCTCCCCAACCTGCTGCTTCTCAGGCCTCTGGCACATCCCGCTGGGACTTTTTTCTGAGAGGAATTGCAAATCTGACAGATCAGAAGATGCTCTGAACTTCCAGGGAGGTTGTGTTTCCTGGTAGCTATCGCATTAAGCATAGAGCTTATAGTTTCAAAAAATCTGGACTTAAGAGTAGCATTCTTCACCATCCAGTACCTTGAGATCTTGTATAATGTTCCCCCATGTTAGCTGCAATGGTCTTACTTTTATTGTGTGTGTGGTGGTGGCCGATCGCTAAGATCGTTTTGCTTAGGGCTGTGAGATTTGCCTTCAAACCCCAAATTGAATTCAATCCACTGCTTTCGGCAGGAGCTATGGGCGTGTATGTACATCTCTTTCCCAGGTATGTCTGCACTTATTGATGCTGAGAGTGGTCATTTATCACGGACAATACAGAACCAAGAAGAGTTTGTTATTAAGTTTCTTGCTCCCATGTGATTTGTCTTAGAGCTTAAGACATGACACTTTGTTCCTTCGCCACTTTTATCTGCATATTTCCACACCTGCCTCCTCCTACCCCTTCACTTCAGGAGGTTTTTTGAGAAAAGGTGGTCTTACGTTGGTTGCAGTGCTTGAAAGGTTGCCTTCGTTACTGTGCACGGGCTTGGCAAAACTCTACCTCAGGGTGACCTACATGAGGGTAGAGATAGGGATGGGGATGGGCTGACAAGCTCTTCCTGACTGTGAAGTGAGATAGGAAAATACATCACCGGGGAGGGGGGTTCATCCTTTGTCTCTTTGTCTTTTCCACAAAAAAGAGATTTTTGTGGAAACACTAGGTGAGGCCAGTCCTAACATCTTAGGGTTCTGGGATATCTGGGAGGTCTATCACAGCCTATCCACAGGAAGGAATATTATGTAGTCCTTAAAATGGTGTTTTTGCAGACGATTTAATGATACAGAATAAAAGCTCTTACTGTAATATAAAGTAGGGAAAAAATAGCACATAAAATTGCATATGTAGCCTGATCTCGGCCCATCTCCCTCCCTCCCACCACCACCCCCCTCCCTCCCACCACCACCCCCCTCCCCCGCAAAAAAAAAAGACTGGAAGGAAATGCACCAAACGCACCAAAAAATATCAACTTTCTATCTCATGTTGGTGGGGCTACAAATAATTTTTATTTTCTTATTTCTGCCTTTCTGAATTTTCCAAATTTCTTACAATGCATATGTATATTTCAATCAGAAGAAAAAGCAGATATTTTTAAAAGCCCTTCAGAGACAGGGGCTCCACTGACTTCCTTGATCCCTATTCTAGTGAGTCTCTTTCCAGCCCTCCCCCAACCCCACTAGGAAAAAAGCCTTTCTCATTAAAGCTCCCCTACAGCCTTCCTTCACCCTCATCTCTTCAGAGAAGTGTCTTAAGGAAATATCAAAGGGTGTGTGTGTGTGTGTGTGTGTGTGTGTGTGTGTGTGTGTCTGATTGTGTGAGTGAAAGAGAAAGACAGAGTAATCATTATATCAGGAAGGAAGAAACCCACCATAGAAATGCAAAGCAGAGCAGTTGAAGAGAAAGGCTAGAGTGAACTACAGAGGAGTCCCATCTTGACAAGAGTAACAATGAGGAATTAAAATCCCACCACGGAAACTGTCAGAGGGCAAGGGCTGAAGGGAGAACTGAGCAATAGAGAGGGTCTATCCAGAGGGGAAAGGACTCACCCTTTACCCTTCCCTGGCCCCCTTTCTTCCTTAGATCCAACCACATAGGACTAACAATAAGACGTCTTGGGAGTAGAAGGAGGATGCCACAAACTAGGGAGGGCCTGGGAAGTCCAGACAGAGAGAAAGGACCAGATAGCTGGAGTCAGAGAAGGAGCTGGGGCTGCTGCAGGACCTTAGACGGAGGTCATCTGACCCACTGGGAACACGTAGAGCACAGATGTCAAAGCCAGAGCACAGCCCCCTGTTTTGCAGAAGAAGCTGCCGCCCAGAAGGAAGATGTGACTCTTGCTGGAGTCTTAGGACAAGAGGCCTAAGCAGACGTGCTCGCCCTGCTAAGAGCATCGCAAGTTGGACGGGCTTCTCCACCAGGGGCAGCATCGCTCACCCCCCACTCCCAACCCACGTGGGTGTTTGAACATGGTGGGGTGCGGGGGAGCAGGCAGCATATCTTATTGTCAAAAATGACTGGCGCTTAGCGCGTGAAGAGGAAGCCTCCTTTTTTGCCTGGGGTAGACTCACAAAGGAAGGTGCCTGCCCAAAATGCCAATGTTGCCCCATATCGAGAAACAGCGGGAGATTTAGACTGACATGGAAAAGGGGGCCCAATATCTGTGCATCTCTCTTGCAGTTCCTTGAAGTTTACCTTTAGTGCTCCTTGCTCCTTTTTCTTTCCTCTGGCAAGGCTGAGAAAGGCTGGTGGATAACCATGCCAGGTGAGACTGGGCTGCCTTTTTAAAGGGCACTTAGAAATGCAGCTGATTCAATACAGTGGTTTGAGGAATATGGGAACCCCACATCCCCATGATGAGCAGAAAGAGGAGGCTCCCCACTTTGCTTCTGTGAGGGCCCCAAACCTAGCCCTGGGTCTTTTCCTAATAAATGAGGCTCTAGTGCTGGCCTGACACTAGACCTCTGGGACTAGGGGTTATAAGAAGCCTGCGAACTGGCCTGGGTGGCAGTCAGCCTGATGCTCCCACTGCAGGGAGGCCGGGAGCCGCTTCCATTCTCCCATTTCATTTGTCAGACTCTAATTAAGGGACCTGCACAGTAGGCTTGAGGTGCCAGCTGAGTGACCCGTGTGCACAGGCCACCGTGAGGCACGTGGAGAGGCAGCTTCGCTGCTGCCTGGGGGATCTACCTTTCCAGGGAAGGTGTGCAAGAGGTGGGGACAGGTGGGAGGGGGTAGAGCAGACAGCTGTGCTGGAGGGCACAAGATGGCTGTTTTTCTTGATACCGAGGCCAGAGTTTGCCCACCACTGAGCATCTCTCTGTGTAGAACAATTTGGTCAGAACTACCAAGGACGGGACAGGCAAACTCATGGCCTTTGACCCTCTATCAGTGGATTAGGAAGCTGGGCCACTCCCCCTACTGTCCCCTCTCCCCTCGTAAGTGACTCGTGAGTGCCAGGTCCTGTGCTGGACACTTTGGTTGGCTGACTTCATCTCATCTTCACGGTTACGTCTGAGATGGGTGCTATCAGCCATTTGTGGGAGAGAACACTGAGCCTGGAGGAAGTGACCACACACAGCGACAATGTCAGGGTTCACGCCCAGAGCTGCCCGATGCTTGAGCTCTTTCTCTTGAGCCCTGTCAGGGCAGCAGGTTGCTGCCGCAGCCAGGAGCCTGGGCTCTAGAGCCGGGCTGCCTGGGTTCAAATCCTGCTTCTCCATTTGTTAGCTCTGTGACCCTGAGGCATCAGTTTCCCCATCTGAAAAATGGGCTAATAACAGTTCCTACCTCATAGGGTTATTGACGGGACTATATCATTGAATACTATAAAGCACTTAGAACACTGCCCGGCACATCGTGGGTTCTGCGTAACTATTAGCTATTAATACAGCGCCCACTGTCCATTAGTGAGCCCAGCCTTCCATATCCAGTCTTCAATAGTGAGGGGCCTTCACAGTTAGATGTCAGGGGTGAAGAGGTCTTTGTAGCCCTGTGCCAGACCCCAGGAGAGATCCCAAGGAGGGAAAAGACACAGCCCCAGCCCTCAGGGGGCTTTCAGGAAAATGAAAGACCCTGGACATGCGTGTCAGCATACAGACACACACACACACACACACACACACACACACACACACACACACACACACAGAGGCTGTTTGGCGTTCTTAACTGACACGGCATCCAGGGGGAGGGGCACTGTGAGTTAGGGAGCAGAGGGACGACAGGCTAGGACTTGGCAGAGAGAGTGAGATGGCAAAACCCACAGCCCAGAGCTGTGGAGAGCCCAGTCTGGGACACTGGGGCCCCGATGGCTGTTGTCCAAGGCCCCTGCCTTTCTGATCGGCACAGGTCCCACCACCTGTCACCCCCAAGTGGAGACGACCAGCTCAGATCAGGGGCCCGGGGCCCGACCTGGCCCAGGGCATCCATGCCAAGGCCTGTGGCCCGACCCCCAGGCTGTGGCCTCTCCTGCCAGGTCCTTCTGGGACGCCCCCCTTACCCAGCCCTGCCTGCCCTTTGTCCAGACCTGCCGGAACCCACTTGGAACCAAGGGCAAAGTCCTAACAGCCTGTAGCCTCTGATTGGTAGCCTTCAGCATGGAAGTGCACCCTGGTAACGGGCCTGGATGCACCAGGAAGCAGAGTGCCAGGGAAAGAAGAAATCCCTGGGAGCCGCCTCCCTGGGAAGCGATCCCCCCTCTTTCCGGAATGTGCAGCGAACAGGGCTCCCCAAGGCTTCTGTGACACAAGCGTCTGAAGGAGAGAAGTTAGACGCTAGCACCGGAGTCCGCTAAAAGCCCGTCAGAGAGCAGAGGTAATTTACGAGGAGGATGCTGTAGCAATGCAGGCAGAGCAAAGGAAGCAGAGGGAGTGCAACCCGGACACATACATATCAAAAACAGAAGCGTGGGTTCCTACCTCCGCACGTCCCCAGACATATAATATTACAGATCACAGCTTGCATGGAACTCGCATATTCCTGCAGCTCGGATGTGATACGGTGAATGCGTTGTGACAGTAGCTGAGTGGATTCTATGTGCTGAACAGATGTCTTCTAGCAGACGAGGTTTCTGTGACTGTACCACGTTTGCTTTCATCAATTATACATCACTCCTCATCACAGAGGCAGGCGCTCATGACACTATGCAGCGGTTAGGTGAGAAACCCGGCCAGATTGAGAAGCGAAGGGCACACTTTGGGGGAGCTGGGATGCCCACTGGGTCCTGGGGGTGCTGGAACCACCTCTTCTCCCCAAAGACCGCACATCACTCCTCCTCCCTGCTACCTCCCTCTAGTTCTTAATACCCGCTTTCCTATTACTAGCTGAGCTAGGGTCATTATTTTCCCCATTCGAAAAATAATTATTATAAAATATTTCAAATTGTGTAAAATAATTAATTTTATATATCCATCAGCCCATCAGTCAGATTCAACAACTGTTGAGATTTGTCCACGTTAGCTTCTTGTCTCTCCCTGACGTCAAGTGTTCAAGTGTTTGAAAATTAATCCCAGGCCTCCTGTGATTTCACCTCTATACAACTCCGTGTGAATCTTTAAAGGAAATATGGCTGTTTCCCATAGAACCGTATGGTCATTATCACTGCTTATAAAATCAACAATATTTCCCTGTCCTCATGAAGTAGTCAGTCTGCACTTGAGGATCTTTGGGGTTTACGGCCACGTGTCTCGTAGCCATTGCTCTGGGACCCTCCCTCCCGCCCCCGCCACTGCACTCTCCTGTTAGAGCTTGACCTTTCTGCGGCGGCTCTTAGCCCCCTGATCCCCAGACCCCATCGAGAACTCAGGTGATATTCTGTCCTCAGCCTCATGCCCCTCCTCAAGGCTAGGGCAGGGTCACAGGTCTGAAGAGGACGTACTGCAGACCCCTGGCAGGGTGTCTGTGGGAGGAGCGATCCTTCCTTGCAGGTGTTGGGGGCGGGGCAGTCAGTTATGACAAGAACAGCTGAGACATGCCAGGCTGCTGCTTTGAGGTGTAAGCCAGTACTTCCCAAAGTGTGGTGCGCATGCCCTCACGGTACACCAGGCGATTCTGTGGGGTGCACAGACAAGCATTAAAAAAAAGAAGTTACGTATTTATCCTAATCTTCATTTTGAAAAAGTTACAACCACACATCAAGCCCATCGTTTTGTAGATATCGTTACTGTAGATGAGGCCAGCCAAAATATTTGGTGATTTTAAGGTTGATTTTGAGAAGAATATTAAATAAATACTAATACAGAGGTATTTGGATAAGGCAAAAAAATTCCTAGTAGGACCCAATCCCTCAAGTCTAGGAGCCCTGGTGCAGTGGAAGGAGGAGGAGATTTGAACCAAGGTCATTTGAATTTCAGTCCAAGCTCTGTTAATTGCCAGCCAGTAATCAAATCACTTCACCTCTCAGGGTCTCACCCTTTCACCTGTACAGTGGGGCTATGCCTGTCTGCCTTGTTGATGTCAAACTCAAAGAGGGCAATAAAGTGTTTTTAAGCAGGGAAACCCTCCACAAAGACAAGTTTTAAAGCTATGCTAAGAACTGCTCTGTTTTAAGCCTTCTGTACCTCATGTCACTTACCTGCTCCCAGGGGTCTATGCAACTCAAAACCTGGATCCATCCACTCTGATCAGCTCTAAGTGCTGCAGGTCGTTAAGCCTGGCCATTGTAATAAGCATCGATTATCATTAGCAACGTTATTATATTTACCTAAGATCCCTGGTGCATACGAAAATGCAGAGAGCTCTCACCCATCTTCTGCTTTACAAGAACGATTTGCCATGTCTAAAAACCATTTCTAGAATTAATTTGCCTATTGCAAACAATTTATATTAATGAAAACACATTGAGTGGGGGGAGGTTGGCGGGGGGCGGGTGTTCTGCCTGCAGAATATGTTTGCTTTGTTCACCTAGAATAAAAAGATTTTGAGTGCATGTTTGTTTTGAATAAATGAATAGCTGGGTGACAGGAGGAAGGTCTGCCCGTGCATCTGATCCAACGTGGTCTAGCAGTCCTCTCCAAGACGGATGGGGACGTGGGCAGGTGGCAGTGCTGATCGCTTGCATTTTAATAGGCAGTGATGTCTGTCATCTGCTTCTCTATATTTACAGACCCCCTTCTCAGGCTTGTATTTGATCGTGGTGGAGGAGGGAGGCCGCCACCCCCTTCCCCAGTCTCATCTGAGGTTTGGAATAAGCCAGAGTGGGGGCCTCTGAGTCCACGACCCCAACTCACCCTGCAAGAGTCTCCCAAAACCATGCCTTGTTCTTTGCAGCAGCCACTCTCCCCCGGTGTGTGCTTATTTTATTTATTTGGGTCGATGAGGCTCATTTTCCTCTCTGCAGATGGCAGCAGGGTTCCCTGATACTGCGTGATGTTCCCCGATTGTCAGAGGGGGAGGAAGAAGAGGAGAAGGATCCAGTGAGGTGGGGTGGCTGTGAGGATGGGGACACGAACCCCAAGCCAACCTCGCCCACCCGCTTCCCATCCTGGGCGTTTATGTCCACGTTTGGACCTCAGCCTGCCCCACCCCCTACCCCGCCCCACTGGATCCTTCTGTTTGGATACAAGCATCTCAAATGTTTAGTGATTGACAGTCCCTTGACGACAAGGTACTTCAGAGCTCTCCCCAGCAGCCCGGCCGAGGCTGTGGGGTGTGAAGGCTCTGGCTCTGCCTTGCCAGCATCCAGGGCGCATGTGTGTTTGCATAATAACCTACAAAACGCTTCATGTCCCTCGATGCGCCCACTCAGGGGCCTCAGAGGGAGGAGGGCTTTGTCAACACGGCTTTGTGTGGGAGCTGCAGCCCGTGTTAGCCTGGATTAGTTTGCCCCTGCAGGTTGCACAGGCTACCTAAGGCCAGACAGGAAACCAGAATGGGTCCTTCAGTTACCCAGGGGGCACTTGGTCCTCAGCGAGCGGACCCCTCTGTGTGACACCAGCACAGATGCTCCCCGAGAGGACAGCCTCAGGGGTGGTTAAGAGCCCAGACCGTGGTGCCAGACTGCCTGGGTCACTTCCCGGATCTGCCGCCTTCTAGCTATGTCACCTTAGTGCCTCAGCTTCTTCCGTCTTGAAATGAGAGTGACAATGGGACCTAGCCCAGAAGGTTTTCATGGGGTTAAATGAATTCATATCACCAACGTGCTTAGAATGGCGCCAGCCACGTTAAAGTGCGATGTCAGTGTTTGTGAAATAAATACAATGTACTGTTTTCCCCCCAGTGGTGGTGGGTTACAATGAGGTTTAGAATGATGGTGTCACCAAGTCCCAGGATATCAGACCTCGAGATCTGAATCCTGGATAGAGAAGGGCAGGGACTCCTTCAGGACCACAGGGCTCCTGCGGGCACAGGAAGACATAGCTCAACCCCACTTCTCCCCACCCCAAGGAGGGAGCCCTCTGAAAAGCCCCGTCAGTGCGGGCTTACTCTGACTCTCTTTTTTTTTTTTTTTTAAGTCACATTTCCCTTTCCTTTCATTCTCCACTCCCAGAAGAGTAACCACTCCGAACCTGCCCCCTGCTCCGTGACGCGTCATCTCTGTGACGGCTCTGCAAGGCAGCCAGGGGTCCAGGCTGCAGAGGGACCTGGAGAACACTGGTCTGACTCAGCTCTGACAGGCAGCTCCTCCATCTGGGGTCCCAGGCTCCCTGGAGGAGGCGGGGGCGGGGGTGACAGGGAGATGTCATCAATACTCAAAGCCTGGACCAGGATGACGGCACTCACTGGCATCCCTCAGACCTGCAGTGGGGCTGGGGAGCAGAGCAGGTGCTGGGAGGCAGAGCCCAGGGCCACAGAGAAGCGCGGTGGCAGGGTGAGGGGGAGCGTGATGCGGAGGTTGAGAGGAGCACAGAGCTGGGTGTCAAGAGCCTGCCTCGCAGGAACCCTGGCTCCGGCCTCTTCTAACTGGTTGACTTTGAGCAAGTTACTAACCTCCTTTCACTCGCAATTTCTTCAGCTATTAGATAGAGATAATAAGAGCGTCTGCATCTCAGGTTTTTTTGAGAGAATTAGATGAGATGATGCTTGTAGCACTGATTCATTGCCCAGCATGACAGCTATTTCAGTTACCCAGATGAGTAGGGCAGTCGTGACAAGTCTTGGCCTCAGAAGGCATCCCCGGGGATAGCAGCGATAGGAATGACCCCTGGCAAAAGTTGAGTGGCTGCCACAGCATGTGGCCACCTGCCTAAAAAACTCATCCAGAAAAGGGCCAACTTGGCTATGTGTCTGTCCTGGAGGATAGGATCAGATGGGACTGTAGGAGGCTGTTGGGTGGCGCCCCACGGGGCCTCACCTTGTGGGCATCACTGTGCTCCAGAAAGGTCAGCTGGGCCTCGGCACTGGGCATTCTTTATCCCCAAAAGCTAAGGTGCCAGATGCCTTCGCCAGATCACTGAAACCCTGGGAGATGACTACCTGGGTCTGGAAAACGTTTCCTCCTCCAGGAACCGGCCCCGGGCAATGTCCTTCAGCAGATAAGAAAGCTGTTGTAGAGCTTCCCTGGTGGCGCAGTGGTTGAGAGTCTGCCTGCCGATGCAGGGGACACGGGTTCGTGCCCCAGTCCGGGAAGATCCCACATGCCGCGGCGCAGCTGGGCCCGTGAGCCGTGGCCGCTGAGCCTGCGTGTCCGGAGCCTGTGCTCCGCAACGGGAGAGGCCACAGCAGTGGGAGGCCCGCATACCAGAAAAAAAAAAAAAAGAAAGCTGTTGTATTGCCCAGCTCGTGGAAGGGCTGGGTCCTGAAGCCTCCTCCCTGCCCTTAGAATCCCATCACAGAAACATGGGCAGATGTGACCAGCTGGAAAGAGGGAGAGAGAGAAGGCTGCCTCTCTGGAGAGTTCTGTCCGGCTCCCCAGACCCAGGGAGGTTTCCGGGAGACCTTCACTCTGTTCTCTTGGTTGAGCATGTTGGGCCCCTCCCATCCAGCATTTCCCCTCTGACAAAGAGGAGAAGTGAGGCCAGAGACTGGGGAGCTGGAAGGAACAGGCAGGCGTCAAGGGTGAGTCCCTCCGTAGTTGCCAGTACACCCCAGGACAAGGCGGAGGAGAGAAGCGGGAAGGGCTGTTGAGATGGTACGCTGGAGGGAGTTCAGGCTACCCTATGCCGTCAGCCCCCTCCCCAGCACCACTGAAACAGCAGCCTGTGCTTTAGGTAGGGGAGAGGGCAGGGTTCAATCCAATGCTGCTATGGACTCCCTGATCTCCTGAAAAGGTCCCAGGTTTGGATTTTGTGTCTCATGGCAAGCTTGGGTCTGCCCAAAGAGACCAGCAGTTTGTGTAATTGGAGCGTAGATAATAGGGTGTCTGGGAAGAGAACGCTGGAAAGAGAGGGTGTCTTTGCCATGGCTGACTTGGGGGAAGGAGGATGGGTGGGATGCCCTGTTAGCCCAAGGTGAGCTTTACCGGAAGTGGTACCCCACTTTGGGGAGGTCATAGGGCAGGCTGCCCTAAACCTAGGGGTGGGAAGTTACAGACAAAAGTGGGTCTCCCCACTGGGATGTTGCAAGGAGGTAGGGGTCCTCCCCCACCCAGATGACTACCTTGTGGGGTCACAGTGGAGGGCTCTGAAGGAATGGTTGTTTCCTATACCTTGGAGGTGGGGTCCCCAGCCTCTCCATCCATCCTCCCATAGAGCACAGATCATGCTCTAATTTTCACAGGTGGAGGAGGGGGTAAGATGGGTAGCAGGGAGCTGCAATGTGCAGAAAACAGAGCCCCAGGCCCAGAGTCAAGAGACCTGCATTCTGATCCCACCTCTGCCACCAATTGTGTTCCTTGGGGATGTCCCTTCCATTCCCTAGTTTCTGTAAAAGGAGGACATTGGTCCAGTTGGCTCTTAGGTCCCTCCTCCCAGATTCTAAGCTTCTAGAAGTGGCCAGTCACACCAAGGGCATTCATGCCTTTATCGGCAAATATTTACTGAGAGCTTCTCGTGCTCCAGGCGTGGTGCTGGACACTCAGGACACTTGGATGAATCAGAGACCGTCCAGCCCTCAGGGTGCTCGGGGGTACAATCAGTGAAGGTCCGTGGTATAATCACAAATTCTATGAGAACATGGAAAGGTGTGATTCATTCTGACAGGAAATTGGCCAAGAAGGTTTCACAGAGGAAGTGACATTTCAACTCAGCCTCCAGGAATGAGGCGGTCGGGCGGGTGGTGCCCTGCCCTGGCAACTCACATTCCCTGAGCTCCCCGACAAAGGCACTAATTTTGCCTCCAGTCTTGTCCTGCTGCCACCTCCCACATGTCACAACTCAGTGTAGATCAACAGGGGATACTATTAGAAGTCAGCTGTGTGACCCCAGAGTCCCCATGACATCCCTGAAATACCGGCGCGGCTCTGTTTATGCACTCGTACAGATATATTTGTAGAAACTATGAAACCGCTCACTTAAGACAACAGATAACCCCCAAATCAACTCCATTTGATTTGAAATGCACTTTTGGGGGGAGAAAATATGAATTCCTAATTCCGTTTTGCTGAGCATCAGAATGAGATGAGTCAATGGAAACACTAAATGACTGAAGAGAGGAAGCCCAGAAAAATCCCGGGATAGAATATCGGCAAGGATGATCTGGACGGAATCATCAAGATGAGACAGTAGCACATAGTCGGGCCATCCATTACTAACTCATAATCTTTGCTCTGGCTCCATGTCATATTATAATAACAAGGGCTAACATTTACTTCAGACCTGCCGCGTGCCTCACCCTCCCAACAACGCAGTGAGGTGGGTCCTGCTGTGAAACCACTTTACAGATGAGGAGACCGAGTCCCTCGCCCCAAGCCCATGCTCTTTGCCACCATGTTGCATTTGGAAGTGCCACATCCTCTCTGTTCAAATTTAATAATCAACACTCAAAGCTATTCAAAACCAACTCACGCGGCCACACACTGGGGGTGATGCACACGTCTGATTTTTCCTGACTCAGAACACAGGACAAATAGTGGAGCTGCCAGACGCCACCCCTGAGAACTTTGCTCTGAGGACAGAAACGATCTAGTTTCACCCTAAGCAAGTCTCATTGATTCCGCCTGGCGTCCAAGGGGTGCTCTCTGTATCTGGGCAAATCTGGTCCCAGGCAATTCCTTGATATAGCTCCGATGGCAGACAAATACCTTGCTTTCTAGCTCAGCTGTGGGATTGGTTATTCCTCTTAAACGCCCCATCTCGGCGTCGAGTCTGCTCCCCCAACACCACCACCACCACACCCCGCCCCCAGAGCTGGTAGGACTCTACCCTGCTGGGGGTGGGAGTCGGGGTGCGGGACAGGTGGTGAATCAGCCCAAGATCCCAGCGTCTGAGTTTCCCATGTGGAAATGGAGCTAGAGCAAAGCCGTTGCCCCTGGCGCTCGAGGTTAGAGCCCAAAGTTAGACATGGGGGAGATGAGGCCAACATGAGTCAGTCATCTGAATGCAAGAGGACAGAAGCGGAAAAGAATTTACATGTGCTTCTATTTTCTTGGTTCCCTGAGGATCCCTTAATGTTGGTGGGGGAGGAGGCAGTGGGGAGTAGAATAATCTCCACAAAGCAGGCTTGGCCCTTGGCCATTTGGAGATGGTCCCCTGCAGGGTACCAGGAAGCCCCCACCCCAACCCCAAAACATCAGAGCTTCTTTCCTTTGGCTGAAAGCATTGCGCCTGTTAAAATGCAAATTCCTGGAGAAGAGCCATGTCAGACCTTTCCGTCCTTTATATACCACTGTCTGAAGAGGTCCACGATCCATCCATCGTAGGGAATGTGGGTTGGAAAGGACCTCTGAGATCTCTGGGTTCCGCCCCCTCCCATGTTGTGGAGGAATATGTGCAGACGGCTCGCCCGGTCACATGGCAGTGGGGTGGGGGGCTGGGCCTATGCTGTCAGATGCTCCCTGAAGGGCTCACGGGCTAATGCGGGGAAGGCAGACCCGCACGTGGAAGGGGGTGACGAGCAACGCAAGGCAGAGGGTAATGGCGCTTATGACAGGGGTTAAGGGAGAGAGCGGTATGGGCTGACACAATCAGGAAAGTCACCCCAAGAAGGCGACGCTGCAGCTGAGCCTTGAAGGATGGCAGGCGTTCGGATTTAGATGGGCAGGGGATTCACGTGGGGTGAGATGAATCAGGCCATGGGGGCTGAACGAGCAGGCTTACACTTTGGAGAGCATTGCTTAGGTAACGGGGAGCAGAGGGCTGCTGAGGTGGGAGCAGTGTTTGAGAAGATTCGCCAGGCAGAGGGGTAAGCAGGGGGGTTTGGAAGGGGACAGACACAGACGCAGGGAGACTCAGATGTGAGCCGTCTGGTGATGCAAGAGGCACTGATAGGGAAGAAGAAATGAGGGGCAAGGATCCCAAGACTGTCCAGACTCCCCCAGAGCAGTGTGGGGAAGGAAAAGGGCATGGTTTCATGAATCAGAAAACCACCTAGTCACTGGGTGACCATGAGTCACTCACTTCATGTCTCTGGGCCTCAGTGTTCTCATCTATAAAATGGGAATGACAGCACTGATAATATCCCTGCCTTCCATGCAAAGCTATTGTAAGAATGAAAGAAATGAGATCATGATATGAAAGGACTCTGAAAAGGGCCAGGAACATTTTCTGGTCCACTTTCCCCCTCGGACATCAATATTGAAAAGCTCCATACTCACCCCCACCCACCAAGCTTTGTCACTTTCAACCTTATTCACTTCAAAGCACAAATAGAAAATCTTTTTGTGGACACTGGGATCGACTAACCAGGTTGCTGGCGGCCAGAAGTCGCTAGTCACTAGTTGGGGCTTTCGAGGGCCACCCCGCTGTGCAGGCTCCACCCGGCTGCACTGGGGCCCGAGGGGATCTGCATCCCAGCACAGACACGGCCCACTGGCCAGGGCAGCCAGCTCAGGCAGTCCCAGAAATGGAGGGTCCTGGCACTGAGGCTGGGCCCTGTGGCTTCTTTCATCTGCTTCACAGTCCGGTCCTCTCTGGTTTTCACTTGACAGGCTTGAGGGCCCCTCACTCTCCATCCATCCATGAGCAACTCTCTCCCTTCCTCCCCACATGCTTGCCCAGGCGTCCTTAGGCATAACCATTTAATTTATTTATATTTATGAAACCTCCAACTAGGTCAATGCACTTTCATGCACATCTTAATAATTGTTGATATGGTGGCGGGGAAGAAAAGGATCGTGTGGGCTGTGGAAACCGGCTCATGACTCTTTCCACCAGCGAGGTCATCCGGGACCCGGTACAAGGGAAATGCCTCTGTTGGTGTACTAACTGCTGAGTCCGTAGCAACGCTGCCTTCCACAGCCCCCGTCAGCACTTCTCCAAAAAACGGAGAAGGGTTTTGTGGTTTCAAACCACATTGCACACCCAGATCCCACTGGACCTGTAAATGGATACGGAGCCCAAAATCAACAAAGCAGCAGCTGAAATGAAATTAGACACTGAGTCCAAAAGAAAGCAGGCTGTGATTCTCACGGCAAAGGGAACTTAACCTTTCTCTTCTGCAAGTCCAGATGCCCTTCTTGTCCCCTGCACTCACCCCTGTCCTCTCAAAATGCACCTGCTCTTACTTGATCTAGAGACCCGCATCCCACGGTTGTGGGGCTTCTGCCTCCATGAGAGCGTGGTGTGTCTTAAAGGAAGCTGTAACCTAGGGGTCAGGCGTGCGTCTCTAATTCACATACAAGGTGAAGTGAATTTTGAGGCGATAGGAATGAACCCAGGGGACAAGATGGGCCTCTGGAAAAGAGAGTAGAATCTATTCAAACAATTAACCAAGTCTGCTGTGTTGGTTTCTAAAGAGGCCATACCCTGCGATGCCCAGGGAGTGCAACAGTGATTAAATCCATGGACTCTGAGATCAGAAATCTGAGTTGAAACCCTGGTTCCATGATTCACTAGCTGGGTGACCTTCATCAAGTTAACTAACATTTCTAAGCCTCAATTTCCTCATCAATAAAGTGGGGATAATAATAGAGTACCTAATTCAGAATTATCTTTAGGACGAAAAGAGATAACACGTGCACGTAAACTTCTCAGTGCATGGATTTTACATGCATTAATCTCAACGCATTACGCTCAGATGCACGTACTCGGTGAAGGAAGCCAGTCTCGAAAGGCTACCTGCTATATAATTCCATGTATATGACATTGCAAAAGGGACAAGACTGCAAGGACAGAAAACAGATCAGTGGTTTCCAGGAGCTGGGGGTGGGGAGAGGGGATGACAACAAAGGACATGAAGGAATTTGGCAGGTGACGGAAACGTTGTGCATCTTGATTATGGTGGTGGTTACAAGACTATTGGTGTATGTCTAGAGTTTTAGAACTGTACACTAAAAGAGTGAGTTCTACTGAGTGTAAATTGTACCTCGATAAACCCGACTCCTCCAAAAAGGAGAGAATTCATTCATGCAAAATCCTGGATGCATGATGTTTTCTAGAAAACTATACATTCATGGTGAGTAGGCAATATATGGTAACTCTTCTTATGATCGCTCTGGTGGGGAGTCCCTTCCTCTCTTCTTCAAAGGGTCAAAAGGTCGAGTTGGTTGCAATTCTCCTCCAAGGGGGCAACCTTGACTCAGCCACCTGCAAGAGTCCCTTCCAGTCTGTGACACTTGCTAAAGATACTCCACCTCCGTGGCTCACCACGGAGTTTTACATTCGAATGACTGCAAGTTTTCTGTTCTGGTTTGAAGACCTTGGCAGGCTGGCAGACCTGGGGCCCCAGCCTTAGAGCTTAATAGCCACTTTCTCAACTCCCCTTATTGTTCTGTAATCTGTATAATTTTAGGACCCTGTATGGCGCCTTCTCTAAGCTCATGGTTCCCATTAATAATCATGATCGGCACTTACCTAGGTGCTTTTCATTTTCAAAGCCCATTAATTAACACTAATTAATCCACACAGCAGTGCTGGAAGGAAGGGGAGCTATCATTATCCTGGTTGTAAAAAAAAAAAAAAAAAAAAAAAAAAAAGAGGCAGAGAAGAGGAAGGCTCCGGGTGACTTGCCTGTGGCTGCAAAGGGTAGGAAGGCATGAGGAAATCCTAGGCAGAGAATCCTGGTACCCAGGTCCCTGCTCAAGGCTGCAACTCTCAGTGATGATTAAAACGGCCAACATTTATTGAGCAACTACTGTGTGCAAGGCACCCCACAAAGAGCTTTCCATGCATTTTCTCAGTTCATCATCACAGCAATCCCTTGAGCACCTCTGGCTGTGATTCATTCCTTTTTACAAAAAAATTAATGGAGACATGGAGAGATGAAGTACCTGCCCGAGGTTACACAGTGCACACACAGTCCATACTTAATCTCTCACTGGCCTCACTCTCCCACCTTGCCAGATCACCCATTAGAGCTAAAGTTGACCTCAGGTTCCTCAAAGTGGCACCCAGGTGGGACAGGTGCTGGGGACTTCGCTTTGTTCTTGCCATGTACAAGGCAGGACGGAAAGGAGCTTTGGAGGCAGCCAGCCCAGAAAGTAGAGAACAGGGTTGACGCAGAGGCCCAAATGAGTAGCCGTAGCATCCTAAACCTGGAGCACACTCCTCCCTTCTTCACCTCCAGTTCCTTCCTTAGCTCAGGAGAAGACCATCCATTCACTCTCTTAACATTTATGGAGCTCAGCACAACCCTGAGCTCCAGAAGCACCTAAAGATGAGTGAGGCCTGTCTCGTGGAATTCACTGTATCTCCAAGGAGCAGAGATTTTTTTTTTAATTTTTTTCTTTTTATAATTTACTTCTTTGGGTCTTCGTTACTGCACGCGGGCTTTCTCTAGTTGTGGCAAGTGGGGGCTACTCTTCGTTGCGGTGCTCGGGCTTCTCATTGTGGTGGCTTCTCTTATTGCGAAGCACGGGCTCTAGGCGCGCGGGCTTCAGTAGTTGTGGCACGTGGGCTCAGTAGTTGTGGCTCGCGAGCTCTAGAGCACAGGCTCAGTAGCTGTGGTGCACAGGTTTAGTTGCTCTGTGGCATGTGGGATCTTCCCGGACCAGAGCTCGAACCCATGTCCCCTGCATTGGAAGGCGGATTCTTAACCACTGCGTCACCAGGGAAGTCCCAGGAGCAGAGCTTTGATGCCTGAAACATCCAGAAATCTCAATGGCTACAAGAAATGGTGAAACTCTTTCTGATTCCCCTACATTTCAAAACCACGTTCTTGGGCTCCACAAAACTTGTACATGGAATAACATAATTAATTATTAAATATTCATTTTTTGGATAAAGTTCATTTTTAATTTTTAAAATTTTTTTAACTTTTATACAATTTTGTAAGGTTACTTTCCACTTAGTTATTACACAATATTGGCTGTATTCCTCATGTTGTACACTACATCCTTGAGTGGATCTCATACCCAATAGTTTATACCTCCTACTCTCCCGCCTCTCCCTTGCCCCTCTCCCCCACACTGGTAACCACTAGTTTGTTCTTTATATCTATGACTCTGCTTCTCTTTTGTTATAGTCACTAGTTTGTTGTATTTTTAAAATATTCTAAATATATCATGTGCCTCTAGAACTGAACAGGAACTTCCATTTATTCATTTATTTAATAAATATTTATAATTTATATTTATAATTATATTATTTAATAAATATTTATAATTTATATAAAAATATTTATTCATTTATTTAATAAATATTTATGGAGTACCTACAACGTGCCAGGCTGTGTTCTAGGCTCTAGGAATATAGTGGTAAACAAAACAAATAATGTTCTAGAGATATGCAACAAACAAGAAAAACGTCAGCACATTTTTCTGATATTAAATATCACACCGTGGTCAATGCTCTGTAGAGAATGGAAATAGAATAAAGTAAGAGAGGGTTCTGTATCCACTATAAAGTGGGTTGTCGGCAAAGGCCTCTCTGGGGAGGTGACATTTAGCTCAGACCTAAAGGACAGGATGGGTCCAGCCGTGTGAAGATCAGGGGCAGAGCTTCCAGGCAGAGGGAACAGCGAGTGCAAAGGCCCAAAGTAGAAGTGGTCCTGTACTCAAGAGAGCTGGAGTGGCCATAGTGGTATGAATAAGGACGAGAGAGCCACAGAGATGGGGTCCAAGAGGTAGGCAGGGAGCAGATTATAGAAAGCTTTAATTAGGGTCATGGTCAGGAGTTTGGATTTTAAGTGCTGTGGCAAGCTACTGGAGGAGACGACATTGTTTTTAAAAAGAAGAATGCTTTGGGGACTTCCCTGGTGGTCCAGTGGTTAAGAATACACCTTCCAATGCAGGGGATGCAGGTTCGATCCCTGGTTGGGGAACTAAGCTCCCACATGCCACAGGGCAACTAAGCCTGCGTGCTGCAACTACTGAGCCTGCGCATCCCAACTAGAGAGCCCGCACGCCGCAACTACAGAGCCCACATGCTCTGGAGCCCGTGTGCCACAACTAGAGAGAAGCCCACATGCCGCAACGAAGGATCCCGCAACTGAGACCAGACGCAGCCAAAAATAAATAAATGAATGAATGAATGAATGCTTTGGTTGCTGAGTGGAGAGATTACAAGAGGACAAGAATGGAAGCAGAGAGAACAGTCAACCTGCAGAGCCTGGGAAAGAAATAAAGGAGGCTTAGACCGGGTCATCGCAATATACTTGGAGAGAAGTAGATGGATCTGGGATATATTGGGTTGGCCAAAAGTTCGTTTGGGTTTTCTTTTTTTTTCAACATCTTACAGAAAACCCCAAATGAACTATTTGGCCAACCCAATATTTGGAGATCAAGCCAACAAGACTTACTAATGATTGGATGAGGGCAGAAAGGAAAAAGGATAATGCCTATTTTTTTGGATTAGCACCTGGATAGATCAGAATGGAGATAGATTAGAATAGATTTATGGCGACTAGGAAGACCAGAAGAAACAGGTTGGAGTGCTAGGGTGGAACTAAAGTTTCTGTTGTGGACAGGTAAGTTTGAAATGACTGTTAGACATCCAGGTGGAGGTGAAAAGTAAGCAGTTCTATGGAAAGACTGGGGCTACAGGTTCAGACCTGGGAAGCTGTTGGCATATCGGTGGGATTTAAAGCCATGGAAGTAGATGCAAAAACCAAGGGAGAGAGTCTAGATAGAGAAGGGGGTTTAGGACATTGGGGTACACCCCCATTTAGATGAGGAACAGAAGAGAGGAATCAGGAAAGGAGAGTGAGAAGGTGTGGCAATGAGGTAGTGGGGAATCGGGATAGAATGGAGTCATGGAAGCCAAGAGAAATGAAGGGTCTTAGTAAGGAGAGGGTGGTCAGGTGGGTAAATGCCTCTGATGGTACAGTTAGAATAAGAAAATCTTCCATTGTGGGAATTTTTTAACATATAGATGCTCAGGCCCTACTGCAGAGCTGTTGAATTGGACAATCTGAAGGTAGGACCAGGATATCAGTACTTTGTAAAACATCCTTCACGTGATTCTGGTCCAGCCAGGCCATGGACGAGGACCAGAGAACACTAATCTAGTCCAGCTCCTGGGCCAGAGACCAGGGAGACTCAGTAACCTGGGGTGATGCCTGTACCAGGAGACTCTAGGATTAGACCACAGATTCCCTCTTACCTAATATGGTGCTCTGTCCATTATACTGTATTGCCACTGTGGATTGGCAGGGGAGGGGATAGGCTTTGCCATGTGGAAATAAGTTGTAGAATAAATTTAGCTCTAAAGCAGGGGCTCAATTTTGAAATGAAGCCCAAGCCATGTGCAAAGTGTATTGCCTCTGTGTAAGATGCCTAGAATATTCACCTCAATGGTAATTGGCCTTTGAAGGCCACCGTTGCGGTGGCTCCAGCCCAGTTCTCAATTTTCTGCGCTTGGATTATCCACTTGCAGTGATGAAGATGTTGACTCTGCAGCCGATTGTTTCCTGACTCTCAGGACACAGCTGGATCCTTCTCTCCAGCAGCTCCTGCCTGATCAGGAACTGAAAACGAAAAGGGTTTTGGGTACAGAGAGAAAAAAGCTTGTTGAGGTCAGGCTTCACTTGTGTTGTATGAGGCTTTGGGAAGGGATGGCGGGGAGATTTCCATTTCTAACCACTTCGCGTGTGCCAGGCACTGTGTTACGAGCTTTGTGGATACAGGGACCGGCCACCCTCTCTCCGATCTACAATTCCGACAGGCCTCACCCCAGCCAAATGGGCACGAGCCTCTTCTTTCTGATCGCCACCCTACAGCACGCCACCCCGTGTAGAGAGATGAGCCCTGCCTGCTTTAGAGACCATGATTCACAGCATCTTAGTTAGCGGGGGTTGGGGGGGCGGGATGGCACAAGCCTCTCAGCCCCAGCCGTGCAGCAGGGTCAGCAGAAGGAGCTTTATACAATCAGATGCCAGGTCCTCACCCCAACCTACCGAGTCAGAAACTTCAGGGGCGGAGCCTAGGCTTCTGAACGTTGAAAAGTGGTCCTAATAGGCAAAGATTAAGAGCCACTGATTTAAAGTTGATCATCAGGTCCCCTGCAAACCTTTCCTCTTCCAGGCAACTCATCATGACTGAGCCTTCCTCGTAACGCCATCGGCTCACGTGGACCTGGGCCCCTGTGGTTTCCATGTGTGGCCAGGTCTGTTAGGCCTTCCCTTCCTGGCCTGTGCAGTGGAATCATTTTTTGCTTCACAAGGAGTCAGGTTGGTGCTGGTGCCCAAGAGGGTTCCAAGGTTTGCTGTAGGCCCCAAGGCAGGTGAGAGCCCAGAGCGCCTCATGTACTAGTGTTCCTCTGGTCTAGGGCCTGGACCTCTGTCCTTGGGAGGCAGCAGGGAGCCAGACTCAGGGGCCCACATGCCTGGAACTGGCCTCAGAGGAGAGATGACAGCAGAGGAGCAGCAGAGAGGATACAGGTTCCTATAGTTCATGTCCGAGACCCGACGCTGAAGAGCCCACAGGTCGGAGGACAGGCCACTCCACAGCTATCTGGCAGGGGCCTATCTGACGGCAGAGGGCAGGGGCCTCGGGCAAGCAGACCATGACAGCCCAGCTTCCAGATAATAAGAGAAGGCACCCCCCCTCCTGAGCCCACCACCGATGTCCCCCCCCCCATCTAGTCTTCTCCTCACAGTGGAGGTGTCTACAGGGTCTTTTGAGAGCAGGGCAGACACTCCAGTAGCAGGCCTCTGTGGGACCAGCCGGGGAATCAGAATTTGCTGTTCCTTCCCAGGCCCCTAAATGGGTGGGTTCCCCTCAAGGATACAGTGCCCATTTGTCCTCTCTGGAGTTGGATCCCACAGAGGACAAAACTGAGACCCAAGGGCCAGAAAGAGGCCCTCCCAGGATGGCCTTGGAGTCGAGGTCAGAGGGTGGGTGGGTGCTCTGAACCTCCCTCTCATCCATCCAACTCCTGGATTGAGAGATTTAGCACTCCCTCCTTGCCAGCTCCAGAAAACCCTGGAATTTTAGAGCTGGAGGGACCCAGAAGGAAGAAGGGAACTAGCACATGTTCACCGTAGAGGTGCTTTGGAGCCAGCCCTTCACTTCAGGGATGAAGAGATTTCCCCCAAAAACCTGAGCTTGGAGGAGCTCTTGGAATGAGCCAACTCCTCACCATGCTCATGCCACTGCTGCCCTGGGGACCCCTGGGCACAGCTATGTTGGAGGGATGGGAAACACCCAGGACCCGAAGAGGTGTGTGAGCTGGAAGCCCAGGCACCCCGGCTCCCCAGCCTCTGCTCTGCCACCAACCACAGCGGCCTCACCCCAGAGGGCATGTCCCCCCTGAAGGCTGGACAGGAGAGCCTGTAACGTAGTCGGCAGCCTGACGAGAGGCTTCAGCTGATCCAGAGACCCCTGGAACACACGCCTGTAGACAAGCCTTTACTCCACTGTCCCTCCTTCTGGGAAGGCCCAGCCCCTCCACTCTATTAACCAAATCCCCCAACTCCTTAAAGCCTGAGAACCTGATATCCAGCAGAATCAGAGATGCCTTCCCTGCCTGCTCCCCTTCCCCGGGGCTCTCCCACCTCTGAGCCCAGGTGCCGACTCACTCATTTCAATGATGCTTGGTGGAGTCTGGCTACACACCTGTCACCTGTGTCTGCCTCAGTTCCCCGACTAGACTATATCCTCCTTGAGGGCAGGGACTGTTAAATATGCACCTTTACATCATTTACTCCCCTTGCCCTGAATGCATAGAACATACAAGACTAAATACATTGTGTGTGTGTGTGTGTGTGTGAGAGAGAGAGAGAGAGAGAGACAGACAGACACACACACACACACACACACACACACACACACACACACACACAGGTGGGCCAGGCTATGGATCTTCAAAATTATATTGACTCAAACACAGTAGAGGTTTACGTCCAAGGTGATGGCCTGATCTGTAGATGACTTTAGGCACCCGGGCCCCTCCCATCTTATGGCTCCTCCACCCCTAGGGCCTCACGTTGGTGGCATCCATCCACAGAAGGGGAAATAGAACTTGGATATCCACAGCTTCGGAGAAGTCTTGGTCCCAAAACAGCTCAGAGGGGCCTGGGAAGTATGTTCTAGCTGTGCGCCCAGGAAGCAGGGAGGATGTTACGGAATAAAAATCAGTGGGCATCAGGCTGCCCACCCCAGCCTGGACGAGATGCTCAGCGCAAGTGATCAGTTAAAGTTTGGAGCTGAAGGAACCCAGAAGGGGTCTCTCCTCTCTTTGGCCCTCAGTTTCTTTGCAAATAAATGAGGATAAAGCACCTGGCTTTCCCACTGTACAGGGCAGTGATGGGAACAAAATGATGGAACAGCTCCTACAAGGATTTCATCCTCCAAGTACTTGACAAATGACTCGACAAGTAACAGCTTTTTGTACTGTTACTGACTATTATTGACACTCATGGGCCCTGCCTCCTGTTTGAGTCCTGGTCTCCAAGAGCGTTCGCCTCTTGAATGTTCCAGCAAGTGTGAGGAAGGCAGTCATGCTGGGAGATGCTGGGCCTTCTCCTTCAGCTGTGCCGGGGTTCCCAGAAGGATGTGATGGGCTGGGTCGGAGGGAGGAAGACAAGGTTCTCCTTCACCAGGAAAGGGATGGTTGCATTCCCCCTCCAAAAGTCTCCCGGGATGCTGCCCTTGGCTCTCACCTGAGAAGGTATAAGGGAGAACTTGGCATAGGGAGGACCTAGCACTCCAGGGGGGCCTGGCCCAGCTGTGCTTCATTCATGTGGAGCTGGCGTGACGGGCAGCAGGAAGCTGCAGAGGAAAGAGGCTGCCAGCTTCGCTGGGAACTGTGGTCTCTGCAGGACCTCTGGTTGTTGTGACTTAGGGATTTCCACCTGAGAGGGGGATCAGCTGGGGCTGGCAGAGCACAGAGGTGACACTGTCTGGGGCCTGGGACTAAGGGATCAGGAGAAGGCTCTCTCAGGAGAGAATGGAAGGTAGACTCTGACTCCTTGCAGCTGCCAGGAGCTGAGGGGGGTCTTGAGAGATTCTTCTGGACTGGAATCTGATCATCATCAGTATCCATAACTGAGGACCCCTGAAGGCCGGCCACAAGCTTGCAGAGAACATATGGACAGTCTACTCTGGGCCTGACCCGCCGACCGTAGCAGGATCGGGTTTGGGTGTTCAAACCACCTCGGGCTGCTCTAGCATGTGCCTGAGTTTTGAGTGCTGGCTGGAGCCCCTTAGCAGCAGCAGTATGACCTTGAGCGTGTCCCCTAACTTCATCTCTGCATTTGGGGAAGGAGATGCTGAAACAGTAGCTCTCTCACAGGACTGTTCTGAAGAACAGCTAAGACAGCATCTGTGAAAGTGCCAGCTTCCAAACTGTTAGCTGGCATCACCGTAGTCACCACTGTGACCACGAAGGCTGGAAGGGACCAACACGTGGAGGTCTCTTTTCCCCTCCCTCTGGCAGAACCTAATTGACCCAGCAGTCTGTAAGAGCCGGGACTCTGAGGCCCTCCTGCAGGGTCTGGTTATACCTGCACTTGAGCTAGCCAAGGGGAACTTGAGCAACGAGCTCCTATCAAATGAAGGGGGTGCGGCAGATAACCCATCTTTATTTCCCCTCAGTGGACAAGGATTGCTTGATCACCTTCACTCGGCTGAATTTTGAGGACCAGCTTTTTGCAAGGCCCATCCCCCCAGATACTGGCCTTCCTAATAATTCACCTGCAAATCCTCACTGACCACCTCCTAAATGCCCATCATTGGTGTTACACTGGAAACAGAGCTAGTATGACCTGAGCACACACCCCCGAAAAAATGGGGGCAGGGCAAGAAGGCCCTGGCAGGATTCCAGGGGTGTGGGTGGGGAGGCCAAGGCCTTGCCAAGGACCGTATTCCACAGCTGGAAATCCACGTTAATAATGATGACAGCGAAACGCCAGATCCAGCTTCCCCACCGCCACCGGAGGCTCCCTTCTCAGCCTCACTGACCTCGTCTCCCAGGACTAGGCTGGGAATCCAGTGAAACCACAAAGAGTTTCTGCCCTGTGGGAATTTTTTTGATTTGAAGGGCAAGGCCAGAGTGCACAGCTGGAGGTGGGGGGAGAGCGGGGTGAGGCCCATTCTCCATCCTCCCCCTCCCTCTCACTTAGCTGTTCTGAGCGGGAGAGAGGAGAACTAGCTAAGCCCCAGAGCCAAGGCTTCACCTGGGAATGCCTGGATCACAGCAGCACAGAAGGACAGGCTAGGGCTCCAGGAAGCCACAGAGAGTGGAGGAAAGAGCACTGGGCAGGGAGTCCAGGACTGGGTTCCTCCTCCCAACCTGGCCACTCACTCCAGGATCTTGGGGAAATCTCTCTCTCTCTCTCTCTCTCTCTGAGCTTCAGTGTCACCATCTGTAAAATAAGGATACTAATCCCTACCTCTGCAGTACTTGAGAGGACTCTGTCAGTGTCTGGTGCATAGTAGCTGCTCAATAAATGATACCAGTGACTGCAGTGATGAAGGTGATCTCCAAAGCCCCTTCCTGCTCTGAGGCCTCTGCTCCCACCCCAGAGGTACCTCTCAGGCCCCCCCTTCCAACCATGGGTGCTTGAGGAAACTGAGCGGGACACAGCCCCGGGCCCTCCAGAGCTCTGGTCTCCCTGTACCTTCCCCACCAGGGCTCGGCTCTCTGGGCCCTATTCCTTCCCCCAATGAAGCTTGGATTTCATTATCTCATTTGTCTGGGCTCCTGGTGCCCAGCTGAAGATCATTTGACATGGGAGCTGGGTCCTGTACAAGGCCAGTATTAATCCTCAGAGCTTAGCCTCATCCCTCCACTGCCATGTGTGGAAAGCTGGCCCTGCAGCTGGCGTGGAGCCAGGCTGGCGGGAAGCAGGAGACCTAATCCTGCTTTCAGCTCTCCAGGGAGAGAGGCTCCAGCCTCAGCACCAGGTTCCAGCTGCCTTGGCCAGTGGCATCCTTGTATTTTAGCTGAACCTCCCACCCCCAACACCATGAAGGGTCATGGCCCTCAGTGGCCCCTGGGGTGAGTAGGCACTGCCAGCAAAGAACTCCACCATCTGCCACTGGCCACGAGAACAGCATTTACGAAGTGTGATAGTCAAGGGAGATTGTAAGAGGTCTTGCACACACAGTAAACCAGTTCTTTACACAGGACTTCTCAGAGCCTTTAGTCGCTCAGTCGCCAAATGTATATCGAGCACCTGCCAAGTGCCAGGTACTCGGCTAGCTGCTGCCAATAGGTGGTGAATAAGACAAGTTTTATGCTCTCACGGGGCTTATATTCTAATGCAGGGGAGATAGAAGATAAATGTGTAAGCAAATAAGAGCTTCAAATTGTGGCGAGCGCTATGAAGAAAGTAAACCAGTGAAGGCTAGAGTGGGATTGAGGCGTTAATGTGTATTGTGAATCTCCAAGGGCGGGCAGAACTGCATTTTCTATGAACAGCTCTCGGGACCGGAATTCCTTGGAAAGGTCTTGAATAAGCAAGCACGAGAATGATGCTTCGAAAACTCCGATTAAACGTGTCAGTCTTTGGCACAAAACCCCCTAAGGCCCCCCATCATCTCCAGCACAGCATTCAAGGCCTTCTCTCGGCTGGCCCCTGCCATTCTAGCTCATTTCCCTCCTCCCCTCTATAAAGCCTGCCGGCTCGACAACCTCCCCCTCACATTCCACAAGTTTTCCCAAGGTGTTCTTTTACTTCTCAGGAAGTCCTTCCTCACTTTCTTTGCCTTTGCAAACACATCCTCATCCTTCAGGGCTGTATTAGCCCGTAAACAGCCCGCTGTAATAAGCAGCTCCAAAGTCTCAATGACCTAGTACCTTACACGTTTAATTCTCACATCATGTCCCTCTCAGTCGCTGGGGGCAGAGCTCTCCTTCTCCTGAGGTCTCAGAGCCTTCCACTGGAATCCATGTACTGGCCCAAAAGTTCGTTCGGGATCTTATGGAAAAGATCTTTTTCCGTAAGAGCTTATGGGAAAACCCAAACGAACTTTTTGGCCAACCCAGTATATGGCCAGTAAGCAGAGAAGAGGGGGTGAGCGTGGAGGAACATGCAGGAGGTCTTGGGAGCCAGGCCTGGAGTGGGTGCATCATTTCAGCCCACATCCCATTGGTCGGTCATACAGGCCTGCCTGGCTGCAGGGAAGGCTGGGAAATGTAGTTTTTCTCGGAGCCTACAAGGAAAGGAGACTTGGCCCATAACATTATCCGGGCCACAAAGACCCAGTTCAAATGTCACCACCCCCGTGAAGCCTTTCTGACCTTCCCCTTAGCAAAATTAGTACAGAATAAATTAAGGGTGGTAGCTTGGTGTGATAGAAAGGAGGTAGGATGGGAATTAAGGGGCCTGGGTTCATGCTCTGTCTCTGTAATTCCCGAGCAGGGGTGGAGGGTAACCTTCCTTCTGACTCCTTCACTTGACCAACTCCTCTAAAAGCACAGGTTCCAGGACTTCCCTGGTAGTCCAGTGGTTAAGGCTCCGTGCTTCCACTGCAGGGAGCATGGGTTCGATCCCTGGTTGGAGAGCTAAGATCCCACATGCCTCGCAGCGCAGCCAAAAAACAAAACAAAACAAAACAAAACAAAAAAACACAAGTTCCTCTATAAGTCTCCATTCCCTCCTCTATAAAATAGAGATGATGGTGATGATAAAAATCACCTGGGAGGATAAAATAAGACAGTCTACATGAAGTGCCTGAGCCATAGTGAGTACTCAAAAATGTTATCTAGGATCAGCATAAACTCTGAGAACCAGGTCAGGTCATCAGTCCTCAGACCCTGGGGTGGGGAAGACCATTCTCCAAGGGATGCCCGCCCACCTCACAGAATGAACCGGCTCTTCTGCAGCTGTCAGCTCCGGCACTCGGGGGGCAGGGTCTGCACTATCCCTGATCTGGCTGTACCCCCAACTCAGTCTTCCGGTTGCCCTTTTCACGTCTTGTATAGTTTGCTCTCTGCCCTCGGAGTGGTCCTCCCCGTCACACAGTTCATCCCGTGGGGAAGCGGTGCAACATGTGTCATTTTCTCTCCACTTCTCGTTTTTTAGAGTCTCCCCGTGTTGGTGCCCTTCCTAATAGTTTTCCTCCTCTGCTCAGCACTTAACTGCTTTTACATTTTCCAGACAAGAAGGAGTTAATGTAATGGTGGTAAAATTCCTCAAAACGAAGCACAAGTAGCAGATGTGAGAGACACGCACACACCGTGACAGAGGAGACCCAAATGATGCAGGAGGGCGTTAAGGACCTCAGGGCCTCCAATGAGACTCAGTTTCCCTCTGGCACGCAGCTTTGTTCACATCTGTGAAGGTCTGGAGGTAGAAAGTTCACAAGGAGAGGCGCTTTCATCAGTTGTTTTTAAAATGCAGCTGGCCCCTGAACCCTCCTTCCCAGCCCTGCCTAGTTTCCACCTCAGCTTGGGGCTCAGTATTTAACAAGCTTCTAGAGCTGGGGGCCTGGAGGAGGAGGGGGCCGAGGCAAGCTGCCTCAGCACCATGGATCCTGCAGCTCCGTCCACCTCATATGGTGCTGGCTTGCTCTTTAGGTTTGCTTTTTCTATTCTTTCCTTTTTCCCCCTTTCCCTGGATCTCTTAACTTTCCTTCTATGTGTAAGAAAGAAGGACACCATAATAAAACAGCAAACTGCCCCCCCCCAGTTAGCGGCAAGCAGCCTCCATCCCACGACTGGAGTTGGGGTGGGTGACACACCACCAGGAAGTGGGCTTGGTGCTCCAGTGATGGCTTTTGATGGTCACCTCACTTCAGTAAGCAGTGGGCTGGGATGGGAGGCATGGGTGGCGTGCGCTGATGAGTAGCGATAATACTAATCCTTTCTTTTCTGCATTGGACCCTTCTATGCCATGTCTGCCAGACTTACGATGTCCCTATGATATGGATGTGATGCTCCCAGTTTAGAAAGAAGGAACTGGAGTTTAGAAAAGTGAAGCACCTTCACGTATTCGTTCGTTCATTCATGCTCTATGTCAGCTACTGGCAAAGAACTAACATTCAGCCCAAGTCTGTTGGTCTCCACTAATTCATGCTTCCTTGACCTTGGGCCTCAGAGAAACTTGCCTTCCACCAAGGAGACCCACATGTCAACATTTCTGTGCAACTCACAACAGCATTAAACACGTGCCACGAGGTGTGAGGGCTCAGAGCAAGAATTGGTTCCAAGGAGGTCTAGAGGCACACAGAGGAGGTGGCATTTGCATGGGGGTTGCGTGGAGTCCAGACATAAGGGGAGCGGGGGTTGTGATGTGTTCAAGGAGAGGCGTACCCTAGGTGGGGAGCATACATGGGGCCCCAGGGGCTGCCTGGGGACCCATGATGTGTTATTGATGGGAGCCTGAGCTCTCAGGCTCCGCACGGCAGGCTGGCATCTTAGAGGGCCACTGCGTGCTCTGTCAGACCCACAACCCCAGAATGCCTGCCCGTCTGAAACAAGGCTGCAGGCAGAAGAGCTCCTATCGTGGGTGGTCTGTGATACCCCGTTCTCTCCCAGCACTGTCTCTCCCAGCACTCTCTCTCCAGCAGAGGCTGTGAGGCTGCTCCAGCTGCCTCCCCACCCCCTTCCTTCCCTCACCCCCCATCCTTGCCCTGAAACATGTTTCTCCTGGGCTTCTATGCCCGTGGAATCATTGCATGCAGTCATTTATTCATTCTACATCTACCAAGCCACACTGCGCAAGGCACTGGGGATACAGCTAGGGCCATAACAGACGCAGCCCCATCCTCAGAGAGCATATATTTGAACAGGGAAACACGTCAAAGGCAAATGCATGCGGTGGTGTGCAATACCCAGGTGCTCTGCAGCGTGTACAAGGGGTGTCCAGCCCGTCCTGAGTGGTCCCTGAGGGGTTTTCAGTGAAAGTGAAAGCTGAGCTGCGGCTGAAGATAAGATGCTAGTGGAGGGGGCAGATGGGTGGGAAACAGAGACCCAGACCTTCACAGGCGGGGAAGCTTCAGGTGCAAAGGCCCCTAGGAGAGGGTAAGAGAACCAGGGGAAGAGCGTGTGGTTCTGGGCAGATGGAGTAAGGTGAGGGGCAGGGAATGGCTGGAGACGCAGGCAGTAGTCTCATCAGGAAAAAGCTCGCGGAGGTTAGAAAGGGGCTCAGCTTTCATCGTGGCGGCAGCGCAGAGCCGCTGCAGGGTTTTAAGAGATGGAGTGGCAGCATCACAGAGCGCCCCAACTGGGCGAGGTCTAAAGAGTCATCTGGCAAAGTCCTCACTCTGCACAAAGAAGCCAGAGCTGGGAGAGGGGAAGCCACAGGTCCAGTATCACTGAAGTGGTCAGGACCCAAGCCTCCTGACGCATAGCCCAATGCTCACTGCCCTGGGCGTAGTCTAACTTCCCATTAGGGGGGATCTGAAGGTGCACGAGGAAAAGGGCTTCCGCTCACCTTGCGCTGCTCTGATGAGAGGCGGGCCTCATTCCCGGGGGGCCTCCGTCCTGCACAGCGCACACGCTGCGTGTTCACTAGTGAGCCCTGTGCCCTGATCGCCTGGAGCGTCTGCTCCTGCAGCCTGGGCTTTCCTGCTCACCTGTGGCTGTGCCTGGGCGCCCAGCGCCCACCCTCCATCTCTGTCTCTGGGCAACCCTGGAGCCTAGCCTTCGGGACAGCTTGTGGTCCAGGCCAGCCGGGACTGGGGAGTTTGCGCTTTGTTAAGCATTTCCTGTCACTGCCTCATGAATTATTGAGTAAATGAAGATTAATTTTACAGTAATAAGGAAAACCTCAAAGGGATGGGCAGTGGGGGAGATGGGGTGAAGACGTGCCCAGGATGGAAGCCCTTACCCCTGAGGCCAGCATGGCTGGGCAGGATCTTACGCCAGTTTGCTCTGACACCACTCTGAGCCCACGGGCCTCTCCCAGGTCTGGTACAGGGAGCTGGTGGGACGGCTCAGGCAAGTCGCACAGGAGCTGGATGCGATAGCCCCCTCATGAAGAGGCAGAGGCAGAAGCAGGGCAGGAATGGTTGCCCTAAGTTCTAGAGAGTTCTGGAAACAGCCTCGGCTAGGAGTCAACAAGCTGGGTTCTAGTTCTGGCTTTCCCGCTAATAAACTAGGTGTCCTCAATTTTCTTAAATATAAAATAGGATTACTGGTACTTGCTCGGTCTACTTCATGGTGCCACGTGCGAATCAAATGAGAAAGTTGTTTTGACAGCACCGATATGAGCTATTGCGAGGCTGTGACAGTAGACAAAGGGACTGCGGTGGCGACAGCTTGGACCATCACTTCACCCCTCCGGGCTTCTTTGCATACCGCATGGAGTTGTCGTGCTGGTTAAGTGAGATACTTTATTAAAACGCCTACCACTGTGCCTGGCACGAAGCAGGTGCTCAACGGACAACAGCTGTGTTACAACTGTTATTATTTCCATTATCATCCTCCTCATTGCTAATAGAATGCAGTCCCTTCCAGCCCTTGAATTCTTCAGTATGTCCCTGGTCAGGGTGGTCCCTCCTCTCTTCCAAGAAGAAGCTGACCTCAGCCCCTCACCTGCTCATTGTACCCCCTACCCCATCCCAGAAGCCACACCTGTTCACTCGGGGAACGGGCCTCAGGAGCTCGGACCCAGGCTGGAGCTTCTCTGGGTTTGGGGCAGGCCCTTCCTCTCCCCCAGCCCTAGGCCCCAGCTCCTCCTAACCTGAGCCTGACTCACCCAGCCAACCCACACATCTCTGCGCCTGAACGGTGGCCCCCCGTGTGACCTTTGACCTTGCCCAGGTCTGTATTCCCGACATCCTCTTCCTCTGTGCCGAGGTCTCTGCCCCTCCTCAACCCAGCCTCCTTACCCTGTGTTTCTCCAAGGCACCCGGCCCTGGTGAAGTGGGTCCTGACAGCAGCTTATCAGTTTGCCCACAGCTGGACACCCACTGCTCATTTTGTTGACGCCACAGTGCCCAGCGCTGCCCTGTGCCTGGGAGACGCTGGTTAGAGCTGACTGCCCACCCACCTCCTCCCTGCTTTTTGTCCTCTCTCCTCCGATTCCACCCAACCAGGGTTTCTCAGCCTCAGCACTGTTGACCTGATAAGGGAGGCTGCCCTGTAGGATGTTTAGCAGCATCCCTGGCCTCTACCCGCTAGATGCCAGGAACAACACCCCCGACCCAGTTATGATGAGCAAAACTGTCTCCAGACACTGCCACATCCCCTGAGGGCCAAAGTCGCCCCACCTGAGAATCACTGTCCTAGGCCTTTCCCCTCTTGGCCCCTATCGCCCACCCCTGTGCATTGCTCCCTCTCCCCTCTCCCCTCTCCCCTCTCCCCCCCTCCCCCTCCCCTCCCCCCCTTCCCTCTCCCCTCTCCCCTCTCCCCTCTCCCCTCTCCCCCTCCCCCGTCCCCTCTCCCCTCTCCCCCGTCCCCTCTCCCCTCTCCCCTCTCCCCTCTCCCCTCTCCCCTCTCCCCACTCCCCTCTCCCCTCTCCCCCTCCCCCTCCCCTCTCCCCTCTCCCCTCTCCCCCCTCCCCGTCCCCTCTCCCCTCTCCCCCTCCCCCATCCCCTCTCCCTTCCTTCCTCTTCCCTCTCCCCCGTCCCCTCTCCCCTCTCCCCGTCCCTCTCCCCGTCCCTCTCCCTCTCCCCTCCCTCTCCCTCTCCCCTTTCCCTTTTCCCTCTTCCCTCTCCCCCGTCCCCTCTCCCCTCTCCCCCGTCCCCTCTCCCCCGTCCCCTCTCCCCTCTCCCCTCTCCCCTCTCCCCTCTCCCCTCTCCCCCGTCCCCTCTCCCCTCTCCCCTCTCCCCTCTCCCCTCTCCCCCGTCCCCTCTCCCCTCTCCCCCTCCCCCTCCCCTCTCCCCTCCCCCCTCTCCCCCTCCCCTCCCCTCCCCTCCCCCCTCCCCTCCCCTCCCCTCCCCCCCTCCCCTCCCCTCCCCTCCCCCCTCTCCCCTCCCCTCCCCTCCCCCCTCTCCCCCTCCCCCTCCCTCTCCCCTCTCTCACTGCCTCAGAGCAATGCCCCTCCCTCCCCACTGCTACCACCAACACTGTACACCCCGCACTGGACTAAGCACCTTCTCTGCTTGAGCCGCTGCTCTTTCTCCTGGTTGCCCAAAGCCAGGCTGCTCAAGACGGAGACCGAATGCAAATTGCACGCAGCAAAATGCTTTGCTGGCGCCTGGGGCCTCTCCCTTGTTTTTGGCTCCCATGAAAGGGAGGAAGAGGGACTGGGGCTCTGAGAAGCTGAAGCCTTACTCCCTCCCAGCGCCCACTGTACCACCCCCTCTGTTGACACTGGGTCCTCCAGAGAGGGAGAGCAGGGGTGGGGCTGGGACTGCAGGCCCAGAAGGGCCTGGTTCCCTCCAGGACAGGAAGCCTGGGCCAGTTCCATGCTCTGCAAAGGTACAGAGGCAGGTGGGAGCAGGGCGGAGCCTCTTCCCTGGAAGGCAGGGGTACCGAGCCCCATGTCTGTCCCAGGGAAGCAGCCTGCACTGGCAGTAAGCACTTTCAGCCTCATCTCGGGAGGTGCCTTCAGTCTCCTGTCAGAGCCCCTCCTGCCGAACTCTGCCTTTGCACCTGCTTCCCAGGCCCCCACGCTCTTGACCTCCCATCTGTGACCCTTGACACGCACTAGAGTTTCTAGGGGACATTTTCATTTCCTTCAGCATCACCATGAAGGGCTCAGAAGTAATCCTCATGCCTGTTTTAAAAGATCCCTCATCCAGGGCTTCCCTGGTGGCGCAGTGGTTGAGAGTCCGCCTGCCGATGCAGGGGACGTGGGTTCGTGCCCCCATCAGGGAAGATCCCACATGCTGTGGAGCAGCTGGGCCTGTGAGCCATGGCTGCTGAGCCTGCGCATCCAGAGCCTGTGCTCCGCAATTGGAGAAGCCACAACAGTGAGAGGCCCGCGTACCGCAAAAAAAAAAAAAAAAAGATCCCTCATCCAAGGTCTAGTCCCTGCCTGGTCCTGTCTGGACTGGCCCCTCCCTGCATCCATCTCCAGGAAGGACAGTGCTCCCCTTTTGCTGGGGAGATGCTAACGTGTCACCTCTTTATCTAGCGCTCTCTTCCCCACCAGACCAATTTAATCTGCCAAAATGGATCAGTACCACAGCTAAGAAGATGCAGATAAGCGGGCCGTTAAGCTCTAGGTGGGTGTGGCTACAAAAGGATGCCAGCCCTTCCCCAATGCACGCAAAGTCCTGCTGAACAAGCTGACTTCTCAAAGCACTTGACCTTCATTTGGAGGTGGAGGACATGACCACATCCATCTCTTTGGCTCTCGCGGGCGCGCGTGGGGTGTGTAGCTGCAGCCCCAGGCTGAGTGCCTGCTCCCTGGGCCCTGGAGTCAGGTGGGATCTCACACAGGGCATATTGATGGGATGTGCCTTTGTCTCTAGCTTTTCTCCGCATCCCCTCCACCTACTTCCTCTTAGACCCATTAGTAGGGCCAAGTTGGAGGGTGAAAGAAACTGGACAGGACTTAGATTGATGACTATGAGCCTGGAAAGGAAAAAGTCTGGTCCTCTCTCACCTCCTAGTCTCCAGCCTCCCTCCCTCCCTCTCTCTCTCTCTCTCTCTCTCTCCCCCCCTCTCTCCCCCCTCCCCCTCTCCCCCAACCTCCCTCCCTCCCTCTTTCTCTCTCTCTCTCTTTGCTCTATAAACGGAAACAAATTCATCTTTCTAAAGCACTCCTCCTGTCCTACATACATGCTACCATCCAGAAACCTTCAGATGAGCCCAGACTCCTTGCCCGGGCATTCAAAGCCTCTGCCATCCAGCCCTTCCCTCTCAACCACCTGGACCTCCTGTAGCCCCCAATTTACCCCTCAGCTCCGGCCGCAGGTTTTGCTGTCTGTAAATATCCCACAGGGGGACTTCCCTGGTGGTCCAGTGGTAAAGAATCTGCCTTCCAATGCAGGGGATGCAGGTTTGATCCCTGGTCGGGGAACTAAGATCCCACATGCTGTGGGGCAACTAAGCCCACGTGCCACAACTACTGAGCTCGTGCTCC
This sequence comes from Phocoena sinus, assembly GCF_008692025.1. Classification (NCBI taxonomy): domain Eukaryota; kingdom Metazoa; phylum Chordata; class Mammalia; order Artiodactyla; family Phocoenidae; genus Phocoena; species Phocoena sinus. Next base: position 14,902,740 of record NC_045770.1, read on the forward strand.
TCAACTAGAGAGCCCTCATGCTGCAACTAAGACCTGACGCAGCCAGAAAAATAAATAAATTTAACAAATAAAAAAATTTTTTTTAATATCCCACAGGGACTGAGGATGGTCCCTCTGCCCCTTCTTCCTTCAGGGTCACTGAGCACTTGCTGTGTGGCAGGCCTCGTGCTTGTCACTTATAACCATTTATCTCACATATTTCTCATGACATGCCTCTGAGATTGGTAACACAATGACCTTCTTTTGCTAATGTGGAAATGGGCACAAAGGAATTGGAAACCTGGCCCTAAGTGACATCAGTAAGTGACAGAGCCAGGTCTTGGCCCTAGACTGCAGTCTCCTCTCTCTCTCTCCTGCAGACCCCACCCCCCCCCCCCCCTCCTCGTCTGTCAGGCACCAGGACTCCTGCAAAAGCTCATACCGTCTTCCTGCTGCCACCCCTCCCGGTTCCCCGCCATCCTCCACACTTTGCCGGAGAGCTTTTCATGAATCAGAGTTGATCACAGTGGTTAAGCTGACAGGTGTGCAGCGCTGACTCTGTGCCTGGCTCCTGAACCCCCAACGTGACACTTTCTCCTCAGCAGCCCCTCCGTGCAGAGCCTACAAGGCAAGCTCTTGACACTGTAGCCCCATCATGTCATGCCTCCCCATCATGTCATTGCCTCCCAAGCCTTCCCAGAGGCTCCCTGCGCTGTCATGCCTTACGCCTTCACCCCTACACCGGGAGGCAGACACCGCCATTCCAGGAGGAGTCCTTCTGGCCCCAGCTCAACGGTGACCTCCCCTGTGACAGAGCAGTCACTTGGTCCTCTGGGCTTCCCCGGCACCTCAGGCCACGCCTCTCAGGGAACTGCTTCTGGGTCTGAATCCTTCTCCTCCAACTGTGACCCCTGGGAGTCAGAAGAGTTCTGGTCCACCCATCATTACCCAGCACCTGCCACATAGCACCGGGCGTCCAGACCCGAACAGATCTTGACCTTCTAGGAGCTTGCTGTCTAGAGGGAAGAGAACATGAACACAGCCACTCTCGAGAAAAGTGGTAAATACCATGAGAGAGTTGGGTGTGGGGTGCTAGGGCAGTCCTGACAAAGGGTAACTCACCCATCCAGGACAATGCCCAACCTGAATGCAGGAGGCCATGGAAGAAGCTTTTGGAACAATCAAGGAGGTTGCTCAGAAGGAAGGGCTTGCAGAGGGCCTGGCGTGCACAAAGGCACAGAGCTTGGCATTTCCAGGAGATACAAGGTTCCATCGTGTCAGAGAAGTTTGAGCAGGAAGATAGTAATACAAGAGGCAGGAGGGGTGGAAGCAGCCAGAGGTGATGAGCTTTAGAAACTGTCTCCATTAGGATGGTGTTTGGCTGCATGTAACAAAAAGGCAATGGCTTAGCCAAATTGAAGAGTAGTTTTTCTCGTATAATGGAGTCTGGGTACAGGTAGCTTAGGGCTGGCCCAGTTGCTAAGAAACTAAACTCCTTTTCCCTTCCCGCTCTGCCATCCTCATGACTGCAAGACAGCCTCTGTGCTTCTGAGCCACATATCCATCTTTTTAGCAGGAAAAAAGGAGGAAGGACAATGGTTAAAAGGTTTGTGCCAATAGAATCTGCCCTTTTGTTATTATTTTTAGTTATGTTAGAATACAGAGAACATAAAACCTGCAGTCTTAACCATTTTCAAGTGTATGGTGCAGTGGCGTTAGGTATATTCACATTGCCGTGCATCCATCTCTAAACAGTAATGTTTAAGTTCAGTTTCATTCTGCAAAACTGAAACTGTACCCATTAAGCAACAACTCCCCATTTTCCCCTGCCCCCCGCAAACCCCTGGCAACCAGCATCCTAATTTCTCTCTCTATGAAGTTGGCTATGCGAGGTTCCTTATATAAGTAGAATGATACACTTTTTGTCCTTTTGTGCTTGGCTTACTTCACTTAACATAGTGTCCTCAAGGTTCATCCGTGTTGTAGCACGTGTCAGAATTCCTTTTATTTTTAAGGCTGAGTAATATTCCATTGTATTTACAGACCACATTCTGTTCAGCCATTTGTCTATGGATGGACACTGGGGTTGCTTTCACTTTTGGGTTATTGCTCGTCATAATGCTGTGAAGATGAGTGTACAAATATCTTTCAGAGTCCCTGCTTTCAGTTCTTTGGGGGATGTACGTAGAGGTGGGATTGCTTGATCGCATGGTAGTTCTATTTTTAAACCTTTGAGGAGCCACCATACTGTTTTCCATAGTGCTGCATTATGTGACATTCCCTCCGGCAGTGCACAAGGGTCCAGCTTTTCCTCACCCTCACCAACGTTTGCTGAGGGGCTTGGATTTGACCTTGAACTTGACCTCTAAAAGATTTTAAGCATCTTTGTATCTGGCCCTAATTTATCACAGCACCAGATATACAGCAAGTGCTCCATAAATGTCTGTTTCATGTTTCCCTGACTTCTTCCCTGACTTCCTTCTCCACACCCGACATATCCTTTAGGACCCACCGCGAGTCCTAAGTCCTCCGGGAAGCCCTCCCTCATGGTGCCGGCCCAGGGTCTTTGCCTTTGTTACTCATCCACAGGACTTTTTGTCTGGCCCTTCACACTGTGCCTTTGGGTATTTGTGGGGGTGAGGGAGGCACCCTGACTTGAATTCTTCTCATTGCTCCTTGGATCTGACCCCTCTGCCCCACCTGGATGCCAAGCTTCTTGATGATGAGGACTCTGTCCTTGACCTCACTCTTTCCCCAAGCCAGCCTGGGAGAATATTGAGTGCAACGTGGGCCCTTAATAAACAGATATTAAGTTTGTGCCAATTGAAGTCCCTTGTGATTGCCTAGTCAAAGACAAGCCCATGGAGTGATCTTCCGGCAGCAGAAATGACCCTGAATTTGAAACTAACGGTTCAAGCCTGGCTTCCCACTTCCACCTCCTTACGTCCAGCAAGACACTTAACTTACTACCTTAACTTCAAAATGGCCCCAAACATCACTTCTGTGTATGTAAAATGTTCACAGATTACAAGGTCCTCTTGCCTACACTGTCCTTTTTAATCCTGACAAGGACCCTGTGAAGTAGGTAGGGCAAGATTTATTTAATCTCTGTTTTTAAGATGAGAAAATGATTGCTCAGAGAGGTTAAGTGGTTTGCCCAAAATACCAAGCTGGGAAGTGCCAGAAAGGGCCCTCTAACTTCCTAGGCCCTGTAATCCCATCCCCGCCCCCCTCCCAGGGGGCGGGGCCACAAGGAGAAGTGAGAAGCCGGCAGGAACGTGCTTAGCAGACCCATGGTGTGCTTTGCTTTGTCAGCATCTACACAGATGGGGATGGTCCTCTTTGACCCATGGGAGATGGGACGAGATGGAGATACGGTCAAAGAAAGAAGTTTGAGAGCCTGCTTTTCTCCGGTCACCTGTGGGTTCAGACAACTGGCGGGACAGGGAGGGTCCTGCCATCAGGGAGGAGGCTAAGACAGCAGGGACTTAGCCATCAGGGAGGGGTTTTGCCCCTGGCCTCTAGGGCAGGGACAGGTGGGGAGTCCTCTTCCCCCAGACGCCTGCCACTCACACGCCTACTTCACGGAAACCTGCAGTCTCTGTAACCACGGCTCCCCTACCTCTCTCCTTCCTTCTCCAGGGCTAAGCCCCCGTCACACGCTCCCCCTACCTCCGCTTCCCCCTCTTGTTCTCTCCTTTCAAAAGCATAATGAGTTTGATAAGAAATTGTCTTGTTAACAGGATTAGCCACGGAAATCTCTTGTCCCCTCCCATTCATTCTGTGATGCTCCCCTCTCATGTTCTGTAATTTTCTGCTGGTATCAGGAGCTCCGGACCACCTCAGGGATATTAATTCCTATTTGTTCTTTGATCCCGTGACTGCTGATGTGCCAGGACACCCCACACAGCCGCTGGGCCACAGAGGCCTTGTGGGGAAATTACCCCGAGGCCCTCACTGGCTGTCTCCCTCCAGAGTCAGCCGCTTTCTGATTTTCTGCCGCGGTTACCCACCCCCTCCCACCCCCACTCCTACCTGCCTCAGCTGCCAGTTCTGGGGCAGCAACTACCTCGAACTTATGGGCCAAGGAGGCAGATCTGATGCTGGAGCTTACCTGGCAGAAGAATGGTAGATGAATGCCCCCCCCCCACATCTACTCCTTTCCTTCCCTTTCTACCCCTCCCCACATGCGCATCCCTCAGAAGACTCTAGAGAGGGAGAATGCAGAGGTAGTTTAGCACAGTGGATGAGAGTGTTGAACTTCCTGGGTCTGTGGCACAGACAACAACTTGGCCAACCCCTCTGAGCCTCCGTTTTCTCATCTGTACATTGGGGGTGATCATGCCCATCTGTGGTAACGCACAGAGTATATAGTACCTGACACATAGTAGGAGCTCAATTCATGCTATTTTCCTACTCTGCTCTTTCGAGACAGGAATTTACTGAGGCTGGGGTATACAGTTCTCGGGATTTACCAAGAAATTCTTGTTCAGCTTTGAGTTATATCCCCAAACTCTTTCCTTGTGCTGATTCCCTCTGATCTCTGCCCTCCCAAAGTTCTTGCTCTTTACATGTTTTTAGGAACTTATGCAGAGGAATCTTTATGGCCCCTTCAACCCAAAATATTAATTAAAAGAAAGCTCAGCATATAGGGTGAATCCCAAGAAGGGGTAGCAGGAGAAGAAAGGAATTGCCTGTCCTATGCCCCTAAACCACGGTCAGGAACAGAGCAGAGAGGCATCCTGAGAAAGAGATCAAGTCCAGAATAGTCTTGACCAAGGGCAAGAGGGTCACGCTGGACAGAAACCCAGTCTCTGGATCAGTAGGAAATTTACAGGAAGAGACAGACACCCAGGGAGTGGAGCCTGGGGGAGGAAACCTACCCCGGGGGTAGGTAGGAAATTGCCCGAGTGGAAAGAGGGGAGACCGGAGCTAAATCTAGGTTAATTTGGAAACAGTTTGTGATCGATTGCACAGAAAGTGCCAGAGGGTGAGAGGTGGGAAATTGCACCTGTCTGGTGAATGAGCTCAGAATTCCAAGCGTGTGGGGAAACTGGGGAGCTGGTGCCAATCTGGGCAAGGGGGAGGTGGCAGCGTGTGCCCAGGGAGCTGGTAGGGCCAGAGCTGTGCTGAGAGGACGCGGGCAGTAGCCAGGGCCAGTGTCACGCTCGGAACACATACACGCAAGGACACAGCCCTCGCTGTGTGCCTGGCCAAGGGGGAAGCGTGTACCTACGTTTCTTGTTTCTCGTTTAATGTTACACCTCCCCGAAAGATGGCCATTGTCAACGGCTAATGTTAATTACAGACCTTGGGCTTCCAGGCCAGGCCCATGGAAATCCTCTGTGGGGATTTGCGGCCTCTGTCCTCGAGCAGCTGTGGAGTCACGCAACCTGGACTCCAATCCCAATTATGTTGTTTTCTAGCAGTGTGACTTGGGCAAGTTTCTGCAACTCCACGAGCCCGCTTTCCTCACCTGTAAGATGGGGATGATATTTGCTGCTCTCAGGATTAAGCTGAGGCCATGCACTTGAAGTATGTAGCCCTCTGGCTGGCACATAATGGAGATCCGTAAATGAGAGGTACATCCCTATCACCCTCCCCTTTTCATCCCGCATGCATTGCTGCCAAGGAAGACAAGCCACCGATGCATTTTTTAAATCAACAATACAAATAAGCATATGATGAAAGCCGGGTAAAGGGTACAGATATTACAGGTTTAGGGGAGGAAGAGATGACAGAGGGCTGGGTTGGGGAGGGGCGCCTCCCGGGAACATAGGATGTAATTAAGAGCCCAAAGGTGCTGAGATTGTACGGCTTTGGGGGAAAAAACTGAGTAGGCCAGTAGAGTTGGGGCAGAGCGCTTCTGTGTTCACATCATTTCAATGACCTGATAAGACACAAATGTGGATGGGACTGTGACCATGTCTACCTTTCCTGATAAGCTCCCTGGCTGGCATCACTGGGGTGCCACCCAGTCATGTTGATTAGCCTGTAAATAGAAAACGTAGATGTTCAAATACAGCAGAATTGCCTCTGGAGCAATCTAGAACCACCAACACGAGTGGCCACTCCAAGCTCCCGAGTGGGTTGAAGTAGACGTTAGATGGAGCAATGAGAGCTATCGCTTATTGAACCATCGCTGTGCAGGCAGCAGCCAGGTGCTTTCATTCTTGCAGCAGCTCCAGCTCTGACTGGAACTATTATTAGAGGAGAGGAAATGAAATCAGGTTAGGTAAGTCATGCAAGATCCCACAAAAGTCTGGCTGACTTCAGAGCCTAAGTACTTACCATGGAGGCAGAAAGGCTGAGGTTCATACACTCACTCCACTCATCATTCATTCAACAAATGTATTTTGAGCACCACCACTTGCAGGTGTTGTACACAAAACTGAGCCTGGAGCAGTGGACAGGGGGCAGCCCCTGCCCTCATGGAGGCCACGGTCTCACGAACATGCACTGGGCCAGGCCTGGGAGGCAGAGGTGGACGGACCTTCCAGCTGCTCTTGGCCCTCGGGGGCTCCGACCGCTCATCATGGGAGCATCATCTCTGCAGCGTGTGGACCCTGGACCAGGCAGGCCTGGGGGTGGGAAAGTGGTGGATCGGGAGGCAAACGTAGGAAGGACGGAGGGATGGTCTCCCCTGCCATCCCAGCGCCATTAGAGCCACATCAGATGGCTTTGAGGGGCCATAGTGCCATGTCCCTTTTAGCCACACCCCCTTCTGGGACACTGTAAGACCAACTTTCTCATTCCCATTGTCACCAAACAGAGCCCCAAGGAAGGAATAGGACAAGAGGAGAAATGAGCTTCTGTGAGGCACCACCTCTGCCACAGATCATTGAGGCCTCTCAGTGACCCTGCGGGGTAGGTGTCATCAGCACCACCTTCTAGACGAGTGGTGGAGGCTCAGTGGGCTCCTCTCCAGGTCACGCAGCTACTAAGTGGCAGAGCGGCTCTCCCCGCTGCAGTCCGATGCTCTACTGGTCGTGTATTTGCAGTATCCTGGCCCACGGGTACTGGGGGTTCAGAAGAGTGATGCGCAGTGTCTTTAAGGAACCTGCATTCTATCGGGGATATAAGAATGATCCCACAGAACAGGTGGGAGCAATCCAAATGGGAAACTTGAGGCCCTGTCTGCAGAGGGGGAGAGGGTCTGCACTAGCTGGACTCTCCAAGGAGACTTCTAGAAGAAGGAGGGTTTGAGAAGGGCCTCGCTGGGTGCAGGGGAGGTGGGAGGCAGTCCACGTGGGAAGGAACCGGTAGGAATGCCCATGGTACCAGGAAGTTATCATAGGAAAAGCATGGCTTTCGATTCTGGCAGCTCCGGCTTTGTGCTTTGGGGCAAATTGCTTTGAACTCTCTGATTCTCAGTTTCCTAGTCTATTAGAGGGGAAGGAAAAACCCTCAGCCTCAATAAACCTGCAGCAGGATGAAAGGAGCTAAGGTATCTTATCGGGAAGTCCCCGGCACAATGCCTGGCTTCCATCCCGTTGTACTGAGCCTTTACCCCAGAGCGGGGGTGTCGGGGGGGCGACGGCCAGGACCCAGCCTGCCCTGCCCTCAAGAGGCTTACAGTCTAGGGACAATGTCAGGTCTTTAGTGACTCAGTACAGCTGTGGCAAGTATGCAGCGAAGAGGACAGGAGACAGAAGACTGGTGGGAGGGTCTTAGGGAGGAAGGGAGTGTGAGCTGAGCTCCGAGGGGTGGGTCAGTGGAAACTTTGGGAAAGAGGTGGCTAAGTGTCCCGAGTAGCAGCAAGGCTTGGAAAGAAGGCAGGAGCTGGGTACCGTGGAGGACAGAGGAAGGCTGGTGTGGCTGGAGTTGGGGCCAGGGCCAGACATGGGACTAAACAGGGCCAATGGAAGGGTGGTGGGCTTTGGCTGCCCTGTTAAGGATTTTGGTCTTTATCTGAAGAAGAAGAGGAAGCTTACGAGATGGTTTTCAGTGTGATCAGATGTCCATTTTAAGAGGATCTGGCTCTAGCGAGGGGAATAAATTGAATGAGGCCACAGTAGGTACGGACACCTAGTAGGTAGGCCTCTGATCCCTAGTAGGCTGTATATGGCACACACAGTATGCCGTGGGGACAGTCCGCTTCCGCAGGGAGTAAGGCCCTGGGGTCACAATGGATCTCCTACGCCTGATGCTTCAGAGCCACCCAGGGTAAAAGAAAACTCACAGCTACTCAGTGGCCCATGGGAGTTCGGGGTGCGGGTGGTCATTCAGGGGGAGGGACACAGGGGTGGGGGCCTTAAAGATGAGCGCTGGAGGGACGGTCACCATCCCTCCCCCTTCCCGAGGGCGGCAGCCTGGCTTTTGGGGTTCTGTCAAAGCAAGGCAGCCTTCCTGAATGGTAGTAACAGTTTTTTCTATGACACCATGAGCATCTGACACATGGCACAGGAGCTATGAAGCTCCCCCAGAGGGTACCATAAAAGTGTGGGCGGGGGCTCCGGGGGGAGGGTTGGAGGCCGGGCTCGGCCACGTGCAACAGGAGGAGGCCGGGGAAGAAAGAGGCTTATTTCAGCACCCTGTTATTATGGCATCTTGTTTTCATAGTTTGTTCAACAAACCTCTCTCCCTCTCCCTCTCCTCCCCTCGCCTCTCTTTTTTTTCATCTTCCTCTCTCAGCAAATCCATTTAAATGCAATTCTATTCTTAAAGCGCCCCTCTCATGCATGTCTAATGAATGTCAGGGAAATGCTATTACAATGGGGCCGAGGAGGATCCGATCGGCGGTGTGTGTACAAGTCATTTGAAAGGAAGCCTGGGAGCGCTCCAGTTTTATTACAGCATAATTAGAAATAAAATCTTGTTGCAATAGGAGAATGAGAGATGTGTGCTAACCCCGTGGTGGAGGAAGATAGAGCTGTATTTAGAGAAAAGGACTCAGGGAGAGAGAGAAAACTAACCATTGACCCTCTGTCCCGCTCCACCAAGGCTCTCCTGCTGGCTCCCCTCCCCAAGACGCTCCATCCTCACACCCCCTGTGACCCCAGCTCCCTGGGGGCCACTCCAGAGACAGTGCTTGACCCCCCCCCCCTCCCCTTCTAGATCTCAGCTGCCCAGAGTGGTCAGTCGGCAAGGTCCTGGTGAGCTGAGCCTGGTGCCTCCCTGGAAATTTACACTCTCTCACCTATAAGAGGCCAGTTGTGGGCAGTTGGGAGGCGGTGGGAAAGGTTGGCTTGGAGGCTGAGACCCAGATCAAGTTCAGAGTGCCCACCTTACAAGAGATATACATTCATTTATTCATTCGATCGTTCAGTCATTCAACAGCCGCTAACCACTGCCTAACTGTGCCAGGTACTGTGCTGGGTGCATTCATTAACTCCTTTCATTCTCATAGGAAACAGGTTCAGAGTTCTCATCCAGCATATTCCAGCTCGAGAGGGGAACATAGTTCAAACCCCACTTCTGACTCAAGACGGGCTTTTTCTACTCCATCATGCTATCACCTTGCTGGGTCCTCCTGAGACACCTGTCTTCCCAGTAACCCCATCTCCTGTAGAGCCCCAAAGGCAGAGATAAAGATGGGTGATCTGGCTAATCCCTCCTACGGGGCAGAAATGGGCATTGCTCCCTAGTTCTGCGTCTTCTTCTCTGACTGCTCGCCCTCTTATCTCAGAGGTGGCAGTGGTGCTTGCTCCCCCAGGCCCCTGGGGACACGCGCATTGTGCCACCCACTCGGAGCCTGTCACGCTAATCCCCTGCCCAGCCTGACATCAGGCTTTGAAGATGAATGTGGGACCATGGTGTCTTCCTTGGAGCCCCTGTGCCAGAAAGCAGGTGGTGGACCTGTCACCTGCCACAAGGAGGTTGTTGACTTGTGACCCCCCGTCAAGCTCTGGCTGCCTTCCCCTCCCTCTTCCAGCCAGCCGGGGCAGGGCAGGGCAGGGTAGGGTTTGTGGCTCTGCATGCCCCGTACAAGCTCTCATAGCAAAGGTCCCACCTCCCGTCCATCCAGACTCCCTAGGACCCACATGTGTTCACTCTGCCTGAATTCGGTTCCGTGGGGAAGAGCAGGGCCCGGAGACAGGAGGCCTCTCCCGACAGCTCCACTCTGACCCACTGGCTGCACGACCCTCTGTTTCCTCGAGTGTCCCATGCAGCGGTGTATCAGATTGAACGATTGATGGCGAGTGTGGACGAGGCCCTGTCTGTGATCAAAGGCCCGTTCCCCGCACCGGTGCCCTGCCCACCTCGTCCCTCCCTCTGCTCTTGGTACCCGTAGGGGGGCGGGGTCCTCGGGATCAGTGTCTCCCCACCCTCACGCTCTCACTCTCTGAACCCCACCTCTGTGGTCCGCCTGGTGACCTTCAGGGCCGGCTTGCCACTGTCCTCCTCCCCATTCCTACCCTACAGTCCTCACCCCAGTGTCTTACGGAGCAGGACCTGACTCCAGAATCTTAACACTGGAAGGGTCCTCAGGCAACAGCATGGCAAGAGGAGAAGGAGATTCATTTTCTAGGGCTTCCATAACAAAGTACCAGAGCAGGTGGCTTAAACAACAGAAATGTGTTTCTCATAGTTCTGGACGCTGGAAGTCTAAGATCACGGTTTAGTTTCCACCGGGCCTTTTCTCCTTGGCTTGTAGGTGGCCGCCCTCTCACTGTGTCCTCACGCAGTCTTCCCTCTGTGCCTGTGTATCCCTGGTGTCTCTCCTTCTTATAAGAATTGTCATATTGGATTAGGGCCTCACCCTTATGACCTCATTTAACCTTAATTACCTCTTTAAAGGCTCAATCTCCCAATACAGTCCCACTGGGGGTTAAGGCTTCAACATATGAATTTTGTGGGGACACAAATCAGTCCACAACAGGGAGGATCTAGGGCTTAAAGCCAGCCAGACCAGAGCTGGGACTTGACTTCAAATTCCAGACTCACATGTCACTGTGCTGCAACTCTCCCTCCGGGGCCTCGGTGGAGGGCTTGCAATCCTGGGGGTCCAGAGTCCAGGGAGAGCAGAGGAGGCCGAACAGGGCCTTGGCTTCCCTTGGGCTTTTCAAACCCAGGCTAGCAGGTTCCCCCAGGGCCCTCACCCTCAGCAGGAATAACAAAGGTGTGAGAGGAGGGTGCTCTGCACAGTCAGCCTCAAGTAGCTCCCGGTAGGTTGCGCTCGTGTTGGCGCCCAGGCAGGGCTAATCCTGCCAGCCCAGAGGTGTTGATCATCCCCACCTACCCTGCCGCTGGGAGGAGACAGCAGCCCTGCCACTGGGCTGAGTTATCTCATTAGTCCATGCACCACCCACGGCCTCCAAGCGGCAGGGTGACCACATTGTTTTGATAAATCTCTATGGGATAGAGCAGTAACTGGTAACCTTACTGACTGCAATTTCTCTCTGGGAATTGGGAGGCCCCAGGGGGCCAAGTGAGGCATCCTGAAGCCACCCCAGGAAACTTAGGGCTGTGACAGATTAAGCATCTCTTCTCTCGCAAGAGAGACCGGATGCTTTTTCGGACCCCAGCCAAAGCCTGGTCTCAGGGCAAAGCTCCGTCCATTCCTTCGCACCTCCCCTCCCCCACTCCATACCTCCCACTGCCTCCTGGGACCTTCCTTGCAGGGGCAAAGGAGGCGGGCAGAGCAGAAACCCCCATCCCTAGCCTCTGGTTTTCCTGCTTCAGGAAGGCATCTGATTCCCAGAGCCAAGAATCATCTCTACCGCCAGGATTCATCCATTCAACAAAACACCTACACAGATATCTATACCCCGTGTATGTGTTATGGACACACACTCCCTGTGCTTTTACACACTTCACATTACGGTAATAACCCCTCCTTACACGTGTAGAGCGCAGTATGTGTCACAACGCCCTTTCATGGCCATCACCACGTGGGCACCACAAACGAACCCTGTGAGCCATGGAAACCAGGGGTTATTGTCCCCAGTGTTGGGATGAGAGAACAGAAGCCCAGAAAGGTTAAGGGATTTTCCTAAATCTACCCAGTTGGTAGGTGGTGGGTCTCAAATCTCCCGTTTCTGACTCCAAATACAGTGTTCCCTACAGCACCCCTCTGAGCATATGCCCCACCACCCAAGCCGCCAACCCCTTCTGTGTCCCCTGTGGTACCCCATAGGCCCATGCACGGCTCCCCAGCAGTGTGCATGCCAGCACGTGCACTTCGTTCCCTCACAGACAGGTGCAGCCCCCTGCCCACGAGCCCGCCCTCCTGCTAACACATAGAACCCGGAGCCAGCAGAGTTTCTTCATTCCCTGAGTCCTCCCAAAACGGATGACCACCTAATAGCCCTGACCTGTTGCTTCACTGCACACCAGCCTCCCATCCTTTCAGTCAATAACTGTATGCTGGTCACACCTCGCCCTCTCTGCTCGCCCACCACTCCTGCCCTGACTAGTGAGAAGGAAGCCTCTTCCAGAAGAAGCAAGGGGCCCGGCCACTACCCAGGAGGGATGGAGAAGTCTGCCCCGCAGGGAAGGGGTGAGCCAGAGCTCCTCCAAACCGCAGCACCCGCTGTCCTGGCAGCTGGGTTTGGGGAAAACAGCTCTCGATTTGTGTTCAGGAGACCCAGGTGGGAGTACCGTCTCTTCCACTTACCGGACGAGTCTCTGCCCAAGCCAGCGTCCTCGTCCGTGAAACAGGAAGAGCAGCACACGCTTCCTAGGCCGGTGATGACACTTAAGAGAGGGATGTACATCAAGGGAAAGTGCCAAGCCCAGAGCCTGGTACACAGACACCCACTGATTCATGCCCCTTGGGCCGTCCTTCCTGCTGAGTTTGTAAAACAACTGAAGACAAGTCACCGGCTAAGCCTGGATCCCTCTCCCAACCCGGGTAGACGCTGCCCGGGAGGGGTCCCCAAGGGCGCCGGAGACGGGAAGTTCACAGCTGCAGGTCCCTGGACAGAGGTCTCCTTTCTCAAAGGCCCCAGCTCTGGAAACCTCTAAGACCCAGGGGACTGAGCTCACCTCCAGACAGGCAGAGGCAGAGCCACTCAGGGAAGCTCAGTTCTCCAACTTTCCTGTCCGCAGAGGGGCAGGGTGCCATGCTGCCGCCACTGCCGTACTGCATTACCTCTGGTCTGAATGTTGGCCCCTGGGACTCTCATGTGGTTCCATCCCGGAACCAGTGGGCTCTGTCGTTAGTAATTTCTCCTCCGAGCGAGGGTAGCATTTCTGCTCCAGTCACCTAAGGAAGAGGCAGGTCTTGGTCAGGGAAGGACAGTGGGAGGCCAGCCTCAGGCTGGCTGGAGATGGAGTGTCCGTGTCCCTCCTTCTCCCTGGGCCCTGCTGCCCTGGGTCTCCTCGTGTTTCACGAGCTCCTGGGCAGCGTGAGGTCATCCCCTGCTGCGGGCCTCTCCCTTAAGATGAGTCAGCCAGAGTGTACACTCCAGATTGCCCAGCTTGTGTCACCATCTGCTGATTTCCCTCTTGTTAGCTCCAAACCATCAGTCTGGTTTTTTTTTTTTTTTTTTTTTTGCGGTATGCGGGCCTCTCACTGTTGGGGCCTCTCCCGTTGCGGGGCACAGGCTCCGGACGCGCAGGCTCAGCGGCCATAGCTCGTGGGCCCAGCCGCTCCGCGGCATGTGGGATCTTCCCGGACCGGGGCACGAACCCATGTCCCCTGCATCGGCAGGCGGGCTCTCAACCACTGCGCCACCAGGGAAGCCCCATCAGTCTGGTTTTGATGTGCCCGCCTGTAGCTGGGGAACCGAGACAAGGACCAAAGTGGCCTAACCGGGGAGCAGAGGCCCAAACCTTGGCAGCGGGGGCTAGAGGGAGAAGAGACCCCGGGGTGCGGGGGACCTCAGGACAGGGCTCCAGGCTAGACATCCAGCTGTCTCAGCTCATTGGAAGCGCCCCTTTACTGTAGGATTCATTCAGCCGACACATGTTCACTGAGCATCTACTGTGTGCCAGCACGTTCTGGAGCTGGGATACTAAAATAACTCCTTCTCTCAACGAGAAGGGCCATGTGCTCTGAAGACAGGAAGGCAGGGTAAGGAATTGGGCAGGAACGTGGCACTCAGCCTAATTTTGATAGAGGCGTCAGGCAAGGCCTCGCCAAGGGGTTGGCATTTGAGCAGAGATCTGAACAGGGCCAGGGGTGAGTCAAGGAAAGAGCATTCCAGGCACAGAAGGAATAGTCACAGCAAAGGCCCTGGGGTAGAAATGAGCACATGCACACTGATTTGAGAACCATTGTAGTAGGTGATCTTCTAGGGGTCTTGCTGCTCTGATTTCTTTAAGCTAGGAATTTATAACTTGCTGGGAGGGAAGGACCTTAAAGAGGATCAATTTATCTCCCTCACTTAATATTTAAATCTTCTATGCAATATCTCAGCCAAGTGCTTCTTCAGCCTCTACTGAATTACCCCTGATGACAGGAAACTCACTACCTCACAAAGACACATTCCAATTCTTTATAATCTTGACCTTTAACATTTTAACTGTGGTAAAATACATATAATGTAAAATTTACAATCTTAACCATTTTAAGTGTTAAGTCCAGTAGCGTTTCAGCTCAGTTTAAGTTCATTGTCATCTTGCAAAACTGAACCTCTAGACACATTAACAACTCCCCATTCTGCCGTCCCTCTAGCCCTTGGCAGCCACCATTCTACTTTTTGTTTCTAAGAATTTCACAATTCTAAGTACCTCTTATAAGTGGAATCAATCACACAGTGTTTGTCCTTTTGTGTCTGGCTTATTTCACTTAGTATAATGTCCTCAAGGTTCATCCATGTCACAGCATGTGACAGAATTCTTTTCCTTTTTAAGGCTGAATAATATTCCATTGTATCTATATACCACGTTTTCTTTATCTATTCATCCATCAATAGACACTTGGGTTGCTTCCATCTCTTGGCTATTGTGAATAATGCTGCTATGACCATGGGCGAACAGACATCTTTTCGACAACCTGCTTTCAGTTATTTTGGGTATATGCCCAGAAGTGGATTTGCTGGGTCATATGGTAATTCTATTTTTAATTTTTTGAGGAACTGCCATACTATTTAATCTTGACTTCTGAATGTTCAAAAGTAGTTATTTTTAAAAGTCTAATTGAATATAGTAGAAACAGTGATTAGCAGTGGCAAGAGGTCTGCCAGATGTACAAACACTCAGAAATGGGAGTGGGCTAATCTGGGAAGGCTTCCTGGGAGAGGTAAATTTAGAGCTGGGATCTGGCTTTTCTGAGTTGCACATGGGGATAAAACAAACTTAGAGTTGGGGACGTTTCTTTCATTCATTTATTCATTCATTTACTCATTCATTCATTCTAGAAATATTTATCAAGGGCCTATTTTTGTGATAGGCACTGTTTTCACACTGAGTGAAATGGGAAAACATTGAGGGGTTTTGAGCAAAGGAGCCACATGGTCTGACTTAGGTTTTGAAGCGTCACTCTGGCTGCCTCCTAGGAATAGACAGAGGAGGGGCAGGGCCAGTTAGGAAGCTGCTGTCCCTGCTTCACTCAGTAATTCCCTTCCTTTGCTCTACAGGTTGAAGGGGGATCTATCCAGGTCACACCTTCCAGCAAACCCTTCCTCCCCTCTCCTCTGCCCGGGACCCTCTCCCCACCAACTCACCCTCACACCTCCCTGAGGGCAGGGAGAGGGCCCCACCTTTGCAGAAGACAGATTTTCTCTCCCAGCCCTGTGGGGCCACCAGGAGCCCCAAGGTTTCTGTCCATTACCTCTCCGGGACTCCTGCAGCTCTGGGGAGTCTCCAAGGTCCAACTCTCTGACCTCTTAGAAAAAGACAGAAAAGATGTTCTCGGCTCACTTAGCATGTGTGTGCAAGGCCTCTGAATTGCCAAGGAGGGCCTCCTTTACTTCCAAGCTACTGAGAGGAAGGGGGAGGCTTTGCAGGGAGCCTGGCCACAGGGAGGGGTGGAGAGCCCCCCAGCGGTGTGCAGCCCACCATCTCCCTGAGATGGAGCCACTTGTGACGACATTTAACGAGTGCCACCCGTGTGCTGGAGACTTTCCCATGCAGTAACTCATCTTTCATCTAATTCTCCCAACAACTCTGTGACCTAAGTCCTAGTTATTATCTCCGTTTTCCTGAAGGAGAAATGGAACTCAGAGAAGTCTGGTGTGATCACAGAGACATCCATTTCCAGAGTGAAGGGGACTTAGTTTTTCTAATCCAGTTGTTCTCCACCCTGGCTTCACATTACATCACCCAAAAAGCTTTTGTAAAATACCAGGGACTTCCCTGATGGCGCAGTGGTTAAGAATCCGCCTGCCAATGCAGGGCACATGGGTTCGATCCCTAGTCCGGGAAGATCCCACATGCGGTGGAGCAACAAAGCCCGCGAGCCACAACTACTGAGCGCGTGCGCCTAGAGCCGGTGCTCTGCAACAGGAGAAGCCACTGCCATGAGAAGCCCGCGCACCACAACAAAAGAGTAGCCCCCGCTCGCCACAACTACAGAAAGCCCATGCACAGCAACGAAGACCCAACGCAGCCAAAAATAAATAAATTTTAAAAAAATACCAATTTCCAGGGCACACACCCAGAGATTCTGAGTTTAATTTTTAAAACTTCTTAGGTGATTCTAATGTACAAACACAGTTAAAGACACATACCTCCTCCACCCCTCCCCTCTTTGTATGGGTGGGAAAACTGAGGGCCTGAGAGAGGACTGGACTTCCCTAGGGTCACCCTGTATCCGTTTCCCAAGGCTGCCTTAACAAATTACCGCAAACTGGTGGCTTAAAGCAACAGAGATTTACTGTGTCATAGTTCTGGAGGCCAGAAGTCCAAAGTCAAGGTGTGGGCAGGGCCCTGCTCCCTCTGCAGGCTCTAGGGGAGGATCCCGCCTTGCCTCTTGCCTGGCTTCTGGGGTCGCTGGCAATCCTTAACTTTTCTTTGCTTGTAGATACATTACTCCAATCTCCGCCTCCATCTTCGCATGGCCTCCTCCCTGTGCGTGTGCACCTGTGTCCAAATTTCCCTCTTCTTATAAGGACACCAGTCAGATTGGATTTAGGATCGACCTTAATCCAGTATGACCTCGTTTTAACCTGATTCTATTTGTATTCACAAGGTCTGGGAGGACATTAACTTGGGGGGACACTATTTAACCCAGTATATACCCCATCATTAGTGGCAGAGCTAGGGCTCCAACTCAGTCTCCTAAGTCCCAGTCCTGGGCTTGTCCCCCAGTGCTGGGTGGCTCGGCCCCTCTTCATCCTCCTCTTCTCACTAATGGCTTCCATCGAGCCCCCTCCCCACCCTTCACCAGCCCGCAACACTGAAGGCCAAAGCTTTCCTGGTGGAAGAACGTTCTCTTCTAACTGTGGAATCCCAGAGGGCGGATACCAAGTTCAAGACTTCTCCATGGAGCGCCGTTCAGTACCTAGGGATGCTCCACAAAGACTTGATAAATGGAGCCAAACTGAATTGAATGGATGACTGCTCCTTCGTGAGGAAGTGAGGACCCCATCAACAGAAGCAATCAAGCAGAGGCCAGCTGAGCGTATGTCCCTATAAAAGTGCTCTTGTTCTAGGAGAGTCAGCCTAGCACAGAGCTTTGGAAGAGCATAGGAAGTAGACTAATGGTCCAGGCTCTACCACTTATTAGTTGTGTGACTGTGAGTGGGTTATTTAACCTCTCTGTGCTTTGGTTAGTAACAACAATAATAACCATTTCAAAGGGGTGTGGGGATTAAATGAGATAATGTTCCTAAAGCCCTTGGCCTAACATGTAATGGATGCTCAATAAATATTTAGCTTTAAAAAAAAAGGAGAGCTGTGCTCCAGATCACCAGGAAAAAGGGTAGTGAAGCAGGCTGGAGTATTCGAGCAATAATAAAAACAAGAAAAGGATTCATTAACCATGCGCAGCACTTCTCAGGTCGCAGGCGTGTTTCAGATGACACTGCAGACTTTGAGATGCACCAGTCAGGTAGCGCCAGTGGCAGAGTCTACATTTAGACACGGTTCCATATCCTGGTCCTCGAGCCTAAAACAAAGTGATCCTCCATGGGCACACTGTTGGCATTTGGGGTAGAACAGTTGTTGTTACTCTAACCTGACCGCTAAATGCCGTTGATACCCCCAAGTTATGGTGTCAACCAAAAATGCTCCCAGATGCACATGTCCAAACGGCCTCGGGCTGGGGGCTGGACGTGGTGGTCCTGGCTGCCACTCTGTCCTCCTCCAGGTGGACGCAGCCTGCCCCAAGGAGGAGGAAACAAGATGTGGGATAATGGCTCCTCTACCCAGTCCAAGGATAGCTGGTCCCACTTGGGCTGCGGAGGATAGGCTGCCAGACTGTCAGGGCGCCCCGCTGAAGCCCTGGCCCTTCTGAACCCCCCACCAGCTATCTGTGCCTCCTCCGCTCTCCACACTGTATGCCTCTCACTCCACAGGCCCCCTTCTCCTTCCTTCCCCAGCAGGGCCCATCATCTGATTCTCATCAAACATGCAGAACTGATGTTGCACAAGTCCCCCCCAGTGGGGATTAACATAATACCCCTGATTTCTCCTTCCCGTCTTGCTCGCTGCGCATCCCCCTGGCTGCGGCCGGCCTTTGTTTCAGGAGCGATACACTGCATCTGGAAATGTTACGGCAATTAAGTATATGCACAAGAAGGGGGGAAGGGAGGGGGAAAATGAGGACAATGAAGGATGTGAGACATCAGATGCAGCAGCTGCTTGTTGCTATAGAAACCCCAGCTCCCCACCACCAGCATGGCAGCACCCCTCCCCAGCTTAAAATTCCTTAGGGCCCAGGGCACCGTTGTCAGCGTCGTTCTGGCGACAACAGGGTCCTAGCTGTCCAGGCTGGAGCACCTGTGGGTTGCTAGGGTTGATTTTAGGGTCTTTCCTGTTTTTCCTTATCCCACTGCCACCACCACCTCCAATCCTGATACTTCTGATTGGCAGCAACGCCCTCCAGTAGTTCTGCATTCCAGTCCCAGTTACATAATAAATTACGGGAGAGCTTCCGCATTTGACTTTGGGATGTCACAACATGGAGACAAAACGGCACATGCAGAGTCTGGTGGGGGAGCCAGGCTTTCTCCGTGCTTCCCGTGGGTCTTCTGACTGCTGGCAGCAGGGCCTGGCTCCCTCCCGCTTCCTTTTCATCTTTTACCCACAGCACTGAGCGGGAGTCTACAAGGTGTGGTCTGCGTGTTGGAGGGGGCGGGGCAGGGGTCCACAAGCTCCAGGCAGGCTGCCAGCTGGCCAAGTGCTCATCTAGGGGGATCCCAACAGGATGCCACTCAGCAGGGATCCGTGTGAAGTCCTGGACCTGGGCCCACATGGCCAGGTGTCCAAGGATGGAGAGAAGGAAAGTGGCCTAGCCGCAGCTTGCAAACACACGACCAGAGCCTTTAGTTGCGGGCAGGGTATGAAGCAGTAGTATAATGGGTCTGCCTCCCCACCCCCACTCAATCTCCCCTAAAAAGTTAATGCAGCTTAGGCTGGAAGTTGGTAGCCCTGCTCTATTCTACCCTGGTCAGATAAGCTGACAGTTGGATCCCCACCAATTGGCAAAGTGCCTGCCACATAGCAGGTCTAGTCCTGTACAAAGATACATGGAAAGGAGATGGGAGGGAGGGAGGGTGGAGAGTGGGAGGGAGGGAGGGAAAATTCAGAGATTTGTAGATAACCCAAAGTTTATTAAGCGAGAGATCAATCAGATTGATGAAGTTATTTAAAACCATACTAAATAACAATTAAAAAATAAAATCCAAAGACTGCTTAGCCTGATGAAAAGTCAAAGGGCGTGATAGCTGCCTTCCAGTTTGCGAGGGAGTGTGTCAGTAACACAGGTTTAGGCTGGTTCTGTAAGGGTCCAACAAGTAGAAACCAGGACCCATGGAGCTCGATGGTGAGCAAGGGAGAGCTTTCTCAAAGTCAGAGCTATCAACTTTGGAATGGGCCACTAAATAAGGTAGTGAGTTCCCCGGCCCTGGAGGTATTCAAATGAAGGCCAGGGAAGCTTTGTTAAAGATGTGGTCAAGCACATTCAGCTTTTCAACCCTGCAATTCTACAGCTTTCATTGCTGGAAAGTATCCTTTGGTGAGGTCCCTGTTTGCTGGTGCTGAGACCTTGGGCTTGTGCTTGGAGGGATGAGACACCACAGAATATTCCTAATAGGAGAGTGAACCAGTATCGGGGCTCTTGTCAGTGGTTGAGAGGGCTCACTCAGCACCCAGGTGGGAGGAAGCAGACCTCAAAATAATAGGATTTGAAGGACATGGGGCTACCCAAAATGTTTCCTTATGAAAGCCTGACAGTCCAATGTTAGCAGGTCCTTTGTATGAGGTCAGCATTACCCTCTCCCCTGCAGCTTTCTTGTAAGTCATTTTTCGCTGTCCTGATTCTGATGCCCCCTCTGGTGAAAATGGCCGCCTGAGGTCTGCTATGCCCTCCTGGGGAAGCAGCTGTGACCCTAGAGAGCAGGCAGAGGGACCCTAGGTTAGCTTCTCGATCTCAGTCTAGCTGGGTCTTGGGTGGGAGACCATGAGCTTAGAGAGTCCCAAAGCCAGATGCAAGCCCCTCCCCAACCCTCAAGTCCACATTCTCCCCCTTTTAAAATCAGCCCTGACTAGCTCAGGTTCAGGGTTTGCCTTAGGACCTTGGACAAGAAAATCCACTCTACCTCGGAGTGTAGTCTTGTCTCGTAATCAGCTAAATGGGTGAAACTACTCTGTCCTTTCTGCTTCGTGCTGTCACGGCAGTGAGACCGTGGAGGGCGCAGTGCTGGCACCTTTGCCTTGAACAAAATGGTATCAAAAACTGTATGATGAATTAGTATCGTAAATCTGTGTCTCCACGCCCCCACTCCTAGTATAGCTTATCCTCAATAATTGTTTCTTGGGTGAATAAATGATGAAAACTGAGAGAAAGGGATTTAGGCTTGTGTTTAGGCTCAGTGCAAAGGGAGAGCTGGGAGCCTGAAGGCCTGAGTTCTGATCCACTTACTAGCTGTGTGATTTTAAAATGGAGATGACACCTCAAACAATTGTAAGAACAAGCAAGCAATGAACATTAGAGCTTTGCAAACTCTTGCAAAGAGATGGGAAAGATGAGGACTGATATTCACTAAAAGAGCACTCACTGTGTGCCAGACACCTTATTATTTTTTAATAATAATAATATTCTAATAATAATAATACTCTATGAAGGATTATTTGCACCCTGTTGCACAGATAAGGCTCAGAGAGGTTAAGGAACTTTCCCAAGGTCACACAGCTAATAAGTAAAAGAGTCAGATTGGAACCCAGATCTTAGTCTGACTCCAAAGCCCAACATCTTCCTGTAAAAAGCTGAAGTATCTACATTTAAAGGAATAATCATTGTAATTTCTATTGATTTGCACATAGAAAATCCTCATTGGTTAGAGATGCCCTCCTGCCTTCAGCACTACATCAGCTTCACCCCCTTGTTTTCTCCATCACCTCCCCTCCCCTGGGCAGCAGTCCTGGCCTAGGAGAAGGCCACCTGCAGGCCCAAGTTGCTTCTGGTAGTGTGCCCAGCCAGAGGGGAGTAATCGACTGTGTCCTGATTATGTCTCCAGAAAACAGGTTTTTTATTACTTACCACGGCGGGCTGTACATCTCTGACGTGCAGAAGGAGGACGCCCTCTCCACCTACCGCTGCATCACCAAGCACAAGTATAGCGGGGAGACCCGGCAGAGCAACGGGGCCCGCCTCTCCGTGACAGGTAGGCGAGAAGGCTGGGGAGGAAGGGCACCAGCCCACCCCCGGGACTGGGTGGGCATGTCGGCACCACTGATCAGGGAGTCTGTTGTGTGTTCAGGGGATTCAGAGAAGGAGATTAAAGAACACAGGTGCAGAAACCACTGGGGGAGACCTTGTCCAGTTTGGTTTTGGGTATCCTTCATATAAGGACCGTACAGTTAAATTCTTTTCAGGAGTCTATACCTGAGAAAGCTTAACTCTCCTGAAGAATTGTTATTTTACCATTTATCAAATAATGAGGGATATGGAACCTATCCTGTCGTTCCTTTTTTGCCTTTGCTGCCAGGAAGTTCATAGATACGATCTGCTATGCAAACATAGTAATGATTCAATGGGATTGGATTGGATTAGGGAGATTTTGTATTTCCTTGTGTCCCTAAGAATTTTTTAGGATTCTATTCTATCTATTTTTGAATACATGTATGTCTTTTGTTATAGCCCACCTCACAACATTTGAAAGTAGGCAAACAAAAGGTTAAAAAAATAAATCACTAAATTAAATAAGGATTTTTATTCTGGAGTGATTATAGCTCCTTATGGAAGGATGAAAGCTAATATTTACTGAATCCCTCTGTGTGCCAGAAATTTCACTTATGTGCTGTATCTTAGGCACTATACTAGCCTGGTGAGGTGTGCACTGCTCTCCTTATTTCTACAGGTGAGAAAACCAGAACTTAGGGAAGCCAAGCAACTTGCCCCAACTGTTTAACCAGTGGGAGGCACAGCCAGAATTCACACTGAGTCCCCTGACCCCAGCATCCTCCAGCTGCACACCCTCATGGAAGGGGCTAATCAAACACCACACACGTGCCCCAGTCACAGAAGAAAGAAGGGCACTTGGCGCTCTTCAAGGAAGGCTTTCTGGAATAGCACTGCGGACAGTGATCCACAGACATCATGACCTATGCAAGGCACGCTGGTATTTCCTACCACGTGCATCGCGATGCACTCTGATATTTTCTATTCTATTCTATCCCATTTCAATTTATCTAAATGCTGGACGCAACTCACCAAATGGATTTCATAACTTCCTAATAGTTTGTGACCTGCAATTTGAAAATCTCTGCTCCTGTGGAGGTGGGATCAGAGTGGCTTTTGGAAGGGAGATGAACTGCTAGTCAGAACACCTGGGTTTGGGGACTAGCCCCCCCACCAAATCATGCAATGTCTCTGGATCTCTGAAAAAGGAGCCAGATTAGGTGACAGCTCAGATTCTGTCTACCTCTGACATTCTGTGGTTTGGCGAGGACTACCCTGACCAGCAGGTGACTCTATCCAGGACCCCCTCTTATTTGCCTGGTGCATTTGGGGGCAAGAGCGGAAAAGCGGAAGCCAGGAGAGCTAGGATCGGGCTCTCTGATTCCCCCTTGTGTCTCCAGAGCCTGGCCCTGTGCCTGGCACATAGTAGGTGCTAGGTAAATATTTGTGGAATTAATCAGTGCCAAGGGAAACTGCGCTGTCACGTGGGGGAGGAGATGGGGCTGTGCTGTGTGGCCCCATCGTTGTGGCTAGACCTTGCCATCTGCAGCCCAATTCCCAAACGTGTCAGTGGTTACCTTCCAGATTATAGGGACTTGTTTGTGTAGTGTTTTGCATCTCATTTGCATGCCTTTCATACGCTGTGGGAAAGGCACAGAAATCCTCCTGCAGACCTGCTCCTTTCCCCTGCACGAATATTTAGCCCCTTCATCCTACTAATATTACTTCCACTCTTGTCCCTCAAAAAAGGCACCTTTTAAACTGGAGGATATGCCAAGCCTTCTCCTTCTGCTCTCATTGCCCACCAGCCGGGGATGGCGGGTGGGGATGCGGAGAATGGGAGATGCTACCAGAGACTCGGGGATGAAGCCCAAATAGGGAAACGGAGAAGCAAAGACAGGGAGGCAGCCAGACGACAAAAGGAGAGAGGCATGGGCACAGAGAGAGAAAAACATAGGGCAGAGAAAAACAGAAACCTAACAGAGAGACAAGGATAGACAAGATGACTGCGACAGGGTGGAAGACGTTAGGAGCGGAGGGGAAGGGGCCCCAGGAGTGACGCGGGCCCTGATGTGATGTGATGTGACAAGGCAATCTACAAGCAGCTTGTCTCGGCAAAAATGCAACTGATACCCAAGTGAGGCAGTGCAGAAGGAGATTCGTGTCAGGAGGGCTCAGGCCTCCGCCCAGGGCCTCACATTTCAGATCCACTCCCACAGTTGAGGGCAGGGGTCACTCCCAAGGCAGCTTTCAACTGAGATGTTTCACTCCTTAGTGGCCAGAACCCTGTGAGCTCCTGGGGCTGGTGGTCGGGAAGGGTGTCATCCCTCCCTGGCCAGAAGCTCCGGGCCAGCCCCTGGAATCAGGGATGGGAGATGCAGCTGCGTGTCCTGGCAGAGCTGGGCCCTGCCAAGGCACCTGGTGGCTGAGGGTGTCTGAGCCCGGCACACCCTAAGGGATGGCTGCCCCTCCTCCTCACCAGGTACAAAGGCAAGAGGAAGGGGCAGAATGATCCCTCCGCAGTGCCTTATCGATGGTCACTGGATGAGGGCAGCAACCACACCTGTGGTTTTCTCAGTTCTCACCAGGTGTTTGATTAAGTAATAGGGAGGGACGGGGGAAGGAGAGAGGGAGACGTATTGGAAAAAGGACTCAGGAATCAGACCAAGGTTTCAGTCTTAGCCTCAGCACTCACTAGCTGTACAACCTGGCATCAAATCAATAATGTCTCCAAACCTCAGCTTCCCCATCTGTAAAACGGGAGTGGCATGTTCTCCTTGGGGTTGTTGTGAGAACTAAACAGGGTGCCGTGGGTAGAAAGCTTAGCCTGGGGCCGAACACGCAGGAGGGGCTCAGCAGAGAGCAGCTGCTCTGTTTGTTGTGGCCGTTGTTACTGTTGTCGCCAGATTATTATTCCTCCTACATCTCAGGGGGCGGGGGCGGGGGCGGGGAAGGACTTTTCACTTTTCTGTTAATTCTCTGAAGAGGAGGCAGTTGTGAGAAAAGACTGAGCTCCCTAAAAATACAACCTAATAACCCTTCGTCACATCGAGGTGCTTTTTGGAGTTTACCAAGTGCTGTCATGGGCATTAGCTCTGTGGAAGAGGCACCATCATTTGCATTTATAAAGGAGGGCACCAGGGACCAGAGAGGCTGAGAGACCGGACCAGGGTTCCCCAGCTCACGGGGTGCCGAGCCAGGTGCAGAAGTCATATTCCAGGGCAGCACTGTTCAACCAGCTGGGAGAGGTCCCAGCAGCCCCCGACTCCGACCCCGGGGCACACTGAACTCCTACCCCCCGCCAGCCCAGCCCCAGCGTACCCCCAGAGATTTCTCAGGACCAGGCCATCTGTCTCCCAGCCCTGCACTGGCCCTGGCAGCCCCCGATCCCCCCAGGCTGTCACCATACACGCCACAGCATTTTACTTCTGCTCCAGAGTAATGAAAGAGGTTTCTTTCCCTCAGAATTTAATTTCACGCCCGAGACTTGGTGATTAATTCCAGCCCCACCCCCAGCCCCTTCCTCCACCGCCCCATGGGCCCCTCCACTTGTAAATTCTGCGTGCGCCACGGAATTTGTGTATTTTGTATCAATTAAGTGTCACATTGAGTAATTCTTCCCTGGCACTGGGTTTGTTTAGCCCAACCATTCCCACAGGATGGGGAAGAGGCCGCAGAAGCTGGCAGGGAGGGAGGGCGGGCGGGGGCAGAATAGTAATCGCCAGGCATGTCTGCGTGGTGGGTTAGTGTCACTCGAGCTCTTTGACACACATTTTGCTCTGTTGCCCACAACAGCCTTAGGAGATCTGGAAGCAGTGGTATCACCTCCACGTGCAGACGAGGAAACTCAGGCTCTGGGAGATCATAGGACTCACCCAAGGTCACATGGCTTATCAGTGACCCAGGCCGACTGGAGCCTGGGTCTCCTGATTCCCAGTCTCAGGCTCCTTGTGAGAAGCCATGGACAATAGGGAAGGAGCAGAGAATCTTCTGGAAAGTTCTTTCCCCGGGGAGGAGCATTCCTAGCTCAGCCTGTCTCCAAAGGGGGCAGGGGGGCGGGTGAGCTGAGGACAGAGAAAGTTTCCCATTTAGTCAAGAAGGGGCCGAGAGGGGCGTCAGCGCTCTCACGGTTCACTCTGGAGCAGAATCCGGGGTTAGATTATTCTGTCTCAGACCCCATTTACTGAACAAGGGTGGCAGAGACCTGGTTTCGGATCTTGGCTCTCCAGTGTGATCTGAGCAGGTCACTGCACCTCTCTGGTCTCCAGGCCCTCATCTGTGTGTGCCTTCCAAGTCCCTAAGCCAGCTCTACTATTCCATGAGCCTGTAAAGTTCTGTCATGTGGAAAAGGCAGACCACCGGCCCGCCCCATGCCCACGTGCCCCCATTCACCCTCCCTCAGACATTTATGGTTCAGTAGCCCTGCTCTGTGCCAGGCACGTGGAGATGCCGTAGGGGATCAGCGCTGCCTCAAGGAGCTCTCGGCCTTCCAGGGGAGCCAGATACACGGCCTGGTGCTAAGTGCTGTGCTGTTGGCAAGGGCCTGGGGGGAGTGGCGACAGTGGTCGCCCCTGGGAGGGAAGCGGGGTGGCTGGGTGCAGGGGTGAGGGGGACTCCCTTTGCACTGTGTGCTCTCCTCTACTTTCTGAAGTTTTGTCATGTGCATATTTGCACTTTTCATTCTTTTTCTTTAAAAGAAAAGGCTGCTTGAAAATAAAATGAAAGCAAAGGAAAACTATGGGAATCCAGTGAAAGTGGCCTGAGGGAGGCGTCCAGAAGAGGTGACGTTGAAGCTGGTTTTGAAAGATTAGTAGGAGTTGGCCAAGCAGAGCGGGCTGGCGGACAGCATGCCCTGAGTGGGGAACTGGTGAGATCAGAAAGGGGTTGGGGGCGGGGGAGGCAGGCCAGACCAGGGACCTGGTTGGCGTGAGATCACAGATCCCAGAAGGCCTAATTTAGGATAAGAAGTGTGGATTGTAATATGTAGGTAGAGGGAGCCTATGGGAGCTTTACATCAGGGGAAGGTCCCTGGTGGGCAGAAAACCCAGAGAGGCCTTTTAGGGTGAGAACTAGATTGAGGTAGCAGCCAGCACGCCGCTCACATAACATGGGCATCACACACAGAACACCACCAGTGAGGGCCTAGGCCTCCTGCAATGTAGGGCGCAGGCCCACAGTCGCTGCTTTCTCTAGGTTTGGGAATGCAAAAAACAGAAGCATCGTTGGGGTAGCCAGTGTGCTTTGTGGAAGGCTTAACTTCCGAACCCTTCTGGGCCCCGGTGGAAAGGCACTGGGCCCCGGTGGAAAGGCACTGCCCCCTCTGAGCCTGCCCAGATTGCAGGTGGGAAGAGACAGGAGGGGACAGGGATGCCCATCCTTGACGGGCCCAGACTGAGACTGACCAGAATTACAAACCCAAGATGTCATGATCCTCATGTCACAGGGACTGTTTGTATGAAAGTCTCTCCCTCCCTGTGTCTCTTGCTGTTTCCCTTTTTCCCTCTGTCTGTCTGTCATTCTAGCCTAGTCTGCCTACCATATCCTCTCCTCCCCCAGCCCCTGCTCCCAGCCGTGCTTCTCAGGGCCTCCATCTGGCCCGAGTAGGAGTGTTTGGGCCAGAGTCTGGGGCACGGGGAGACACAGAGAGCCTCGCACACTGGGTATCATTCACTCCGGGCACCGGTGGGCAGCAAGTTCTGGGGGCCTGCCTTCCTGCTCCCACCCAGGGCTGGCCAGGACCTCTCGTGTTCTCTGCCTTCCAGACCCGGCCGAGTCGATCCCCACCATCCTGGACGGCTTCCACTCCCAGGAAGTGTGGGCCGGCCTCAACATGGAGCTGCCCTGCACCGCCTCTGGCTACCCCATCCCTGCCATCCGCTGGCTCAAGGATGGCCGACCCCTCCCAGCTGATAGCCGCTGGACCAAGCACATCACGGGGCTGACCATCAGTGACCTGCGGACCGAGGACAGCGGCACCTATATCTGTGAGGTCACCAACACCTTCGGCTCAGCAGAGGCCACAGGCACCCTCACAGTCATCGGTGAGCGGGGAAGCCTCTCTTCCAGCTTCAGTAACCTTTGAGAGTGCCGTGTGGGGGGGGGAGGGGCGTGGGGGCAGCCGCCCCTGCCTCTGGCTGGCCCCAGGGGATGATCCCCTGGTTGGGGAAGGCAGGTTGGTGTCCTGGGGAAAGCACTGGGTTTGAAATCAGAAGACCTGCCTTTTGGTTCTGATATCACCAGATAGTAACTGACTTGGGGAAAATCATATAACCCTGGGCATCACCTCTGTGCCCTTTTCTGTCAAAGGAGATAATAACCCTGGCCCTCCTCGTGACCCTCCTCCCAGAGGTCACAAGGGTCAAAAGGGACAATGACGGTGATGTGATAAGCTCACGGGGCTTCTCAGCTTCTTGGGAGGAGGCAGAGTCTATACTAAAGGAAACAATGCTGATGTGAACCCATCAGAGGACATATGAACCCACCAGAGGCGACATTCAGAATATTTAGTGATAATTAATAGAGGTACCGATTGATCAGGGCAGACGCTGGATGTAAACACCCAAGGCAGCCTTTCCAGGACCTGCCAGTTGGGCATTAACTCTGGTCCTTCCTGTTCCTCCCCATCCCAGAGCCCCAGGGTCCAGGGAGCACGTGTGGAGAGCAGGAGGTCTTCGCAGACCCCTGCTGCTGCTGAGCTGCCGGAAGGGCAGAGAGGTCGAGGCAGAGGGGCTGAAGCTAGGGAAAGAACCTTGGAGGGGGATTTATGAGACCCAGGGGCATCCTTTGCCCCCCTCCCCCCGCCATCCCTCCCTCGAGTTCCCTGCTCTCGGGGCTGCAGGGAACGTGTTGGCAGCAGCGGGGCTGACATTTAGAGATCTGGAGACCCGGGATTGTGGGATCTCACCCCTGTGGGGCAGCAGTAGCCTGAGTCCTTGAACCTTGCACCCGAGGGCTTTGTGAGGGATTCGGCCTGGGCGGCAGAAAGAGGCCGTCCAGAGGTGATCCCATCCGCATCCTGCAGAAAGGGCCGCTCTGCCGTTAAGATTGACCAAAGATGCTCTCCGCCCAGCTCACCACCTCTCTCATGAGCACAGAGCTGCAGGTCTGCGGACCCTCAGGTGGACCAGAGAACCACACAGAGCCCACCCCCTCCTGGCCTTCTGCTGTCCTGTCGCCCTCAGCCCAGATATGGGCCCAGTGTCCTCCCCACAGTCAAGGGGGTCTTGGCAGTTGGAGCACATTTACCTGCAGTGTGGGGAGGAGCCCCCCCTCTGCGAATCCACTGTGAAGCTGGAAGAGCAGGAACAGCCCCAAGAAATGCTCTGGGAGCAACAGTTCATAATACAAATGCTTAGGTTACAATGCTGAAGGCTTGGGGGGAAGGGGCGGTCCTCTTGTATAGACAAACCCCGGACCGCAGAGGAGGCAGGTAGAAGGACCAGGATTAGTACCCTCTTGACCTAAGCACTGTCCAAAATTGTTTGGTCTAGAATTACCTTCAACCCCTCCTGCTATACACACATACACACACACACTCAAACTCACGTTCATACACACACACTGTCTCAGGGAACAGGTCAGGAGGGCCACGTACCCCCACATCCTTGGAAAAGTAGCAAACCTAACTCTGAGTAATTTGGTGTTCAGAGCTCCTGCCTCAGGACAGACAGGCAGGCAGGTACTTACACACACACACACACGCACACAGGCAGATGTGTTGAAAGATCACATGCCCACCTCCCCATACACACGTGCACACATATACGGTGCCCATATACACTCACAGATACACACATTCCTCCACGTAACACACTGTCATCCTAGAGCACGCACACAGACACACAGTCAGTAACTGCCTACAGCTGTGTGCACGCACCGCCTGCCCCTGCCCCCGAGTGGAAGGGTACACCTCATTCTCCTCTGAGACAGCTCCCCACCCTCTCCCACACTGGGCTTGGCTGGACAACCAGGTTCAAAGGGGAGTGACTTGGCTTTTCTCTGTCTTCCATCCTTGTGATAGCTCCTCTCTGCCAGGTTCACGGAGAGGAAACAATGCTTTCCATACTCCGCATCATTCTGCCCCAAAGCCTCCCACGCATCCTAGCCCGTGCAGGGGCAGTGAGGAGAGAGCGGCTGGCTGGCCGGGCCCTGAGAGCCCTGGCTGGTGACCGGGACAAGCAGGATGCCACCTGCGTCATGTTGCACTGACATTTCCTGGACAGCAGGCAGAGGCTCTGGGAGCGAGGAGGGAGAGCACAGTGTGAGCAGACTTGTGTGTGCTTTGACTGTGCCCCGCCAGACGGGCCTGCCGTGCCCCCATCTCCTGCAAGCTCCCTCGTTGGGGGTCCAAGCCTCCTGTACAGAACCCCGGGCCCATGGAGGTGAAGGGAGAGAGGCCAGCTTGGGGGTGGTAACCAGCCAGCCAGCCAGTGAGGCAATCAACATGACTCAGACAGCAGTAGTGATATAAAGATGAGGGACACCGCCCTGCTTTCAAGTGGTTCAGAGTCCAGAGGGAGAGATAGAAACAAATTGGTGATTAGAAGACCATGACCTTAGTCTTCTGTTAGTTACACACAGGGAGCCCCAGAAGAGAGATCTTTAACCCAGCCTGGGAGGGGAGTGGTGTACAGGAAGGCTTCCTGGAAGAGATGACACCTGAGTTCAATGTGAAGGATGAGTAGGAAGTAGGTAGAGGGGGCAAAGGGTGCTCTAGGTGAGACTCTGGGTGTGCGGGAAGCACAGGCAGGCTGCTGGTCTAGACACTGCATTGCTGAGAAGGGTGCCAGGTCCCCAAGGGCCTTGATGGCCTTGAATTCCACGCTGAGTCTTTGGGTGCCGTGGAAGTTCTGAACAGGGCGGTGGCTGGCTGCAGCATGGAGAACTGATGGCGGGACACAGGGAAAAGGGAGGCAGGGAGAAGAGAGTACTGCATGGGTCCAGGCCAGGGGCTGCAGGACAGGGGTGGTGAGGATGAAGGGCAGGGGATTAACTGATGCATCTAAAGGAAGTCAGGCCAGCAGAAGGTAGCAGTGGTTATCTGTATAAGTACAGGAGACAGGTGGCTCGGCCGCGGGTGCCTCCCTGCTTTCTAGGGTGGGTGACAGCGAGGACAGTGAACCAGACGAGCTCCCATCCTCCTGCGCCAAAGGGAGCTTCCCAGCCCCGCCCAGCCAAGGGGCCACATCAGGAAAGCACAGGCCGTCAGAATAGCAGACGTAGAGACATCTCCTGGCCCGACCCTGCCATTTAACAGATGAGTAAACTGAGGCCTAGAGAAAGGAATTCGCTCGTCCTGGTCCCCCCTGCTACAAGGAGTCTTGGAGACAGAATCAGGGCCTCCTGACTCCCGGGGCCTTTTGTGACCACAGCCCACCCCTAGCCACACTCCACTCACAGTGAGTCCTTTTTCTTTTCTTTTCCTCCCTGTTTTCCCTCGCCTCTCCCCTGCCTGGTCCGGCGCAGACCCTCTTCATGTGACCCTGACACCAAAGAAGCTGAAGACCGGCATTGGCAGCACGGTCATCCTCTCCTGCGCCCTGACGGGCTCCCCGGAGTTCACCATTCGCTGGTACCGCAACACCGAGCTGCTGCTGCCCAACGAGGCCATCTCCATCCGCGGGCTCAGCAACGAGACCCTGCTCATCACCTCGGCCCAGAAGAGCCACTCCGGGGCCTACCAGTGCTTCGCCACCCGCAAAGCCCAGACCGCCCAGGACTTCGCCATCGTTGTGCTCGAGGGTGAGCTGGGGCCGCCGGGGCAGACGGGCGGGTTCAGGGCTCCTCCAGCCGGGCCAGAGGCAGGAGGCATTCCTCCAGCGCTCACAGCACCCCAGGCAGACACACTGTCTTGTTTAACCCTCCCGAGGGCCCTGTGTGGAGACCGTTTTTTTAATTTTATTTTATAATAACCATTTGGCAGCTGAGGAAACCGAGGCTTCGGTCACTTGCCCAAGGTCACACGGCCCTGCTGAGGAAGAGGGCTGGGGTTTGAACTCAGGGCTCTTAACCGCCATACTCTGTTGACTCTGCCCTTCAAAATTACTAGAACTTCACTATTAGAAGGGCCTTCAGTAGGGTCTCAAAGACTCTCGGTCTCCCAGAGGCTCTGGAAGGGTGCTGGGAACCTCTGGATTTTTGAATCCTCTCCCTGCCTGAGGTCTCTTCACAGCAGGCCCTGTTTCTTACCATGGACCTGGCTTTCTACCTGCTTCTCTCTCCTTTGAAAGCTACCACCCCCCGCAAGGTTCCGCACCCAGCACCTCTGTGTATGGTTGTTCGGGTCGTTCACTACACAAGGTGCTCAACTAAGAGGGTGAGGATTGAAATCCAGCTTGCACTCCACTTACCAAGCCATGCACCCACACTGGGCTGTGACCATGTAGAGGAGGCACCTTTTTCATATTTGCACAAAGATGCAGGGGGGGTTAGCAGAGGCCCTATCCTTACCAACAAACTTAGTGGTTCCCCAGCTCCTTTGTTGCTCCCATAATCCTGTTCCTTCCAAGGATTTTTCACTGTGATAACAAAAACACCAAACCTAGGCAAACCCCACGGGTATCTGTCTCACTGTTACAGCCCAGGGGTCCTCATTCCTTGGCAAGTGGGGCATGAGAGCTGGGCATCCATCGAAACTAAGCCCTCATCCTTCGCCCAGTGCCCAGCAAACTGCCTTCCTCAGCCCCTGCCTCCTCTTGTCCTGCCCCATCCCTGGTCTCTCTTCCCAATGAGGAAACACATCAGCTGGGTGCAACCTAGTGTGAAAATGGGTGTCTTTCATCTCAGGGGACCTCCTGTCTGAACTACTCCCCACCCAGGAGCAGACTACTCCCACCCAGTGCATTTTCTCTCTGAGGGCTACCCCTATGCCGTTGGTGGATCTTACAGGACAGCTGGTACCCGCCAGTTCAGAGCTGGGATGTGGAGAATGAGGCTGGTGAGAGGGGCAGTGAGCTGGAAGGGAGGGGCAGCCAGAGAGGGAGGGCTGTGGGGAGAGGCAGAGGAGAGACCAAAGGCAGTGGCCACGCCAGGCAGTACCAGGCTCCACCAGGCACCAGGCTCTCCCCAGGTTGGAAATAAGGGTCTCCCTCAGAAATGGGGCCAGGGGCCAGCAGCCTGAGTTAACGTCAGCATTTTGGTGTGAAATGTGGGTGGGATGTAGAGTGCCATGTTACATTTGCCTTGCTTTTTTTTTTTTGTATGTTTGTTTTGGTGTTTGACTTTTTTCAAGGATTTAGCACCTAGTTTAATCCTTTACAGCAATCCTGTGTGGAAGGATGGCCAGGGTTAATGATTACATCCCCCATGATCCATGGAGGAAGTGGGGCCCCAAGGGTTTACTTGTGTTGTCCAAGGTTATTCCATTAACCAAGACTTAAGCCCCAAAAGAGACCCCATCACCACCACTGCCCCGGGCAGCTTTCATTTTAAGGCTCAAGCTTCAGACTTTTGCTAACAGAGCTACAGCACCAGCACCCCTCCCACTCAAATCAGAGCTGGAATTGGACCGTTCAGGTCCTGGTTCCACACATAGCTAACCTCTGAGCCTCTATGGCTTTATTTAAAAAGGGAGGAGAAAGAGGCAGAAAAGGAAAAGTTGAGAGGAGTTAACATTTATTAAGCACTTACAAAGTGCTGTGTAAGCATCTTTAATGCATTAATTCATTTACTCCTCACATCATCAGTACCAGGAGGACATATATCCAGGAGGATATAAACGTTATCCCCATTATCTCCATCCTCCACAGAGGGGAGATGGAAAGACTCAGAGAGGTTAAGTAACTTGCCCAAAGACACAGAGCTAACAGGTAGTTGGGGGAGGATTCAAATCCAGGAGTCTTCATTCACGTGCACTAAACAGGGTTTTGCGGATGGTACATGAATCTTGGAAGTACGCGGAAGTGCTTTACCATTGTTATGTCCTCTGCGTTGCCTCCTCCCCATGACGAGGTGGGGTGGCCTGGGGGGATGGTCTCTCTGTGACTCGGTGACCCTTAAGGGGGCTCCTCGCTCCCTGCAGACGGCACGCCCCGCATCGTCTCGTCCTTCAGCGAGAAGGTGGTCAACCCCGGGGAGCAGTTCTCACTGATGTGCGCAGCCAAGGGCGCCCCGCCCCCTACCGTCACCTGGGCCCTGGACGACGAGCCCATCATGCGGGACGGAAGCCACCGCACCAGCCAGTACACCATGTCCGACGGCACCACCATCAGCCACATGAATGTCACGGGGCCCCAGATCCGCGACGGGGGCGTGTACCGGTGCACGGCACGGAACTCGGTGGGCAGTGCTGAATATCAGGCGCGAATAAACGTAAGAGGTGCCTGTCTACATTTAAATATCAGAATAGGCTTTTGAGTTCCTTTGCCATCTCTGTGGTTACCATTCTTCTTGTGGTGATTAGTACTTATTATTAATCGTCATTTTGATTTTAGTAGAGGTCTCTCTCCTCTCTCTGCCCGTTTCCCTGCCCTCCACAAGTCGCATCATCCATTCTTGTGTGTGTGTGTGTGTGTGTGTGTGTGTGTGTGTGTGTGTGTGTGTGGTACCGTTCTCCCCCTTTGCATTCCCATTCCCCATACCCCTTCACCCCTCCCACAATCCTGCCCCCCACCCCGTTCCTCCCCATCAATCTCTCTGGCCCCAGGTACACTAAGCGCTCCACTGGCGCCTACAGTCCCACCGGGGCCTTGCAAGGCCAGGGACAAGGAAGGGGAAGTGGGGCCAGGCTTGCCCTTTGATAGGGGTGTCCACCGAAGCTGTATCCCGCTCCCACGATACTCCAGGAGGTGTAAACAGCCAGGAGCCAGGGCACCAGCATCTCTCAGTCCGCCCTCCCCTGGCTACCCTCCAAGACCCCAGCCATCAAGAATAGGGGACTCAGGCTGGGTGAGGGTGCCCCAAGGCAAGCACCTTCAAGAGAGGGGGAAGGAGTCCTCAAGGTGACCATCCCCGTGCCTCAGGTCTCCAGGTTGCTGTGGGGAGAGCAGAGAATCCTCTGAAGCTCTTTGCAGCCCTGTGGCGTCAGATTGGTCCTCATCTGACCCAACCAGTGAGCCCTGACACGAGAGCAGAAGAGGCACAGGGGAGTGGGAGCGAGGGGGCGCTGGACTAGGGGCGCTGGTGGCTGTCGTGGGCACGGGGAAGGGGAGCGGGGGGTTCACGCTAAATTCACCTGTGCCAGGTGTCCGACCCCCCATGAGAAATGTGGCCTCCCTTTGGCCACCCTCCCGCCCTCTCTGAACTGGAAGGGGACAGAGCTGCAGGGTCGTGGGAGATGCCCTGGTCCTGCCCCTCACCTACTGGGGTAGGGGGGAGCTGGAAGCCCAGAGTTTCATGTACCCATTCCAGCACTAACCCTGCATGGTGGCCTCTGAGCCCCCTTTGCAGTTCCCACGTGGCCATCCGCTTACCTGACCCAGGTGACGACACCCCCTCCCCTCCTCCAGTGTGATCAGAGCCCCTCTTTATAGCCCCTTCTCAGGGGCCCACAAAACACATTTACCTGTTGAAAGAAAATCATCCATTGAAGACCTTCCTATCGTCCTTTAAATAGTTAATGTATGTGCGATCCCTTTTGGTACAAGACCATTATGAGCAAATCAAATGAAAATAACAAACTCTCTACTTTTCCATTCTAACCCCTGAATCTTAATCTCCTCATAAATGAGGACTCGCCCTCCCAAATCCCAGCAACTTCTTGGTGAGGCTTCAGTTCGCTCATCTAGCCTATCCCATTAGGGGAATGGAGTCTCGCCCTGGGCATGAATGAAACATGTCTGTTTGCAACTAATTGAAGATAGTTAACAGAGAGTCCGGGAGAGACCACGGGTGCCCCCAGTTCCAACCTCTGCCTTTAGTCTTGTTTTTGTTTTTGTGGGTTTTTTTTTTTTTTGGTACGCGGGCCTCTCGCTGCTGTGGCCTCTCCCATTGCGGAGCACAGGCTCCGGACGCGCAGGCTCAGCGGCCATGGCTCACGGGCCCAGCCGCTCCACGACATGTGGGATCCTCCCGGACCGGGGCACGAACCCGTGTCCCCTGCATTGGCAGGCGGACTCTCAACCACTGTGCCACCAGGGGAGCTCTCTGCCTTTAGTCTTATAAAAAAGGCCTCCCTCTCCCCCTGCC
Source organism: Phocoena sinus (assembly GCF_008692025.1). Taxonomy (NCBI): domain Eukaryota; kingdom Metazoa; phylum Chordata; class Mammalia; order Artiodactyla; family Phocoenidae; genus Phocoena; species Phocoena sinus. The sequence goes on from NC_045770.1 coordinate 14,938,516, forward strand.
AAATTTCCATCCCCTAAGAGTTTCCGAGTCCAAGCAACTGAGAAGAGCATCGCGGGGCAGCGCCCGGCCGTCCCTGGCTAACCGCGCCATCGCCCCTCCTCTCCCCCTCCCTCCCAACTCCTGCCCAGGCCCCCCCAGCATCCGGGCGATGAGGAACATCACAGCTGTCGCCGGGCGGGACACCCTTATCAACTGCAGGGTCATCGGCTACCCCTACTACTCCATCAAGTGGTATAAGGATGCCCTCCTGTTGCCCGACAACCACCGCCAGGTGGTGTTCGAGAACGGGACCCTCAAACTGACTGATGTGCAGAAGGGCATGGACGAAGGGGAGTACCTGTGCAGCGTCCTCATCCAGCCGCAGCTCTCCATCAGCCAGAGCGTCCACGTGGCCGTCAAAGGTAGGCCTCCCCCTACGGCCAGCCTGAACCGGAGCCCTCCTGGTCACCCGGGATTATGGGCCACTCTTCAGCCAGCCACTCAGGCGGCAACAGGCAGTCCTGAGGGAGTGGAAAGCCACGGAAGAGAGGGCTCCGGCCTGGAGTTTGGACAAAAGAGGGCAGGGTGGAAGATTGCTGGGGGCTGGGAGGGGGGAGATTGCAGGGGGTACATAAGAAGGCCACGGGTACCTCTACATTCCAGTTCCTTCTGTGGGCTGCAAGTCACGGCAGCACTGGCCCCAGGGACATGAGGGGTCAGTGGCACGTGGGCAAGAGGCCCAGGTCAGAGGGGACAGGCTATATTGTTCCCCTGATGTTAGCATGGAACCACCCAGAACTCAGCAGGGCCCATGAGAGACCAACAGGTAGGAGAGGGGCAGGAGTCGCAGAGCAGAAGCAGCAAGAAGCTGGGTGGAGGGTGCACGTGCTGGGTGCCCTGACTCCCTTCCAGGGCTCAGACTGGCCGGCCGAGGCTGCTTTTATGGGATGGGCAAGGACCTTCCACCTGCTAATGCAGCTGGAGGCCTGGAGAGCACCGCCTGGTGCCTAAAATTCTCCTCCCTCCCAGGCCCGCCACGCTCACCTGGGTGAGGTCTGTGTTTTGTGCGGGGGCACCTAACACAGTGCCTGGTTCATGGCAGCCATTCAGTAAATGTCTGTGGATTAAACAAATGAATGCATATAAATGAGCAAATAAATGAATTCGTGACTAGACGACAGCTGTCCCCTGGGTTTAGGGGCTGTGCGGGGGTGTGAAGCTCCCTCCCAAACACATTCTTTGGAACTGACAGGCCTGGAGATTGTCTGGATGGTGGGTGAGGGCAGGGTGGCCTGGTCACCTAGGAGGCAGGATGGAGAGGTGGCGCCTGCCAGGCCTGGCTAAGGAGAGGTCAGTAAAATCCAGGCAGCTGGGGTGGAAAGTCACTGGGTCAGTGGTGGCCGTGCTGAGTAAGGGGCTTATGTCCCTTTCTGAAGAGCCAGGGCAGGCTCACGCATATCCCCAAGGAACCACATGAACCCGGAGAGGGGGCCAGCCTGTGCCCTAGGGCCCATGGGAAGGAAGAGAAAGCAGGGGGGTCCGGGCCGGCAAAGGGGCCCTGGCACAGGGGGAAGGCCCCAGGGGGCCCCAGACTCCTGAAGCAAGATGGAGTGGAGGCCTTGTGGACAGGAAGAGGGGGGTCTGGGGGAAGGAAAGGTTTGGGGAGACAGATGCTGCCTCCGTTTTGGGCCCCTTCACGCGTGCGGTGAAGATGGGACCTCCCGGGGCAGATGTCAGGAGAACAGCTGGAGAAACGGAAGGTAGCAGCAAAACGTGCAATCAGTGCTTCGCCCCTCTGCTCCTGTCACCAGGGCTCAGTCTCAGCGGCACACTGGGGCCGCGTCCCATGCGCCCTTGTGCGTCCACCACCTGTCACAGTGCCAGACAGTGTTTGTTTCTTGAGCTGAAACTGAGACATTAGTCTGGGTTGGAGTGACTTTCTGGGAAGCCTGGCTCTGAGCCTGAGAACTGGGGGACGGGCTGTCTCTGTGGCCCATCTGCAGCCTGGGGAGGAGAGAGGAGACCCTAACAGCATCTGCCTCGCTGGCACCCCCCCCAACTGCTGCACCCCAGCCAGGCTGAGGGGCATCTTGGCCCCCCCTTTCAGGCTAAAACCTTTGCCCAGCCCAGGGGCCTTGTGCTGGCAGGAACCTCACAGCCCCCAGGCCCCATCCCCAGCCTGCCTTCCGTTCCCAGCATCTCGGGGCGACCTGCCTATATCCATTTCTGTCACAAGCCGTGGACCGAGAGTTTACAGTGTAAACATCACATATTAAAACATCTAACCTTTGCTCTACTCCCTTCACCTGCCTGCACCAGCGAGCATTTGGCCGGGTTTGTTGGCTTAAAAAAATAAATAAATAACAAGGCTCCAGCGAGCCTCAGAGTATGCGGAACCTCCTGAAAGCTGCTTCTGCTCATCAATTATTCAACCGCATTCAGGGAGCGATCAGTCCTAATGAATTGAATCTGATGCATTCCGTCTCAGCGACTCGCCCTGTGCTGAGCGACCATGTCTCCCAGCCCTGGGAGAGGGAAAGGGGCATGTGCGCGCGCGCGTGCGTGTGCGTGTGCGTGTGTGTGTGTGTGTGTGTGTGTGTGTGTGTGTGATCTCAGAGGGCAGAGCCCCTGCACTGGGCACATGTGGCTCCCGGCACACAGCACAAGCTTGGAGTTCAAAAGCAGGGGCATATGTGTGTGTATAGTACACAGGCGTGTGTGCACACATGGCCCCTTGCCTACCCACAGGGTCTGCAAATCCAGCCCCAGAAGGGCTATGGTCACTTGTTTTCTGTCCAGACCGAGAAGCAGCATTTGTATGAGGGCTCTGGGACCCTGTGCCCCTGCCTGTCCGAAAGCTTAAACCCATCATCCCCGCTCTCTCCCAGTCTCCCTCTCCCCACTTCATTAGAATGCGCTTTTGCAGAAGAACCCATCAGAGCTGATTACGAACATGCTGCTTGATTAGCTGTTGTGCTGTGCTAAGAGCTACTCAAGGAGGAGGGTGGAGGAGGTGCCCCTGGGCGTGGAAAGGGGCCCCGACTCTGGGGGCCAGAGGGACAGGGCCCAAGGGCAGCATTCTCCACCCCACTCCTGCTGCCCGGCTGGGACGTGCGTCCCACCCAGAGGATGAGAGCAGAGAGCTGGCGTGTAGGAAAGGGCTAGTGGGGGCAGGACAGGGCACTAGAAGGCTGAGATTTGTTGGAAGTCCTACCCCCCATCTCTCTGTGAGGCCAAGAGCCCGCAGGCAGGGCGGGGCATAAACCCAGGCTGCTCCATGAGCCGGAAAAACCACTGTTGACTCCATTCCTTCTGGGATTGCTTGTCTTCTGATGAATTTTTCAAACACTGAGCTGAGGAGAGCAGAACACACCAGACACACGTGCACATGCATGCACACACATGTGCAGAGACGTGTACATGAGTACACAAGCAGGGACGCACTGTGCGCATGGTACGTTGCAACAAGTGGACACGTTAGCCTGTCCACACTTGCACACATACACACGTGCAGTTGCACATACACAAACGTGCTCTCTGTCTCTGTCCTCCTGTGAAGCAACGTTCCTGAGCCACAAGAGGTGGCTGCAGGTGCCGCCATAGAAAGTGTCGCCTACGTGAGCCTGCTGTGATCCAGCAAGGCAGGAGGGCCAAGGGGAGAGAGGCTGAGGATGCTTCGAGGGCTGCCTGGGCTTGGGTGCATGTGACGCCGACTGGCAGGGGAGAGCCAGGCTGTGGGGAAGGCGAGTGCTCGTCTCTGGGCACCCAGAGAGATCCCTGGCAGGATGCCAAGAGGAGGGCCCAGAGATCCAACCTAGATTTGGTGTCTTTAGGGCCCTCTGTAGCTGAAAAATAATGTCGCATAAAAGCATCTCTGGGCACGCAGGCCGAATGTTTAATTAACTAAGAAGGCAGGGCTGCAAGAGGGGTTTCTTGGCTTTGGCTCAGTGAGGGAACATCCCCATCCGTGCATCTGAGCCTCCGGAGCCAGAACAAGGGCATGAGGTGCTTTCTGCCCATGCTCAGTGAGGCCAGGACCCAGAGGTAGTGCCAATACACACAGACACACACGCACGCACGCACGCACGCACCCTCACTCCCTAGTGCCTGTACTCCTCGTCCACACTCTTTCCTCCCTTGCTGCTCAACAAGTCCCTGCCGTGTGCCTGGAGCCTTCGGGGAGGCCCCCTTCCACCCTAGAGAATGTGTTGGGGGTTTCTATGATCAGGGGGCTTAAGAGAGAGCCAACCCCCTGGCCAAAGGCCTGCCATTGGCACAGGTGGAGTTTTGGAAGGAACACACCAGAATCCAGAGGAAGGGGGCACAACAGGTTCCGCGGGGCAGATTGCCAAATGTACTGGGGGGAGGGAGTGCCAAGGATGCTGCTGCCAACGGCCCTTTTCCTCGGCAGAGGGAGCCAGGAGCACAGGAGCAAGCATCCTCCTTACTGGACAGGCAGCGATCACGGTGATGACGGTGTCCACGATGAAGAGGAGGAGGATGAAGCAGTATCTATTTATTCATTCAGTGCCGTTAACTACGCACCCACTATATTCCAGGCGCTATTCTGTGAACACAGCTGTGCTCAAGACAGACAAAAATTCCTGCCCTTGGGGAGCTTACATTCTATTAGGGAAATGGTTAATAATGTGAAATCCGTAAAAGATGTCTCATGTCAGATAGGGAGTGGGAATCAGAGTGCCAAGGGGCAGCAAGAGTGGTTTGCTTTTTTTTTTTTTTTTTTTTCTGCGGTACGCGGGCCTCTCACTGATGCGGCCTCTCCCGTTGCGGAGCACAGGCTCCGGACACGCAGGCTCAGCGGCCACGGCTCACGGGCCTAGCTGCTCCCCGGCATGTGGGCTCTTCCCGGACCGGGTCACGAACCCGCATCCCCTGCATCGGCAGACGGACTCTCAACCACTGCGCCACCAGGGAAGCCCTGCAATTTTAAATAGGGTGGTCAGGGAAGGCCTTCCTGAGAAGAGGGGGTTGCATTAAAAAGACTGAAGTGAGTTATTGATATTCCTATAATATTAGACTTGATACAACTGAAAAATCAGCATCAGGCTTTAGAGATTACTTTATCCAAGTCCTCCGTTTTGCAGATGAGAAAACTGAGGCTCGGGGGCAGAGACAGGGTGGTGGTGACGATGCAGCTTGCCCACGTCACTCTTGGATTATAGTGTCTCTCGCCATCTCCGTGCTGCACAAGCAGAGAAGCTCCAGTTTCACACAGCGCCCGTTCTCTACTAAATGGTGCAATAAATAAAAAGGTTCGGTCCCGAAGAGAGATCATGAGAGACACCATGAAGTGTTTATGGACTGGGCTGGTGGTCAGCATGCCGTCCTCTGTGCAACACCCCCAAACAAGTGGCCGAAACAGCTTTATGGTGGCCAGGGACCACAGGGACTGCCACGACCGCTGTCTTCTTGGCCACGCCAGCCTCTGACCTCTCGCCATCACAGCATCTTGCTCTGACCCTGCTTCCCTCACAGCTGACTGAGTTGCCCTCTCACCAAAGATGACTGTGGTCAGAGCAGGGCTTCCAGAGATAAATCCCTTGGTTATGCATGCCCCTTACATTCAGGCCATGTGCTGGGGAAATGCTAGGAGTCATGGGCAGGAGGGAAGTCCTTGTGGACTATCAACCCTGAAGAGGTCCCTTGTCATCACCGCCATGGAGGTGATCCGAGCCTCAGCTTCTTCTTTCACAGAAGTGGAAATGGACACACACACACTCAACGAGCCCGTATCCACCTCTGAGCACAGGGGAGACACCAGAGACCCACAGTTCAGAAAGCAGTCCCATGTCCACATCACGGGGCACCCCACCCCGCTTCTCAGAGCCTCCCATTACAGCCTCCTGCTGGTGGTATTCAGCGAGCCCGTGAAAGAGCCGGGATCCCTAGGCTTTCTTCTCCTTCCAGGCGGTCCTCATGTGCTGGAGTTATAGGGTTATCGGAATGCCAGCCTGGGGCCGAGGAATTCTGTGAGCAGCTCTGGCCTCTACCACTCCCACCAAGGAGTTTCTAAGGGGACACTTATACCGCCACAGAACCACACCTGCCCCATCAACCTGCAGCAGGGCAGAGTGGGGCGGGAAGTAAAGAGCCTTACTCCTCGGACCCCTGGGGGTGATCTGGCCATCTACTTCCAGCAGGGCAGCAGTGCACTAGAGAGCTCTGGCTGGCCTGGTTAAATGCCTAACCCCCCATCCCCACCCCCAGGATGGAGGTTGGCCGCTCTCTCCTTCCCTGGCCGCTCGAATTGCCGTAAGTGTTATTCCTGAAGACCGGAAGGGAATGACAGCCCCTGGTTGGCCTCTGCCTCTTGTCTCAGCCTGTTCCCACACTCTCACTCCATATATTTTGTAAAGCGTGTGCATCCTTTAAGCCTCCGTCGAAATGCCACCTCCTCTATGCGGCTGCGCTCACCTGACCAGATGACACCTCTTCTCGTCTCTGAGTTCAGTATCTGTGTATTCACGTGGTGCTTGTCCAATAACCACTGAGGGCAATGTCTTAACTTCCCGAGCAAATGCTATGCTTCCGGAGGTTCTATGCGTATTTTAAGCATGCTTCCACTTTCCCCAGCCCACACGGAGCATAATGCCTTCACAGAGCAGGCATTTCATAAATATTAGATGAATTAGTTAATTAATGAATTAACCTACCTTAGTAACTTATTCCATTATCTAAATCCCTTCTTACTGAGAGAGACAGTCTTTGCCTTGCCTGAGCTAAATCTCCCTGCCTAGTTCCAGTCTCCACTTGCTCTGTCCTCAACGGAAATGGAGCTCTTGGCCATCCATCCCTGGAGCAAGGCCCTCTCCTCTCTAGGCAGAGCCCCCCAGCTCCTTGCTTGACCCACACGTTCCCCTCTGCAGGCCCTCATGACTGCCACAACTCTCCCCATGTCCCTAGGGCTCTTAAAGGAGCCAGCTCTGGTGCTAGCAAGGGCCTGAACCTCAGGAAGAACCAAGGGAGAAGCTCCCAGCTCCAAAATTCTGTAGCATAAATACAGCATCTTGAGGAAGAGGGTAGAGCTCCCCCTTTTTCTGGATAAACCCCCATCCTGTGCTCTCCCCACCGCTTGCCCACCTCATAGGGAAACTTCTAAGGTCAACCCAGGAAATGATATCCAGACATATATTTATTCATTTACTCACCTGACAAGCATTCATTGGGCTCCTACAATTTGCCAGGTAAATAAGTCCTAGTTACTGCCCTGCAGGAACTCCCCGACACCCAGGGAAGGTGGTAATGCAAACAGATACCCCACCAGCATGTAATGAGTGCCATGATCAAGGTGTGAACCAGGTGTTGTAGGGCTGTGCAGGAGGAGGGCAGGCTTCACAGAGGAGGTGGTACTGGAGCGGGGTCTGAAAGGACGGAGAGGAGTTTCCCATGAGGCCTGCTGGGCTCTAGATCTGGGTCTTTGTGGGAAGGAAGACTGGACCAGAATTGGTTCTGCTAAACCTAAGGAGACAAACTGGCTGGCAGATCTGGGTCTCTGCAACAATTCCATCAAAAAGTCCAAGGAGGGCTTCCCTGGTGGCACAGTGGTTGAGAGTCCGCCTGCCGATGCAGGGGACGTGGGTTCGTGCCCCGGTCCGGGAGGACCCCGCGGCCGCAGAGCGGCTGGGCCCGTGAGCCATGGCCGCTGAGCCTGCGCGTCCGGAGCCTGTGCTCCGCAACGGGAGAGGCCACAACAGTGAGAGGCCCACATGCCGCAAAAAAAAAAAAAAGTCCAAGGAGGCCAGAGGACTCAATCTGACCAAAGTACCCCAAAAAGGGCAGTGGGAAGATCAGCAGAGCCCAACGAGGAATCTCTGGGTAATCTCAGCAATGAGCATTGGGCCATTACTAGAGTCAGGGTTCCAGAGAAATCTCTCTGGAGATATCCAAGGCCCCACAAACCGCTCAGAATACTGGGGGCAAGGCCCCAGCCCAGGGAGTAGCAGCAGGCAGAGTTTGGGGGTGGGGAGATCCAGACAATGACCAGGGCCCCAGAAAACCTGGCTGGACTGTGGACCTGGATTTGGGCCCATGGCAGAGCACACATGGTGGTTATTTCCACCCTGGGCCCAGCTGTGTTCACCCAGGCCTGGGCTGAATTTCGGAACTGTGGGTGTTTATGGAAAACCGATGGAGCCCCCATGGCCAGAGTGAAGGGTAAGGTGGGAGGTGACATTGAGAAAGTCAGCTAAGGCCCCTGCTCTCATCCCATAGGGCATGAGGGCAACAGCCCTTCTAAATGTCACTTCCTCTGGACCTAGAAGTCTTGACCAGGAACTTCCCCAGAGATCCAAAGGGCTGCCAAGGGTTTTGCCCTGTCCACACCTGGCCACTTCACAGGGGCCGCTTCCTACTGAGCCCTGAAAATCCTTGGGGTGCCTTGGGCATGCATATTATGTCACCTATCCTTTTCCCCTCAAGGTTCACCCCCTGCTGTGTCCACTCTGGGTGGGGAGAGTAGCAAGCTTCCAAGGAGGGGTGGGGCTGGTGCCTGGGAGAAGGCCAGAGGACTGTGGACAGCCTTGTAATTTAATTATTTGACTGCAGAAAGGATACCTCATCTACTGGGTGCTCATCCTTGTTAAGCTAATTGTCTCCTTCTCTCTCTTCTCCCCCCACTTGCTGGGGAAGTCACTGTGTCCTAATTGAGTTATCATAAAGATAATGGCTGTTGCTCTGCCCAGAGCTGAGAAAGGAGGATCCCTCTTGCAGAGGCTCAGGCTCCAGACAGGCCCCCCCAGGGGCTGAGATGTGGGCAGTAGGAGAGGGGAAGGGCCGAATCTCTGGGGGGTGGGGGCTATGTGGATGACATTTAGCTGGGTGAGTCTAACCAACTGGTTATCTCGCAGATGACAGGGCTCCCTCTCTGCTCTTTCCTGCCACCCATGGGGAGCTTGTTTATGAGACAAAGGGGTCTCTGGTCTGGGCACGTTTGGGGCTTTCTCAACAAGGCAACCAGGTAGCATAAGAAAGAGAGCTTGGACTTGGAGAGCAGACAGATCAGGTTTCAAATCCCACAGTCCCCTCTTATGAGCTGGGTGATCTAAGGCAAATGAATTCTCTGCTCTGAACCTCAGTTTTCTCATCTGTATAGTGGGGACAATTAAGCCCATATCACATTGGTGGGAGGTGTGTATAAAGGAGCTGAAAACAACCAGTGATGGGAGCTTCCTCTCGCCCGTCCTAATGCATGAAGACAATGGGGTGGGTGATGAGACCTCTATAAGAGGAGATCAGGCTACAGCAGCCTGGCTTTAGATGAGCAGCTGTGGGGTGCACACGAAGGACAGCCTCAGCATCTGAGGCACGTCATCTCTATCCATCCCAGGCCCCCAGGCCTCTGGGAGACTCAGCTCTGGGATGAGACAGTGAGCACAGGGGCACCGAGGAATGGCAGGGAAGTCAGGTTAAAAGCTGGGCAGTGTGTCAGCAAGCAGACAGGAGTCAAGAAGCAGGTCCAGGCCTGGGTGGGCAGAGGGACGGGAGCCAGGGGACAATGACAGGGCACCCCAGGAGATTCTGCACACATGGGAAAACAGGCACCAGTGCCCACGGAACTCTATTCGCAGCCCACCCTCCCGAAGGCCAGGCAGGGATGGGCATGCTGCTGGCCAGGCTGGGGAGAGTGGGAGCCTGATAGCAGCACTCCCCTTGCCTTCCCAGTGCCCCCTCTCATCCAGCCCTTCGAATTCCCGCCTGCCTCCATTGGCCAGCTGCTCTACATCCCCTGCGTGGTGTCCTCGGGGGACATGCCCATCCGCATCACCTGGAGGAAAGATGGACAGGTGATCATCTCAGGCTCGGGCGTGACCATCGAGAGCAAGGAATTCATGAGCTCCCTGCAGATCTCCAGCGTCTCCCTCAAGCACAATGGCAACTACACATGCATCGCCAGCAACACAGCGGCCACCGTGAGCAGGGAACGCCAGCTCATCGTGCGCGGTGAGTGAGACGGGCCAGCGAGGTTGGGAGGAGGAAGGGTCCAGCTCTGTCTGCTGCTAAAAACACTCTCTAGATTTCAAGTTTGAATCACGGGCTCAGAGAAAGTTGACTCTGGCAGGGGCCTTAAAGATCAAGAGGTTCAAACCTCTTACTCTCCAGGCCAGGACACGGAGGCCGTGAGAGGAGAAGACCCTGGCTCAGTTGGTCACCGGTGAAGTCAGAATTGGCACTCAATTCCCAGCTCCCAACCCAATGCGACTGGCAAAAGCTCTCAACATCTTGGGTTTCAGATGTTCAGAGGTGCCTGCTCCCAACTTTTTTTTTTTTTTTTTTTTTTTTCCCAACTTTTTAATGGTCCAGGCCGGGCTAACGTTGACTGGAAGGTGCCCAAAGCCCCCAGAAAACCTATCAGAGACCGAGATGATCTGTTCCTCCCCCACCTTCCCTCTTTCTGCAGTGCCCCCTCGATTCGTGGTGCAGCCCAACAACCAGGATGGCATCTATGGCAAGGCTGGTGTGCTCAACTGCTCGGTGGACGGCTACCCCCCACCCAAGGTCATGTGGAAGCATGCCAAGGGTAAGCCCCTGGCCAGCCAGCATCTCGGGATGGGGAGGATACTAATGCGACTTGGGCCTGGTCTCTACACATGACTCCTAGCCCTGGCTTCAGAACTTTAAGGGGACCCCAAGCTATACCTGAACTGGAAGTCATCCTCAGCCACCCCCAAAGGGTCTATGGACCAGGAATAGCTGTCATGCTAATTCTAGATTTCCTCTTGTCCCCGTAGATTGACCTCTCCCCTCCCCCCTCCAACCCTAGAACTCAGTATACTCCCCAACTCTCCCCACCCCACCCTAGGGTCCCAGAGTCTCATTGACCCCTGCTTCTCACCAGTCCAACCTATTCTGGGATCTTGGTCCTTCTTGGAACCCAACTTCATCCCAAGGGTGCATTTGGTTTCTGACTAAGCCCTGCGCCAACCTCTTATCCTTACTGTGTCCATGGCTGACTCTGGGGCAATGGGAGGAGGTATCCAAAGCCCCCCTTGGAGGATGGCTGGCTTCTTTCCCAGGCCTGACTGCCTACAACCAGGCAACCGCCACTTGAGGGCTCAATCTTCCCTTTGCCTATTGCCAAGTGGCCCAAAGAGAACTCTTCCTTCCCCTCCAAGGAATTCAGCCCAAAGGAAGCTCAGTGCCAAGGTGGGCATTGAGCTGAGGCCCCCCCAACTCCATACCTCAGATCCATACCTCAGATCTGAGACAGGGTCAGACTTCTGTGAGGGTCTTTCCTATTTCCAAGGAAACAAGAACCATGTGAGCTCCCAGCACTTTGGGGATGCTACAAAATGGCCCTAGATCAGCAAGAGAAAGGTATCAGGGCCATTCCTTGAGGCACTCCAACCCTCCCCAGCCTAGACACCAGACCTCCTAACTGCCGCCTCCTTTCAGGGAGCGGGAACCCCCAGCAGTACCACCCAGTGCCCCTTACCGGCCGCATCCAGATCCTACCCAACAGCTCGCTACTGATCCGCCACGTCCTGGAAGAGGACATCGGCTACTACCTCTGCCAGGCCAGCAACGGCGTGGGCACCGACATCAGCAAGTCCATGTTCCTCACTGTTAAGAGTGAGTCTTGCCCCCGTGCAACCCTCCAAACACCCCCTGATCATAGACCAAGGCCCATCTCTGCACTCACCCTGCCTCCCCCTTTGGTTTCCATTGCTCCTTCTGTGAAGGGAAGGCAGGAAGGATTCCTAGACAGAGGTGGGCTTGGGAACCTCTGCTGGGGGATTCCAAAGCTCTCATCTAAAACGATGGCCTCACTCCAAATGGCCCCAGCTCGCTCCACTCCAGTCATGATAAGCTCGTGATTTACTGTACCGCGGTATCGTACGACAGCCCATTTATTTTGCTCTGTAGGTTGGCAATTCCATCTGAATAGTCATATCAAACAACTTATTTCTTTTATTTAATGTACACCTGCTAGTGTATAACCTGTTTGTGGCTTAGCAAGAAGGAGACCACGTATGCAATGTAGGAGATGGGCCTATGGGCAGAAATCCTGGGTTCCAATTCCAGATCCGTCTGATGAGCTTCCTGGCTTTGGGCAAGTGACTTCACGTTTCTAGGTTCCTTTCCTCACCTGTGCTAGAGGTTCATTCCCAGCCCACTCAGCTCCCCAAATCATCGTAAATAACACAGGAACTGATCATAGAAAGGGGAAGAAGCTTTGGAAAAGCCAAAAGGGCAGTAAAACTCACTCTAGCTCAGTACCATATCTCTGGCTTCTAAATCCCCAGACCTAGAGCCGGAATCAATGGCGTTGAAGTCTAGAATGTCCCTGAGTTCTGTTAAGTCACACACAGACATTCCTACTGGACAAGCCTATCCCTTTACGCTCTTAGGGGTCTGTACAGTGAGCCCCCAGGAATCATGTGAAGACAGTGTCTGGCCCCTTTGTCATGAAACAGACCATGGGCCACGGAGAACAGCAGTAAGAGCCTGAGTTTCAGCATCTGACCAAAGCCAACTGTGAATCTGGGCACCGTGTGGTAATTACAGTGACCTCTAACGGGTTTCCTTGGCCTCTGTATCTCATTTTCCTGATGTACAAAAGGAGGGTCAAGAGACTGCCTTACCTGTTATGTTTTGTATCAAGAGTAAGTCAGATGACATGGATAACGCAACCAGTATGGTAACTGGCACCCAGTAGGCCGTCAGAGATTTAGCCGCCAGTTTTGTTTTTAACGGGAGACACTCCAAGGTACGTGTAGGAAAGGCAGCTGAGAGCAGCGCCCAGTGTGCGGTCCGCCCAGCGTCTCCCTGGAGTCCCCGCCTTTAAGAATCATAGCTTCTTTATCGCTTGCCAAACCCTCACTCACTCAGCACAAGACGGGGAAGCCCCAGCAATCGGTCGATGCTCGGGAAGCTCCAGGCACCGGAATCCCCGCCCTGGGGAGCTCTTCCCTCACACTATCAAAAAGCACTTTGTCCTTAATAAAACCAGGCAATCAATCTACATCCCTCAGCCGGGGAGAACTTTGTTAATTCTGCCTGCGAGCGGCAAGAGGAAATAGTAGGCACCTCGTGGGACTATCGCTGTCCTTGGTATTTGATCCTTATCTCCCCACCGTCAGCAGGAGAAAAGAGCTCAAACTCTCAGGCTTGTTTTTTTTTTTTTTTTTTTTGGTCTTTGCCTTTTTTCTCTAAGTTTTCTACTGGGCAAGCGTGGCGGTGCCTTTGTGGCCCGTGGCTTCTCTGTGGCGCTGAGGTGGATATGGGTGAAGGGAGACGCAGGGGTCAGGAGGTGGACTGTGTGCAAGGTGACCCAGCTCACGTCGGCCTGTCCCTGATGTCCTGGGCAATTCTCTTCTCCCCTCTGGACCTGCATTTTTCGGTGCCATCCTCACTTCACGACCCAGGCAGCAGCTATGAGCACACACCTCGTAAATCCCGGGCAGCCTCATGAACACGTGTAGCACCAAGTCACACACTCAGCCACCACTCTCGCAGTAACGTACACCTCTGGCCCCTCTTCCCAAGGGATGATGGGAGCTCCGTCCTACTTGTCCTCACTTGTGGGCAGCATCTGGACCTTGTTCCTTCCATCCTCCCCCTTGTCCTCATTCCAGCCACCTTGTCGCTTTGCTCTGCTTCCTTCCATAGTGAGGCACAGGTGCACGCCTTCCCTTCATCTGCTCTGTCTCACAAACACCTCCGGCTCGTATTCTCCCACTCGCCGCGCCCCCCTCGTCGGCTGCCTGTGACACAGCCTCTCTGAGCCGCTCACGCAGCATCCCCCCTCACACGGCCCTCCCCCACAGGTCGCTGGGCCCCCTCCCACACCCTCTGCACACCTGGGGTCTCCAAACCCTCACCCACGTGTGCCCCCTCGGATGACCCTTTCCTTGCACAACTTTTTCTGTCACAAACGCCTCCTTCCATTCCAGCCCCGCTCTCCCCAGTGACCTGCCAGCCATGCTAGAGGCCCCTGTGCCGCCCCAAATGCCAGCAGGAGAGGACGAGGAATTTGAGGCCTGAGGGCAGTCGGTGTGGAAGGCTGAGCACGGCTGGGGCCTCTGCCTGGGGTTGGAGAGTCTGACTGCTTTTCAATACCAGCCTGAATCATTCCACCCAGATCTGGCTTTCAGAAGGGGCTCCTGTGACAGTGGGACAGTTTGGTGATGGGGGCGGGGTGGTCCTGACCTTCTTTGGGAACTTCCATCCCGCTTCCTGCTGCTTTTCTGCGGTCACACTGCTTCAGGTAACCCACCCTCAGCTCCTCCTCTAGGACGTCCTTCCCCCTGCCTGCTCTGCCCTTTTCCTCCTTCACTCTCCCTCTACCTCTCCCACCTCCCCCAGGTAGGCGCAGGTAGATAGGGAAGGACCCACAGGACCTGGGCCCGTGGGTCACAGATGGGCTTGCCAGGGCTAAGCCCTTCCTGGTCATCCCTCAGTCCATCCCAGACAGCCCACACCACCAGCACTCCCCACCCCCACCACCCGCAAGGCCAGCTACAGAAAGACCTGCCATTTACAAAGCCAGCTGCGCAGCTTTCCTTGATGCCCCTAACACATTCAGGAAAACGTTGACCCTATATGGCTCCACCTTGTCAGACCTCACACTTGTGTGACCTCTCAGAAGGCAAACTGACCTTAATCCCCACTTTAGCCAAGTAGAAGTAAGAGAGTAAATGTATCAAAGGGATATACATCATAAAAAGCATTCAAGTATCAAATTGGACATTTGTGGTTGCCCTCTGTTGGGAACCATTGACCCTGACAGTTTCCAGTGATAACTCAACAGTTGCTCACTGGGCACTCACTAAATAGTCCATAAAACTCTGGATTAGAGCACAGACTTCAGAACCGGAGACACCTGGGTTCAAATCCCAGCTCTGCCACTTGATAGCTGTGGGATCTTGGACAGCAATCTCTGTAGGCCCCAATTTCCTCCTCTGTAAGTTTGGAAATACAATGCTATTTACTCATTGCTAAGATTCAAGTGAGACACACACTTCCAGCAATTAACACAGTACCTGACACCAAATACACATTCAATAATCATTAGCCATCATTAGTTTTAGGTGCTGAAAATCTAGTGCTGGATAAAATGGAGTTGCTATTCTCAGGAATTTGAGGACCTTGAAGAGGAGATAGACATATACCCAAAATAACTATAATACACAAAGTGATAAGTGCCTTAAAAAGCCACAAACAATGTGACACGGAGAGAATCAGGGATGGAGTAATCAGTTTTAATTTGCAGGGCCTACAAGGGAAAGCCAAGAAAAGCTCCACAAAAGCAACAGTCACTAAGTAGGACTTGAAGGATGAAAAGGATTCTGACAAGAACCAATAGAAGCAAAGGTCATTCCGTTCCAGGATGAGGACAAAGTATAGCAAGAGCGTGGAGGCAGGCAAGGCCGTGCGCGTCATCAGATGAAGGGGGAGCTTGGAGTGTCTGGTGGAGAATGAAGGGAGGATGGATGGGGAGAATACATGTGAGGTGCTTATGGGTTTTGGAAGTGAAATGTTTTCTTTTTATGCAGTGTTGACTCTCAATATCAGGCACCAAACCAGAGTTCCAGAAGCTCAGGGGTCTGATGGCGGTTGGGATTCCAGAGGTGGTTCTTGGAGAATTGCTTTCCTCGAGGCCCCAGATTTCTAAGAGTTCGTTAAAGGGAGCAAAAGTCTTTCCTAGCCCCTGGACACCCGTGTTGGCAACCATCCAGTCCCGATTGGTCCCCACTCCTCCCTGACCCCGAGAGCGTGGGTGGTGCCTGAGCACACAGCCCAGCCTTACCACTGTCACAGCACAGCGCTCAGCACTTGACAATGTACAAAGCCCATACCTTGCCTGTGAGGTTGGTGGGCAATAGCTCCTTCTCAGGGAAGGGAAGGCGCTGGATCAAGGTCACTGGGTGATATCGGCCCAGCTGAGACAGGAGCTTGCCTCTGTCTACTCACGGTTTGGTAGAGAGAGCACAGAGCAAGAGAGAGAAGACTGGTTTCTGGTCCCGACTCCGACTCACTGGCTCCGTATCTGCGAGCCATTCCTTCCCTTCTCTGGGCCTCGGTTTCCCCATCTGTACAATAAGAGGCCTGGACTAGAATCTAGTCATAGCTGAACCAAAGGTCCCTGCCAGCTCAGACAATCTATGATTCTAGCTGTGTGCATGGTCCTTTCAGGATACCAGACCACCTCCCAGAACTTGGTTGAAAAATAAATGTAATTAACAGAAGAAAATACTACATCCACAGAGCTACCTTTTATCTCCCTGTTACAAAGTAAAATTTAAATAAAAGAGAGATAATGACCGAAAGGGGAAAGAGGCAATCCGTCCTCCAACTGACACATGGGGGAAAAAATAAAGCATCTTCAAAGAGAATGCTTCACCGAGAGGCAGGTACAAAGAAAGGCTGCTTAGTCCGGGTTGCAAGGGGCTGGCTGTGTTTTTTGGTTTTTTGTGTTTCTTGAGGTGTTTTTTTTTTTTTTTTTTGAATATTTGAATTTTATTTTATTTTATTTGTACAGCAGTTTCTTATTAGTTATCTATTTTATGCATATCAGTGTATACATGTCCATCCCAATCTCCCAATTCATCCCACCACCACCCGCCCCAACCCCGCCACTCACCCCCTTGGTGTCCATATGTTCGTTCTCTACATCTCTGTCTCGATTTCCGCCCTGCAAACCAGTTCATCTCTACCATTTTTCTAGGTTCCACATATATGCGTTAATATACGATATTTGTTCTTCTCTTTCTGACTTACTTCACTCTGTATGACAGTCTCTAGATCCACCCACGTCTCTACAAATGACCCAATTTCGTTCCTTTTTATGGCTGAGTAATATTCCATTGTATATATGTACCACAACTTCTTTACCATTCGTCTGTCAATGGGCATTTAGGTTGCTTCCATGACCTGGCTATTGGAAATACTGCTGCAGTGAACATTGGGGTGCATGTGTCTCTTTGAATTATGGTTTTTTCAGGGTATGTGCCCAATAGTGGGATTGCTGGGTCATATGGTAACTCTATTTTTAGTTTTTTAAGGAACCTCCATACTGTTCTCCATAGTGGCTGTATCAATTTACATTCCCATCAGCAGTGCAAGAGGGTTCCCTTTTCTCCACACTCTCTCCAGCATTTGTTGTTTGTAGGTTTTCTGATGATGGCCATTCTAACTGGTGTGAGGTGATACCTCATTGTAGTTTTGATTTGCATTTCTCTAATAATTAGTGATGTTGAGCAGCTTTTCATGTGCTTCGTGGCCATCTGTATGTCTTCTTTGGAGCAATGTCTATTTAGGTCTTCTGCCCATTTTTGGATTGGGTTGTTTGTTTTTTTAATATTGAGCTGCATGAGCTGTTTATATATTTTGGAGATTAATCCTTTGTCCATTGATTAGCTTGCAAATATTTTCTCCCATTCTGAGGGTTGTCTTTTCGTCTTGTTTGTAGTTTCCTTTGCTTTGCAAAAGCTTTTAAGTTTCATTAGGTCCCATTTGTTTATTTTTGTTTTTATTTCCATTACTCTAGTAGGTGTATCAAAAAAGATCTTGCTGTGATTTATGTGAGAGAGTGTTTCTCCTACGTTTTCCTCTAAGAGTTTTATAGTGTCCAGTCTTACATTTAGGTCTCTAATCCATTTTGAGTTTATTTTTCTGTATGGTGTTAGGGACTGTTCTAATTTCATTCTTTTACATGTAGCTGTCCAGTTTTCCCAGCACCACTTATTGAAGAGGCTGTCTATTCTCCATTGTATATCCTTGCCTCCTTTGTCAGAGATTAGTTGACCATAGGTGCGTGGGTTTATCTCTGGGCTTTCTATCCTGTTCCATTGATCTATATTTCTGTTTTTTTCCCTCAAGACTGCATTGGGTATTCGGAGTCTTTTGTGTCTCCATACAAATTTTAAGATTTTTTGTTCTAGTTCTGTGATAAATGCCACTGGTAATTTGATAGGGATTGCACTGAATCTGTAGATTGCTTTGGGTAGTAGAGTCATTTTCACAATATTGACTCTTCCAATCCAAGAACATGGTATATCTCTCCATCTGTTTTTGTCATCTTTGATTTCTTTCATCAGCGTCTTATAGTTTTCTGAGTACAGGTCTTTTACCTCCTTAGGTAGGTTTATTCCTAGGTATTTTATTCTTTTTGTTGCCATGGTGAATGGGATTGTTTCCTTAATTTCTCTTTCTGAACTTTCGTTGTTAGTGTGTAGAAATGCAAGAGATTTCTGTGCATTAATTTTGTATCCTGCTACTTTACCAGATTCATTGATTAGCTCTAGTACTTTTCTGGTGGCATCCTTAGGATTCTCTATGTATAGTATCATGTCATCTGCAAACACTGACAGTTTTACTTCTTCTTTTCCAGTTTGTATTCCTTTTATTTCTTTTTCTTCTCTGATTGCCGTGGCTAGGACTTCCAAAACTATGTTGAATAATAGTGGTGAGAGTGGACATCCTTGTCTTGTTCTTCATCTTAGAGGAAATGCTTTCAGTTTTTCACCATTGAGAATGATGTTTGCTGTGGGTTTGTCATATATGGCCTTTATTATGTTGAGGTAGGTTCCCTCTATGCCCACTTTCTGGAAAGTTTTTTATCATAAATTGATGTTGAATTTTGTCAAAAGCTTTTTCTGCATCTATTGAGATGATCATATGGTTTTTATTCCTCAATTTGTTAATATGGTGTATCACATTGATTGATTTGCGTATATTGAAGAACCCTTGCATCCCTGGGATAAATCCCACTTGATCATGGTGTATGATCCTTTTAATGTGTTGTTGGATTCTGTTTGCTAGTATTTTGTTGAGGATTTTTGCATCTCTATTCATCAGTGATAATAATCTGTAATTTTCTTTTTTTGTAGTATCTTTGTCTGGTTTTAGTATCAGGGTGATGGTGGCCTCATAGAATGAGTTTGGGAGTGTTCCTTCCTCTGCAGTTTTCTGGAAGAGTTTGAGAAGGATGGGTGTTCGCTCTTCTCTAAATGTTTGATAGAATTCACCTGTGAAGCCATCTGGTCCTGGACTTTTGTTTGTTGGAAGATTTTTAATCACAGTTTCAATTTCATTACTTGTGATTGGTCTGTTCATATTTTCTGTTTCTTCCTGGTGCAGTCTTGGAAGGTTATACCTTTCTAAGAATTTGTCCATTTCTTCCAGGTTGTCCATTTTACTGGTATAGAGTTGCTTGTAGTAGTCTCTTAGGATGTTTTGTATTTCTGCGGTGTCTGTTGTAACTTCTCCGTCTTCATTTCTAATTTTATTGATTTGAATCCTCTCCCCCTTTTTCTTGATGAGTCTGGCTAATGGTTTATCAATTTTGTTTATCTTCTCAAAGAACCAGCTTTTAGTTTTATTGATCTTTGCTGTTGTTTTCTTTGTTTCTATTTCATTTATTTCTGCTCTGATCTTGATGATTTCTTTCCTTCTGCTAACTTTGGGTTTTGTTTGTTCCTCTTTCCCTAGTTCCTTTAGGTGTAATCTAACCCTACACCGGAAGGTTTATTTGAGATTTTTCTTGTTTCTTGAGGTAGGCTTGTATTGCTATAAACTTCCCTCTTAGAACTTTTTGCTGCATCCCATAGGCTTTGGGTCATCATGTTTTCCTTATTTGTCTTTAGGTATTTTTTTATTTCCTCGGTGATCTCTTGGTTATTTAGTAACTTATTGTTTAGCCTCCATGTGTTTGTGTTTTTTACATTTTTTTCCCTGTAATTGATTTCTAATCTCATAGCATTGTGGTAGGAAAAGATGCTTGATATTTCATTTTTCTTAAATTTGCCGAGACTTGATTTGTGACCCGAGATGTGATCTATCCTGGAGAATGTTCCATGTGTACTTGAGAAGAAAGTATAATCTGCTGTTTTTGGATAGAATATCCTGTAAATGTCAATTAAATCTATCTGGTGTATTGTGTCATTTAAAGCTTGTGTTTCCTTATTAATTTTCTGTCCGGATGATCTGTCCATTGGTGTAAGTGAGGTGTTAAAGTCCCTCACTATTACTGTGTTACTGTTGATTTACTCTTTTATAGCTGTTAGCAGCTGCTTTATGTATTGAGGTGCTCCATGTTGGGTGCATATATATTTATAATTGTTATATCTTCTTCTTGGATTGATCCCTTTATCATTATGTAGTGTCCTTCCTTGTCTCTTGTAACATTCTTTATTTTAAAGTCTATTTTATCTGATATGAGTATTGCTACTCCAGATTTCTTTTGATTTACATTTGCATGGAATATCTTTTTCCATCCCCTCACTTTCAGTCCATATGTGTCCCTAGGTCTGAAGTGGGTCTCTTGTAGACAGCATATAGATGGGTCTTGTTTTTGTATCCATTCAGCAAGCCTGTGTCTTTTGGTTGGAGCATTTAATCCATTCACAGTTAAGGTGATTATCGATATGTATGTTCCTATTACCATTTTCTTAATTGTTATGGGTTTGTTTTTGTAGATCCTTTTCTTCTCTTGTGTTTCCCACTTAGAGAAGTTCCTTTAGCATTTGTTGTAGAGCTGGTTTGGGAGTGCTGAATTCTTCTAGCTTTTGCTTGTCTGTAATGCTTTTGATTTCTCTGTCAAATCTGAATGAGATCCTTGCTGGGTAGAGTAATCTTGGTTGTAGGTTCTTCCCTTTCATCACTTTAAATATATCATGCCGGGCTTCCCTGGTGGCGCAGTGGTTGAGAGTCCGCCTGCCGATGTAGGGGATACGGGTTCGTGCCCTGGTGCGGGAGGATCCCACGTGCCGCGGAGCGGCTGGGCCCGTGAGCCATGACCGCTGAGCCTGTGCCTCTGGAGCCTGTACTCCGCAATGGGAGAGGCCACAGCGGTGAGAGGCCCGCATACCGCAAAAAAAAAAAAAAAAAAATTAAAATAAATATATCATGCCACTCCCTTCTGGCTTGTGGAGTTTCTGCTGAGAAATCAACTGTTAACCTTATGGGAGTTCCCTTGTATGTTATTTGTCGTTTTTCCCTTGTTGCTTTCAATAGTTTTTCTATGTCTTTAATTTTTGTCAGTTTGATTACTATGTGTCTTGGCGTGTTTCTCCTTGGATTTATCCTGCCTGGGACTCTCTGTGCTTCCTGGACTTGGGTGGCTATTTCCTTTCCCATATTAGGGAAGCTTTCGACTATAATCTCTTCAAATATTTTATCGGGTCCTTTCTCTCTCTCTTCTCCTTCTGGGACCACTATAATGTGAATGTTGTTGTATTTAATGTTGTCCCAGAGGTCTCTTGGGCTGTCTTCATTTCTTTCATTCTTTTTTCTTTATTCTGTTCTGTGGCAGTGAATTCCACCATTCTGTCTTCCAGGTCCCTTATCCGTTCTTCTACCTCAGTTCTGCTACTGATTCCTTCTAGTGTATTTTCCATTTCAGTTATTGTATTGTTCATCTCTGTTTGTTCTTTAATTCTTCTAGGTCTTTGTTAAATGTTTCTTGCATCTTCTCAGTCTTTGCCTCCATTCTTCTTGCTGGATCATCTTCACTATCATTATTCTGAATTCTTTTTCTGGAAGGTTGCCTATCTCCACTTCATTTAGTTGTTTTTCTGGGGTTTTATCTTGTTCCTTCATCTGGTACAAAGTCCCCTGCCTTTTCACTTTGTCTATGTCTCTGTAAATGTGGTTTTCCTTCCACAGGCTGTAGAACTGTAGTTCTTCTTGCTTCTGCTGTCTGCCCTCTGGTGGATGAGGTTATCTTGCTGGCTGTGTTTTGATGCCACTACTGCACAGGACTCGGCAGCCCCCTTGTGCTGCAGATTACCTGATTAGATAGGTCCTACTGCATCTCCCAGGCTCCTCTCCTCTCTGTGAAAGCTCCAGTGATGGGGCCAAGGCAAAGCCCTTGGCCAATTAAACCCATAAGGGCTCTTTGTTTGGTCTGAGTTTTGATTTGTTTGTTTAGCAAAATGTCAGACCAATTAAAGCCAGATCCAAGAGCCCTCCAGAGCAACGGCACAGGCAACTGCAGAGTCACAGATTCAGGAGGGAGGAGAGGAGGAGCCAAGTGGGGATTGGGGGAGTGGGGAAGGGGGGTGTCCACCCTGGTGGACGGAAGCCCCAGGCCTGAGTAGATCAGGTCACCCACCAGTGGTTCACCACTGGTGCAGAGGTCAGGATGCAAAACCTTGGAAAGATAACTGTGTATCCGATGACCTGAGGTGGTCCTAATTTCAAATTTGCCCAAAGGAATCTCCTTGTCAGGCAGAAGCAGCACCTCCCTTAGGCCTGGTGACTCGGGCTCCTGCTCTAGAGGGCCTCTTCTGCCCTCCTCAGTGCCCACCCTTCCCACAGGGCAAGGAGTCTCCGCCAAAGGACATGGCCACCCAGAGCCCATAGCTCCCTTTCTAGACCAGGCTGGATGCATCCTGTCACCAGGCCAGGCTCCCTCCTGCAGCCCCCACTGAGCCCTGGCCAGGAGGTCAAGCCATGGGCCAGCTTGGGCTCCCCTGCCCTATGTAGGACCCAGGGAGGCCAAAATGAGTAGAAGGCTTAGGGAACAGGAAGGCTTTGACCAGGGAGATGAGAGTCCTGATCTCTTGTCCCCCACCTCCCCCACTGCTTCTGGGTGAACTGGGGTCAGTCACTCCCTCTCCCTGGGACTCAGTCTGCTGCTGTGCTCAGAGGAGTCACGATTCTTCTCTCCCTCTCCCTCAGCCCCCAAGGCATTAACAGAGCTCAACGAGTGGGTGACATTTGCTGTGCCAGTGCAGACCTGGCAGGGAGTGTGATCACAGTTCCAGAGCCTATCTTTCAGGAGCTGGGGTTTTAGGGGTTTATTTTAAAAAGCAAGTCTAAATCAGAGAAACATGGGAGATCATACTGACCTCCAAAGGCAAACAGTATCACTGGAGCAAGTTACGTCACATCCAAACCCACCCCCAAAGGGACCTTTGTACAAAGGTTTTAAGATAGGAAGAAAGGTCTCCGTGGGAAACAACCCCCCAACCCAGTCCCACCCCATCTCATCATCACAGCAAGCCAGGTCCCCTGACAGCAGGAGAGATTTTAGTGAAGGGACAGGAATGAACCTGCCTGTGCAGCCTCCATTCCCAGTTGGAAAACTCCTGTCCCACGCCCTCATCTGGGCCCTTATGTCCTTCTTGGAGGCTTTGGGCAGTGGTGGCACAAAGCACATCACCACCACTCCACCGTCACCCCTGCAGTCAGTCCCCATGACCGTGAGCATGGCAGACCTTCCAGATGGATCTGGGCTCTAAGGGGTCATCTGAGGCTTTCCCTACATTCAGCTCCAGCAGGTCTGGACGTTAATAACAAAATTTGTAATAACAAAATTACACTCATTGTACTTGCCAGCCAAGGAAAACGTGCCAGTAATTTCTAGGCACAAGGGAGTCAGGGCTATCACTGGGTGCCTCAGTTTCCTAGATAAGAAAATGCAGACAGGCCAAGAGCTACATTAGTGCCTCCAGACCCTGCCGTAAGTGGGGAGCCCAGAACTGCTCCCCCCCGCCCCGGTTGTGATCAAAGCCCCTCTGAATGGCAGGGGCGGAATAAATTATTGGATCGGTCAAGCCATACACATGTACTTCCTGAGAAGCCCCTATGTGTCCAACGTGGCCTCAAGGTCTGAGAAAGAGAAAACAGCAAGAGTAAGTCACCACCCCTGCCCTCAGGGTGCTCAGAAACTAGTTAGGAAGCTGGCACTAACCTTCAGGAAGCGAGGCAAGATAGCGTGCTAAAAGGTCCGCTTCATTTTCTGATTGTTTATACTAAGAGGAAAAAAAACACATTTTTTTGTGTGCATTGATTTTGTACACTTAAATCTTGCTAAATTCACTTTAATAAATACAAATCATCCAGACTGGGAAATTTTTTTTAAAAAAAATAGAAAGGTCTGGGGTTACACTGCAGTGCTGGGTTTGAGAAGGAAAAACCCAGTGTGGACAGACATGGTCAGACAGAGCTTTCTAGGGGAGCAGGACTCCGGTGGAACCTTAGGAATAGGTAGGGTTTGGATCAACAAAGGGAAGAAAGGGGAACGGGCAGGTGGAAGGCGTGGGAGGCGGTGGGGAGGACGTCTGATAGGAGGGCTGGGGATGAGGGGATGGATAGTGGCGCCGAAGTCTGGATATGCTCCTCGGGTCTTGAGCAGGGAATGGAGAGAAAGGGGGAGCCTAAGAGTCGCTGAGAAGGAACAGGTGCCAGCCCGGATGATGGACTGGGAAAAGGATGGGGGAGAGTCAAGGGCTCCAGGCTACGGGATAAGTATGACGGTGCCACCAGTACAAATGAAGGAGGTGGCGGGACTTCCCTGGTGGCGCAGGTGTTAAGACTCTGCGCTCCCAATACAGGGGGCCGGGGTTTGATCCCTCGTCCAGGAACTAGATCCCGCACGCGTGCCACAACTAAGAGCTCACACGCCACAACTAAGGAGCTGGCGAGCTGCAACTAAGACCCAGGGCAACCAAATTTTTTTTTAAAAAATGGGAGTGGAGAGATGACATGTTTGCTTCGTGCTGGGGGTGCCCTGGCGCAGCCAAACCCTGGCTGCCTTTCTGCCAGGATTTCTACTCAGAGCAGTGTGCTGGACCCAGTGACCCCTACAGCTCCCACCTCGCCAGGTGACTCAGGAGTCATTGTGTGACTAACGGCTGTCCTATCCTGGGCCGGGAAGGATGACACGGGTGGGCTTTCCCCGGCAACCCAAGCCCTGACCCCAGCCCCACCCAGTCCTCAGGACACCGTCAGGCTCCCACGTGGGCCTCTCAGGTCTACGGAGACTTGAGACCTGGCAAAGTCGAGATTTGGAGAAAACTTCCTCCTTGCACTGCTCATGGGCAGCGGGTGTGCATCCCAGGGCCAGGTGCTGGGGTGGAAGTTGCGGGGAAGGGCACTGTGGCCCGGGCACACTCCTGCCACTGCTCGCCTGCTGCCAGCCTGTCCGTGGCGCTGGGGGTGTAACGGGGGTGGGCTCCCCACGGAGCAGAGAGGGTAAAGCCCACAACCTCCCACCTCAGGAAGCCCCCTCCAGCTCCATAGGGACAGGCTGTGGCTGTCCTCCTGGAAACGCTGCACAGGGAATGTCTGTCACACACTGGAACCTTGTATTCGTTCCCTAGGGCCCCTGTAAGAAAGTACCACACACTGGATGGCTTAAAGAACAGAACTGTATTCTCTCACAGTTCTGGGAGGCTAGAAATCCCAAATCAAGGTGTCAGCAGGGCTGTGCTCTCTCCGCAGGCTCTTAGGGAACATGTTTTCTTGCCTCTTCTGGGGACTGCCAGCGATCCTTGGCATCCCTTGGATTATAGATGCATCCCTCCAGTCTCTGCCTCTGTCACCCCTGGTGTCTTCAAACCATCTTCCCTCTGTGTGTGTCTCCCTTACCCTTCTTATAAGGACATCAGTCATATTGGACTAAGGGCCCATCCTACTCCAGTAAGACATCTTAATTATATCTGCAAAGATCCTATTTCCAAATAAGGTCACATTCACAGGTCCTGATCTCATGTGGCCTCGGCCTGCAACAACTTGAAGCAGGATTTCGATTCCCAGCCAGAGATTGAGGTCAGGCAGCGGCAGTGAGCGTGCTGAATCCTAGCCACCAGACTACCAGGGACCAGTGGCCAGCGACAAGGCCCTGGCCCGTCAGCTATGAAGAAATGAATTTCCACACAGAGACGGAAAGTAGTGAAGCAAGTAAAGTGTTTATGAGGAGGAAAAAGAGTACAGTACATTTGGATAGACACATGGGCGGGCCTAGAGAGAGAGAGTCGCTCACTCGTGGCAGTTTAAATCACTTTTATGTGGCATTTCTTCTGGGTTTCCTTTGGCCAGTCGTCTTGCTTTGCCTGGTTCTGAGTCCGTATTTGGTTTATCTCAGGGTCCTCCCCTGTGTGCGTGCGCATCTCTTAGCCAAGATGGATTCTAGTGAAGAGGCCTATGGGTAGTTGGCATCATGTACTATGAGGTGGCACCCCCTCCCTCTTTGACCTCCACGGAGCCTTTCTGCGCATGTGTAGCTGGGGAGGTCCCCTTGATTTCAAGAATGAGGAATATGTGGTCTCTTATCTTCCATCTGGGCAGGGCCCAGCCTCCTCCATCATCCTGCTTTTATGGAGTTTCTGTCCACAGGGGAGAAACTGTTCAGCCTGGGGCCCATCTATCTCCTGCCTTAGTACCAGGATCTAGGACTGGACATATCTTTTGGGGGGACACAGTTCAAACCACAACAATCCCCAAGCCCAGTGATTTATTATCCATAACTGCATGCTTTCCAGAACTCTGGAAGCTGAAGTGCTCTCCTTTCCAATATCCTACAACTGCTCTTGTCTGAATGCAACCAGCCTCCTAACAGAACCTCCTTCTTTGTTGAGAGTCGACAAGCCAAGCTTCTCCTGTGCACTAACCCTGGAGCAGTGGTCAGCAAACTGACCAAGGGCCATATCCAGCCCGCCACCTGCTTTGCTGGAGCCCAGCCACATCCATTCTTCGTATCCTATTGTCCATGGCTGATTTCGAGCTACACCAACTGAGTTGAGTCGTTGAAACAGAGACCTATGGCCTGCGAAGCTTAAGACACGTACTGTGGGTCCTTTGCAGAAAAAGTTTGGTGACCCCAGCTCTAGGGTATTCACAGCAATGACCCCTAAATACTACCTTCCAAGTAATTAAAGAAAGATGGTGGTGTCTCCTTTTGTCTCTGAAAGGATTCGGATATTCGGGGTCTTTTCAGAGTTGAGTGTTTTCTCATCTCTAAGATGGGAATAAAAACACGACCCACCTCCTAGGGTTGGGGGGTGGATTTAATGAAATAATTCATGTAAAGCATTAACCAGGGTGCATGGCACATAATAAGCATTCAGTAGACATTAGCTGTTTTCATTATTACTATCACTTTTCTGAGATTCTGGGCAGAGTAGAAGACCAGAGGCAGTGGAGGACCGAGTCCTACCCTCATGTGAGAATAATACCCCCACCTCCCAGGCCCCGACCCTGTGTTTATGCTCCTTGGCAAGCAGTCAAGAGAGGGACTGACTGATCCATTTTATGGCCGGAGAAAGCAAGACCTGGTGAGTTTGAGGGTCTCAGCTGGGCCCACCGTGCAGCAGAAACAGGGCTGCAGTCCAGGTCTCAAAAGCCCCACAGTTGTCCCTGACCCGCGTCCCACCCCCTTCACACATACACTGTTTGTCGGTTCTGCTCCCCACGTACACGGGCAGTGGACAGCTAGGGTCCCCTGGCATCTCCCCACCAGCTCTCAGAGCCAAGGTTGATTGCTTCCATGCAATTTAAATTAATCTCATGCTTCAGGTGGAGCTTGGCTAATCAGGGGAGACAAGAAGCCAAAGTGGGTGCAATCAAATTAACAACGCTAGGCCCTGGCTCTTTAAGAAGGGAAAAACAAGGCAGGCACCAGAAGGCTCCCCCAGCACCAGCCCTTCCCCAGGGGAAGCCTGGAGCGGCGGCCAGGGCTGAGCGCAAAGAGCTTCTCCCACCCACCCCGCCCCTCCCCAGGCAACCACCCCAGATGCCAACAATGCCCCTTTGTGGCAGCTTATCTCACACTGCCAAACAGGGCTGCGTTTCTTGTCAGGATCTTGTTAACAAGGAGCAGAGACACAAGCCTTTGGAGGGGGGGGGGGGGGGGGGGGAGTGGGCTGAGCTGGGGGGAAGGAGGGGCCCACTCCCCTCAGATGGGTGCCTGTAATCCTTTTGGAAACAAAAGGAGATGAGAGCCTCTGAGCTGGGAGGTTCCCTTCTCCCATGGCAGGGTGGTGTGCAGAGGTCTCTAGAGCCTTCAGGGCACACGCTGTCCCCTGGAAAATCCTCTCCCAAAGGCAAGGAGGAGGACATCCAGTAAAGCATTTTAGCGTGCCAGAGAAAGCATCCTTTTTAGCAAAAAACTCTACGAGACTCTTGGAGAAATTTCGATTAGACTCTCAGAAGGACTTCCTGAGACAGTCAAGTCCCGTCCTTAAGGTTGGTGAAGAATACCCTGACTTTGCTGCCCTTCCTCCAACCTTATCGGCCTTGAGGTTGTCCTGCCTGAGGCGGTGGAAGGACCAGAGGGATATCCACTTGAATGGGGATGGAAGAGGAGGGTCATCCAGCACTAGGGTTCTCCCCTCAGACCCTGTGAAAAGCTCCTCAACCCCCTCCCCCAGGCCACCCACCTAGAAGAGCAGAACAGCCTAACACCTTGGTGTCCGGGTTCCCAGACCAATCTGCTTCGCCCCCAGTTTGGCTGCATTTCTCTTCAGAGAAACTGGACTCTTTGCACTCCCATCCTGCCCCCCTGCCTCCTGCCCTTCTCTGACCAGTGGCGCATCATGACTAAAACCACAGATGCCCTGAATCCTGGCTCTGCTGCCTACTAGCTGTGTGGCCTTGGGCAACTTACTTCTCTAAGCCTCAGTTTCCCCATCTGTAAAGTGGGAATAAAAACAGGGTTGTTCTGAGGATTAAATGAGTTACCGCCTGTAAAGGAATACAGAATAGTGCCTACAAATAGTAAGCCTGCAATAATGTGAACTTCTAGGATTATCGCACACTGGTGCCCACGAATGGGGTTAAGAAGTACCCCAGGCTTCCTTTTGGAATGCAACATTCCACACCTGTTTCCCATTTTATCAGGCCTCTCCCAGCAGCTGGTGGCATTCATGTCCTTCTTCTTCCACGTCCTCCTTCCTGCACACACTGCTCTCCGCCTTTGGGTATTCGTAACTGAATCTTCCCTCCCTGGTGACTTGGGGACTGTCAGAAACACCAGCTGAGCTCCTATCATCAGGCGGAAGAGAGGGAGGGTGACAGAGACAGAGAAGGCCCGAATCGCCGCCCCCCAACTCCTGCCCCCAGCCCCAGCTGGCCCTGGACTGACCTCCTGCCCCACGGGCCCAGCCCTCCAGTTCTCAGCCTCCTGCACTGCCCCCAGGATTCCTCCACATCGTGTCATTCCCACCCAGCTTCCTACTTCTGGGACAAAGCCCAAGGTGGGAGAATAGTCCACCAGGCAGAAGGAGAAGGCTGGATGAAAGCAGAGGAAAGGGTGCCGGTGAATTGTCAGGGGGCTTGGGGCTGGTGCTTCTTGCCGCTCACCAGCTGTGTGACTTTAGACAAAACACTTAGCCTCTCTGAGCCTCCATTTCCTCACTGATACTCTGGGGGCTAAAAGCCCCCAGGCTACCTCCTTAACAGGAATGAAGCTCCTGATAAAAGATGTTCTGGTGTTCTGTAAACTGCAAAGATCGGCCCACTCCAGCTTATGGGTGGGATCCCAGAGAAGAGGGAAGCTGGAGCGGTAAAGGAGGGGCCGAGTAGGTGCAGAGTTTATAATCCCCATGGCAGGGTCTAGGGGCCTTAGAACTCCATCCCCAATCCTGGGGGTTGGTCAGAAAGTCTGTGGATGCTCGGGGAAGGGGTGGGGGGGAGTGAGGAAGCAGAGCTGTCTTGTGGTGTTTTAAAAATCTATCAGCCTCTCAAAATTTACATTTTATCAAATTAAAATGTAAATAGCAGCTGGTCCAGGCAGGACCTGGGGGTGACAGGAGCCGGCCTGTGAGTAATTTCACAGACAGAAACCGGTTACATCGGATTCTGACAACTGTCTTGTTTCTGAAATTGATTTCCTCTCCCCTCGGCTTGCTGCCCCAGGAGGGCCCTGGAGCGAGAGGAGGGGGGTGAGTCCACTGTGGAGGCTGGTGCCTTTCTCCCCTCTGTGGCTTCAGCCAGTAAAGCCCCATTGGATCCAGGAGGAGGAAATCTGGGAGTTCTGGAGGGCTATAAGGCCGTGGCCTGCAAGCCAGAGGCCCAGAGAGGCTCCTCCCTGCCCTGGAGTGAGTCTGTGGACCAGGGCAGGCTGCCCCAGGGCACTGGGGGAGCCTGCCTTCTTTCCACAAAAACATGCTAAGTCCTGAACAGGGTTGCTCCTACCCTGGAGTCTCACAGTCAGAGCCAAGGACACTGCAGTATGACATGTGCCATGCCAGGGACACTCAATGCCCAGAGGAGGGGTATCTGCAGTGACATGGGGTGTCAGGGAAGGGCCCTGGGAGTCATCAGGAAGCCCCTTTGGGTTCGACCAGAATTTACCCCAGCTCACCCCAGGACCTTCCACAGGATCCCAGGGAAGAGCCCACCCTCCCCACCTAAAGGAACTGTGTTGGAAGGAGCTATGTATTAAGGGGCAGCTCACCCACTTGGGTCTCCTCGATGCCCTTAAGCCCAGCCCCTCCCTGCTCCCAAGTCCCCAGAGAATCTCTTACTGCACCCCTCTTTGTAAAAAGAAATTAGGTTTCCCTGGCTGTTAATTGAATTACACTGCAGGAAAGCAGAGAAGTTGTATCTCATTAAAGCCTCCTGTGTCCTACTGGAGCACTGTGTTGCCTTTGCGGCTGCTATTAGCACTTGTCACGCAGAACTCAGCCCTGTGCATACAGTCCCCGCCCCCTCCCTGGCTTTCCTGCCCGTTTCCCTAAAGCTGCAGTCCCTGACACCTGCCCTAGGAGAGGCCGGCTGAGGCTGCCCACCATAGAGAAGCCACAGCGTTTTGCTGACAACCAAATTCCATTTCCCAAAGCCAGATTCTTTGTGCATGCATGGCAGACAGACAGACAGCCAGAGGTGGCCAGCCCCTACAGTAGGACAGGCTTAAAGAGGGAAAAACTGCCTTCTTACTATCATAAGACTTACTTCTCATGGCTGTTTTTGGGGAAGGCCAGTAAGCAATGAACCAAGAGGCCAAGGCATCCAGCAGACTGCCTGCTCCATCAGGGGCATTGTGGGCACAGGAAGGCCATGGTGCTTGGTCAAGAAATACATCAGGACCCAGGCTTTGGAGCTGCGGAATAATAACAGTACCTACCCACATGACTTAATTCATGTGAAGTACTAGAATACTGCCAGCACATGGTACATGGGAAGTTCCCAGTAAAAGGCAACCATAAAAGTGTGTGTGTGTGTGTGTGTGTGTGTGTGTGTGTGTGTGTGTGTGTGTAGAGGGAGGGTGCGCTTATGTGACGCAGGGCTGTGAGTAGATATGTGTTAGACAATCACATCAGGATATTGACATGCAATTGACAGTTGCATCAGGCTACCTGTATGACGACACCACGTGTGAGTTTACGGTACGGGTGTCAGAGTGTAGGCTGTGAGGGTGACTGTGTGACCATCCGTTGGGGGTGTTTTTAACATTGCCTCTGTGTGTGTGTGTGTGTGTGTGTGTGTGTGTGTGTGTGTGTGCTCCTGCGGGTGACCGCACACGAACATCTCTCTAGGGAATTCCTGGGGTCTGCCTTCAACCCAGGAAGTGCTCTGGAGCACAGCCAGGTCTCGGTGCAGTGAGGATTCAACTATGTTTACCACTGTGATTCAGTGAAGCAGAGCGACTTTGTGGTCCAGAGCAAGAAGCAAGAGAGAGATGGAGGGACAAGGAGAGCAGATAGGTTGGGCACCTGCTGCCCTGGGCTCCCCTCTATTAGGGGGCTGCCTTGTTAAGTACAGCAGCCAGGAGGGCGGAGGCCCCTGGTCTGTGGGCTCAGGAGGGCACCCAGGCCCTTGGAGGCCTGGACAGGGTCTGTCTCTGATTCTTGCCCAGGATGAGGGGCTGAAGACCCCTATACGCAAGAAGAGTATGCTCACAGAATCCTCCCATAATAATGAGCCGGATTCCCAGACCATCTTTCCTCTCTCCTGAGACCTGGACACCCGCAGGGGCCCAAAGACATGGAATCTTCTCTGCGCTGTCCTGGAATCTTCTCCACGCTGCCCAGGTGGTCTAGTATGGGGAGCTCCCTGCCTCCACGGCAGCCCTTTCCCTAAACAGCCAAAACTATTGGAAAATTCCTTCTTAGGCCAAACAGGAGGTCTGCCTTCCCCCTTTTGAAGAGCTGTTGTCCCACCCAACTGCCTGTAAGTTACACGCTCCCAGTTTCCAGCCACTCTTCAAATGGCATGGCTTGAAGTCTGTCCATCTTCCTGGTCACACTCCAGCTTGTCAATGTCCTCCATCAAGTAGAGAGCCCAGAACGAGACATGATGTTTCACGAGTAATTTAGAGCTTGTCATTCTATGTTCTGAAGACCTGGGCGCTAGTTCTCCTGGCATCAGTTCATCTTCCACCACTAGTGTTAGAGCCTCATACGTTATGTATCGCCTCTCCCATCTGTCCACTTTTAAGAACTGTTGCTCTTTATTCGTATGACCGGGGCAAATCACTTCCCTGCGTGGCCTCAGTTTCTTCATTTGTAAAACGAAGGGTCTGTGTAGATGATCTATACCTGTGCCCTTCAATAGAAACAAAATGCAAGCCGCCTATGTAATTTAAAATCTTCTAGTTGTCACATGTTCAAAAAAGTAAAAAGAAACAGGTGAGATTCACTGTGATAGTATATTTTATGTAACCCAATATATCTAAAATATTAACATGTAATCACTGTAAAATTATTAAGGAGCTATTTTACATTCTTTCCTTTTCTTCCTGTGTTTTTGAAATCCAGTGTGTACTTTACAGTCACAGCACATCTCAGTTTGGACTGGCCACGTTTCTAGTGGCCAATAGCCGCGTGTGGCTAGTAGCGACTATGCTGAACGTTATGTGGGCTCTGCAGCTCTAGGACTCTGCGATTCTGTAAAATAGATGGCAGGTAACATCTTAAGGTGTGCGTGTATTTATCTGATGCTTTTCTTGGAACAGGAGAGGAGCGTGAGACGCTTGGGGTGGGAATAGTACCCATAATGAGCCTGAGGCTCGGAGAAGTCAAGTCGCCTGTATTAAAGACCACATAGCTGGGTAGAAACACGTCCGTCTGGCCCCCAAGCTCTTCAAGCTGGGTGGGGTCCACAGAAGCAGTATCTTCTGCACAGAGGAGCTCCCCTGAACCTGCCCTGAGCTGCGGGGCTGTGAGGAGAACATCGGGTTCTGCTGTATGCTGTTTGCTGCCATAACAACGGTGAAGGGAGCCCACCCCCTGGCCCCAGCTGTGTTTAATACTCAGGGCTGAAGGACCAAGTGGGTTCTCGAGGCCCTGTGGTCTCTGGTTGCCCCTGTGTCTGTCTCTTTGAACAAACCTGATTGGGAAGACCCTGTGAGGTGGGACGGGCATGTATGAATACACAGGTTGTGCACTGCTCAAAGTTACAGAGCCTAAGGGGCAAGTAAAGTCTGCCCAGTCCCTGCTCCACTGGCCAAGCCGTGGCTCCCAGCACCATGTTGCATCCAGCCAGAGGGGTGCCTTTATGATTCACACACAGGCCCTGGACAGGCTGGTACAGCCCTACCTGGAGAGCAAGACAGGGATGAGCTGCCAGTTTCTCACTCCGGTGCAGAGCCTTGAGGTCCTCCTACCCAAAATGAAGACTCATCATTTCCCCTTCCTTCTTTGGACCTGTGACCTACGCTGAGGCTTGACCCTGCCCCCATCCCCCTTCACACGCACACGCACGCACACACCCCTCAGCATGAACACCCCCGTCTCGTCTGTGGCTTCAGCGGCAGCCTCTTGAGAGCTAGGCCTCCTCTTCCCCAGGAAGGCCTCAGGGCTCAGGCCAAGCAAGGGTGCCGGGCCCCAGTCTCTGACCATTCACTTTGCGGGGAGCAGAAACAGCTCATGCGCCCCTCCCGCCACATCCCGGCATTTCAATCCTCCAGGAAAAATGGAGGCTTCTGCAATGCAAGGCCCGACTTGTTGATGTAAAATCTTACTCTGTATTCCACCCAGGTCCATACGAGTGAATTATGCAAATCTTTGATAGAAAAATATTCCTCCACACATCCTTGCGAGTGTAAAACCTTAGTCAATAATTCATACTCGATGTCTCTGACTGCAGGCTTTTTCTTCATTATAAGTTGCACCTTGTTATTTGTGTTCCACGTTTTATTGTATACTGGTGTGACGCCGTGCATTATAAAATGTATCTGCTTCATTATATGATGAGCCGGGGCTGGGGATTGTGCTGAGATGCTGCTGCAGGGGCCAGGGGCCAGAGCTGCCCTCAGGATCCAGTCCCACATGACAGAAGGCAGAGGAGGTGGCTGGCTGCATGGTGACTTCAGGGAATGCCAGAAACCACCCTTCATCCCCCAGACCTGTTCCAGATGTCCCCTCACCCGCTGGCTGGCGTCTCAGGTCACACTATTACAGCTCCATGCCTTCCTTCCTTTCTCCAAAGGCTTATTTGTCCTTAGAAGTCAGAGGACCCTGGAGAGTTTGCTGGGAAGAATGTTGTCTGAGTAGGTGTTTAAAACTGGAGGGGAGGGACTTCCCTGGTGGTCCAGTGGTTAGGACTCTGAGCTCTCACTGCAGGGGGCCCGGGTTCAATCCCTGGTCAGGGAACTAAGATCCCGCAAGCCAGGCAGGCAGCCAAAAACAAAACAAAACAAAACTGGAGGGGAGAAAAATCCTGAGGATGCTAGGAGGGAAAGAAAGGGGCATCCACAGAAGTGGAGCAGGGATGCGGTGCCCCAGAGGGGAGCCTCCAGGGTGGGGGGGGGGGGTGTAAAGAGAGAGAAGACAGAGCATCCTCTTGTCGCGTGGCCCAAGCAGGCCAGTGAGGGGGTGGCTGTCTACTCTGCAGACCTCATTGTGAGCAGGGGTCCTTCCCGCAATGCGGGGGTGGGAAATGCTGTCTGATTCTTGCAGTCAGCCACAGTGCCCCCTAATGTGTGTACTCCAGCATGGCTCATGGGCACTCCTCTGGAGACGAGAGCCCTGGGGACCTGTACTCTAAGAGGCAGGGTTTCCCAGGAAAGTGGTGAGGAAATGGCAAGGACAAGGACAGTCCTCCAGCTGCATCAGATCTCTTATCTCTCTGGGATCTGCCCTGCACATCGCTGCCTCTGAGCCTTTGCTCCAGCAGTTTCCACCGCTTAGGGGACCCTTTCTCCCCATGTGTATCCTGCCACGTCAGATGGTGAGCACTTCTAGCACAGTGCTTAGCAATCTTTCCTGGAACTCCTACTGTGTTGTCTGTTCTCACCACTGCAGCAAAGCTCCCTGAGATTAGGTCTGTCCTGTGCACTGTTGGTTCCAGAACCCAGCATAAGGTCTGGCACCTAGTAGGTGCTCCATCAATGCTCGTTGAATGGCTGGGTGACGCCTTCCCTGACACTCCTCCGCCAAAATTAATTTCTCCTGCTACCTCCTTGAAAAACTCATCCCATTTTCCTTATTTTCATGTTGCTCGCACGGGTGCCTACCTCCCCCTCGCCTTGACCCATCCTCCCAGGAGGCAACGACCCCGTCTCCCCCAAGCCTGGCACCATGCCGCGTAATGGCATAGGTGCTGGATGCATGTTTGTTGAGTTGATGGGAGAAAAAGGGGACAGGATGTCACTGGCCCGAGACCATTTTTCCCTCTACCCCACCCTCCTCCTGCTGCTGCCCACGGTGCTAAGGCCTGGAGGAGGGTCGGGATTGAGGTGCCTCTTGTGAGGGCAGTGGGCGGGCTCTCCTGACGGCCAGCCAGGGCCTTGGTTGTTTCATGACGATTTTCTCAGGTCGTTGGTTGGGGGATGGGGGATGGGGGAACCTGTTAGCGGGCTTGAAGGTTCTTAACTACGGTGCTGCTAGCCAGGGTTTTCTGTTGCATTTTGTTTGGAAGAACAGGAGAGTTTCTCAGCTGTCTGGGAGGGGCCTGCTGCCTAGAAGCAGGGGGTAAGCCAGCTGACCGCTGTGGAGAGAGCTCGAGCCATGGACACAAAGCAGAGGCACCAGGCGTGTAACCCAGGGTCCACAGACCTCCCCGCCAAAGGTGCATGGATCCAATTCAAGGGGTCCGTGAATTGGGGCTGGGGTGAAATGGCCTATTTTTTTTCACTAACTTCTTTTTTCACTAACTTAACTGAAATTTTGTACTTCTTCCATTTTGAACGTAAGCAACAAGCCACAGCAGTAGCAGCACCTGTGACTGTGACCAATAGGTATTTTCATACCACAGCCCTGGCAGATACCCCAAAGTATCATCTGTGCTCATCACTATTACAAAATGGTTCTAATACGATCCAGCACTAGATCTTATTTCATAAAGAGGAATACAGAACATATGTGATGTTTGCTTTTGAATGTTCGTACTGGTATAACCATACTTCAGCATATCTGGTTTCCTTTGTCATTTTATGTATATTACGCGTTTTAAAAGATTCTGAAAAGGGGTCCATGGAATATCAGAACCCCTGGTGAAGAGAGAGGCTGCCCCAGTCGTGGGTGGGCTGGGGAGAAAGGGACAGGCAGTGGGGTTTTCTGTACCCTCCCCCAACCGTTACTAGACCCTCTCGCTGGGCATGAGGTGCTCTGTGGGGAGGGGCAGCGGGGGGCGGGGCCTCGGCGCTGGGGGCTGGCCTCCCTCGCCCTCACTGGGACCTCCTGGGCCTCCTCCCCTCCCCAGTCCCGGCCATGATCACCTCCCACCCCAACACCACCATCGCCATCAAGGGCCACGCCAAGGAGCTCAACTGCACGGCGCGGGGAGAGCGGCCCATCATCATCCGCTGGGAGAAGGGGGACACGGTCATCGACCCCGACCGCGTCATGCGGTATGCCATCGCCACCAAGGACAACGGCGACGAAGTGGTCTCCACGCTGAAGGTGAGCACCCACGCCCCAGTCTCAGAAAGTGGGGAGCCCACAGCTATTGCATCTGTATCCAAAGGAGGTGAATGGGGGAGTCTGGGAGCCCCTCCTCCACCCCAAAAACTACCTCTCCTTTTCCCTCCTTCATCCACCAACCTCTGCCTTAGAACCTCACTCTGTCCCCTTTCTGACAACTCCTCACCTTTAAATGTGTGGGATCCCCAGCCCCTCCCAGGACACCCCCAGCCCCGCCTTCCCTCCGCACAGGATGCCCTCAGCCCTCTCCCTCCCTCCTGGACCCTCTCAGCCCCTCCCTCTATCCTGGGCGCCCCCCCTCAGCCCTCTCCCTCCCTCCTGGACCCTCTCAGCCCCTCCCTCTATCCTGGGTGCCCCCCCCCAGCCCCTCCTTCCCTCCCCCCAGGATGCCCTCAGCCCTCTCCCTCCCTCCTGGACCCTCTCAGCCCCTCCCTCTATCCTGGGTCCCCCCCCTCAGCCCCTCCCTCTTTTGGAACTCCTGAGCTGGCCTCCCTGCAGGGACTCTTCCACACTTCCATCCTTTGAACTTTCTGGAAAGAGGAGCCCTTGACAAACCCCTGGTGGGTCCCCTCCCAGAAGAAGGTGGCCTTGCTGATCCCTGGGCAGATGGGCCCCCTTCAGCAGACCAGCTCTAAAAGACTCTCCCCATTCCTCCCTCTCTCCCTGCCGCTGCCCTCTGCCCCTGCCGGCTGCCTCCCAGCTCAAGCCTGCTGACCGTGGGGACTCTGTGTTCTTCAGCTGCCATGCCATCAACTCGTACGGGGAGGACCGGGGCTTGATCCAACTCACGGTGCAAGGTACCTCACCTGCCCCACGCCCCCAGCCCCTTCCCCTGGGACCCCGGCGCTCACTGCCAACTCCCCTCAAGAGCAGGGACACTGCTCACATCTAGCGGAGGCTGGCCAGAAACAGCTCTGAGGAAAAGCTCCATCCACCCTCCTTCCTGCCCAGAGTGGGGTGATAGGGTCTTTCCAGGCACACTGCATACAGCGAGGTTTGCAATGGCTGCGGCCCCTGTGGAGACACTGCTGCTCCCAGAAGTGGAGGGCCTGGATTTGTGGGCGCAGACCCTGCAGGAGGGATGGGAAGGGAAAGTCAAGCTGGGAAAAGTTGGGAGCTCTGCATGGGGGAAAGTAGGAAAGGGGCTAAGGAAGAGAGGGGAGCAGAGCAGGAACCGAGCAGGCCCCCCTCTGCCTCTGAGCCCTGCTGCTGGGCACCCTTCACCCCCTCCTGCCTTGCCTGAACTCCAGGGCTCAGGGCCCTTGGGTGGATCACAGGTGACATGGCTCCCCCAGGGCAGATCCCTGGTCCTCTGTAGGGGTCGGCAGGAGGCCAAGCTCTCTGCTGCCATCCTCACTTCTGCCTCCTTCCCCTGCCACCCCCCAGAACCCCCCGACCCCCCGGAGCTGGAGATCCGGGAGGTGAAGGCCCGGAGCATGAACCTGCGCTGGACCCAGCGATTTGACGGGAACAGCATCATCACGGGCTTTGACATTGAATACAAGAACAAATCAGGTGGGTGAGGGCTGGGCCTGCTGTGACCCCTTGCACCGTGTGCCGGGACGGTGCCCCTCTGTGGGACAGCCCCTGGGTGTCAGGGCTGCCCATCTAAGGCAGACACACAAGCCCCTGTGTCTTCCAAAGGGAGGAACATTGGTCAGGTTAGGAACCCTGGGGGCAAACAGGGGGACCCTCAGTTGATGGGGAGGGGGTGTCAGCCCCTTTTTCCCAGGACTGTCCCTGGGCAGGTCCATAGGGTGGTCTGATTTAAAGCAACTTAAAGGCCCTGAGCCAGGGGGCTATGGGCTGTATCTGTGGGGTCAGAGACGTCACAGTTTCACTGGGTCATCTAGGCACTCCTGGTGTGGGATGATGGACATGCTTGGGAGTCAGAGAGCTGGTCCTTGCCAAGAATGAGTCACTGGGGGATGGGAGTCCCTGGAAAAGCATAGGTCTAAGTTTCCTCCTCCAAGAAGCCCTCCCAGATCCCTCCCTTGGGACCCTAGCTAGCTCCTGAGGCTGCCCGCCACTGTGAAGCCATGTAGAGCAGAGTGAACAATGGACCCTTAGGTCTCTGGGGAAACAAGGGACCCACAGTCATGTGGCAAGAATGGCAAGGAGGGGACAAGAGGCCTGGACAAGAGGCCAAGCCAAAAAAGAGCGATCATGTTTGTATCTGTGTGACTCTCTCTAGAAGGTACAGCAACAGGGGGCTCTCCCCTCACTCCCAACACGGGAGTGAGAGGACGAGGAGCAGGCTCCTCCTTTTGGGTTCTTTCATACCTTCGGAATTCAAGACCATAAGCCCAGAAAAGCTTTTCAAAATAATCTTAAAATAAGACACAGAAAGAGAGTCTGGAAAGCTCAAGCCGCCCCAGCCCCCTTCTCCCACCAACTCCAACTCATCTTCCAGGTCTTAACATAGATCCAAGGTTTTGTTCCCTCAGAAGCTTTCCAGACCCTTCCTCTCTTCCTGAGCATAGCACATGGTCATCGGCCAGCTGGCTGTCCACTCCCCTAGAGTGACAGCACCTGGCATAGCAAATCTCTGAGCTGTATTCGCCTCTTGAGAAGCCACCATGTCTGGGGCACTGGGTTCGTCATCCTTGATACAGGTTTCGGCAAGGAGGGACCCTGCCCTCAGAAGCCTACAGTTCAGTTGGGGAGAAAAGTCAGCTCACAGCCAGCGCCCCTGGGAGGTCACCCTCAGTGCAGGAGGCGGGCCGTAGAGAGGAGGAGGGACTGTGCCCCCGGTCCCTGTAGACGCTCCATTGAGCTGGGAGAAGATGGAACACTAACAGGCCTAGATTCAGGGAGACGGGAAACGGCCGAGCCCCAGCGCGATGCAGTGCTCTGCGGGGAGCAGCACGGCTAGCAGAGGGTTCACAGACCCAGTTCCTGGTCAACAAGACTAAAATGTGCTCTGGGCTCCAGGTTGGGGGAGCGGGGGCGGCTCTGGGCTGAGCTTTTACTTCCTTGGGGAAGGTCACTGAGAGCTACTAACAATGCCTGAGGTCCCAGAGAGAGACTTGGCATGGCACCTTGAAAAGGGTCATCAGGTGTCAACAGGAAGGAGAGGCGTCCAGAAGCTGAGTGAGCAGGCTGCCACAGCCCTGCATCTGGGACAGGTGATGAGCGGTGGCTGGGCCTCAGTGGAGGCAGAGGCCACGGGGAGGAGAGGAAGCCCACTGTGGTCATCTCACCCCTCGAGGCTTCCCGAGTCTGGGCACAAGCTCCCCAGGAGCCAGAAAGATGGGCCAGCATCAGCCTGCCTGGATGATGTGGCCTGTCGGGGGCGGGGAGTGGATGCCTGGGCTGTCACTCGGGCCCCTCCCCTATTGCTCCTTTTGACTGCCCCCCTGCCCTCCTCCCCCATGCTGCCCCGTTGCCCACACGGCCCCCTCCACTGGCCACCCTCCAATGTGTGGAAACCTTTCCTGGGGCACTGCTCAGCAGGGCGAAGCTGAGAACATCACACATCTGGAGAGCGGTGCAGAAGGAGAGGTGGGCAGGGAAGATGCTATTTTCAGAGCTCATCCACATCTTCCCCCCACCCCCTCTGGCTCTCCTGAAAGATGAGGAATGGCCATACCCCACCCCAGAGCCAGGATGGATGGCAAGGTGGAGAGGAGGGTAATGAAAACTCAACCTCAGACTCTCCCATCCACAAGGGCTTTGCACCTGTAAAGAAAAGAAAAAAAGCAAAATAAATCACAGGATCACAAGCGCAGAGAAGCTGGCTGGTCCTTTCTCCTGTCTTTAGGTAGGACTACTCCAGGCCACCCCACTCAGACGGGCATCTATCCTGGCACTTAGGAAAAGAAATCCCGTGGGAACTGCAGTGAATTACCATATTGGAGTCAGGCAGAGGCTGTGAACATAGCACAGCTTCCTTGTCTGTGAGGGGGAAACAGTAATGCCTACCTTGTGGGATTGCTTCGAGGAATAAAGAGAAAGCATCTAGCATGGGGCTATAGTCAACCTTTAAAAAATGTAAGTTCCTCTCCTCCTTCTAACTCAAATACTTCATGCGGCAATTTATAGTCCTGTGGGACTTGCAGGCTGAAATATGTGTCTGTCAGTCAGCAACATGTACTGAGTGCCAATAATAATCTTGCAGAATCATGCACCAGCCACGTGGTAGGGAAAGAGAAAGAACAAGGAGACAGAGTGTTGCCCTTGGAGCTTACAATGCAGTTGGAGTGAGAATAAACACTGTGTACACGTGCTCGCACACACACACACACACACACACACGAAGGCACTTCCAGGACCATTACAAAGCATTATCCAATCACGTGTAATACACCACAAACTGAATTACATGAGAACTGTAAAAGGTATCCTAGGGAACGGATGGATGACCCAAAGGAGAGAGGGGCGTGTGTGTGTGTGTGTGTGTGTGAGTAGATCTTCTGCCTGCAGGTGGAATAGTAGAAGAAGAACAATTCTCAAAGCAGAAGACTTGGGTTGACCAAGTGTCAGGGCTGTGTGATCTTCAGCAAGCAACTTAAGGTCTTTGGGCATCTCTACCTATCAGTGGAGACAATAACACATAATCCAAGGTGGCTGTAGGGATTACGTGAATGTGACGGCTTATGTGCCTGTGCCTAGCACAGAGCCTGACACAGAATAACCCTCCATGGGTCCCCATCCTGTGCCCCACTCTCCCTTCCCCTCTTCCTCTTGCCCCAGACCGCACCCATCCTGGGTCTGGACCATCTGCCCCGACCCCCTTCCGTGTTACAACTGTGCCTTTGCCAGGTTTTCTGCCATGTTGCTCATCATGCTAATTTTCCAAGGGAAATTACCAAGTCTGCCCTTTCTAAGCCATCCCGCTCTCGCTGACGTCTCCTGGCCCCAGGCAGCAGGGTAATAATACATGAATGCTGAATGATAAATAGCACCGTCCACACGAATTTATCAGATGGCGCCGTGCAGATTTAAAAATGCAGACACCATATTTCACCCCTGTTTTCCAAGCACGGAGCAGGGATGGGTTCTTTGAGGATGGCCCTCCAAGCCCAGAAGGCAGCCTCGTGGTGCGCGCCGTCAGCCACCATGGGGTGAGCCAGCCCGGTGTGGCGTGGCGTTCTGTGTGAGCTGGAGTGGCGCTGTGAGAGGGTCTGGTGTCGGGATGTGGTGAGTGGTGGTGGTGACCCAGGAAACCTTTTCTCGGTGCTGCGGAGATTGCCGTGGTGGGCTCCGAGCTGTGAGGCAAGGAGGAAATCAGAGAGGCAGAATGGATTTGTTTCCTAAGCACAGGCAGCTAAATGCTCCGGACGTGCCTTTCGTCCAAACTGCTCCCCCTTCTACAGTGAATGTGTCCCCTGAAACACCAAAGGCCCCGGGTCCCCTCCCAGCAAGCAGCCCACAGAGTGGAAGGCACTGACATCTCCCCAGCCACTTCCTTAATTTTTAAGGAGAATATTTTGCATCATAAACCCTTTGATGAAGAAAGGGAGAGAGAGCCCTTAATGAAATATGTTAATCTGGGTAAGCCAGGCTTATATGAAAGGGAATATTAAAAGAGACAATATTCACCAAAGCCAGCTCAGTACTCTGAGAGCTGAAAAAGAAAGGGAAGAAAATAGGGCCCCTGATTTCAGCTATTCAGGTCAGAGAGATGGCAGTGATCAAGTATGGAAAATCAGCTAGAGACCTCCAGATTTGACTCTGATGCGTTAGCCTGCAGGCGCTATGGGGAGAGAGCCATTTTGTGGCAACATCAAAGATGATTTGGGAACACAAGGGCAAATCCACCTGGAAATGACTGGCAAAAGCAGAACAAAAAGAGGCCACTCTCTGGGGCATCCACCCCCCCCCCCCAACCTTCCTGTGACTGACAGCTGAAGGAGGCAAGGGAGGGAAAGGCAAAGGGTACTTCTTGTGACTACAAAATGCAGAGGAACTGCAAGTCCAAAGTCCAGGACAACGAAGTGGCTCTGATCTAAAACCAACAGTGGGTTTTAAGTGCCCAACGCGTGCCAAGTGGGCAAGATGGGCAAGTTTTAGACCTGGTTCCTGCCTTCGGGGAGCTTATCTGTGTGTAGATGGAAATAGAAGCCACTGGTGGGAAAAGTGTATGGAGTGAGAGGAGAGCCTAGGATGGAGCCTTGAGGAACTCGAACCGTTAATGGTAAGGTAAAAAAGATGCACCTGCAAAGTGAAGCGATGACCCAAGAGAATAGGAAAAGCTAGAGAGTGTTTTAATAGGAAACCCAAGAGAAAAATGTTTCGGGAAGGGAGAGGGCTAAGCGTTGAACACACCTGAAAGGCCAAGTGCGAAATCGGCCTTGATGATGTGAGCATCACCTATACAGTGGAGATATGGTGCTGATGTCATTGGAAGGAGGGAAGAGTAAATCATGTCCATCACTGCACCTGGCACATCACAGGTGCTTGATAAGTATTAGCACCTCTTTTCTTTAGCCCCTCTGTTTTCAGACACATCATGTGGTCTCCTTCCTCTGCCGCACTCATCAAAAATGAATGCACTGACTCATGATCACTCTCCCTCTCCTATAAACACAGGCAAATCATATATGATGTGTGAGATGGCACCAGCTCCCAGAATGCCGCAGAGAGAAGTGAACACCTGCCTCCGCACACTAGCCCATTTCCTCCCAAATCAAAGCAGTACCCGCAGCAGTAGAAGCCTGCATATTTGCAATTCTGGCTTAACCTGCCAGCCATAGTGACTCTTGGGCAGTTGGGGTGTTTTAAATGACAAGGAGAAAATACTGTTTTTCTGAGCATCCACTGTCTGCCATTTGTGACTTTGGCTCATGAAACCAAAGCATTAAATGCAAAACTGCAGATGGGGAGCTGGGCCAGTGCCCTTCACAGATGCCAAGCCTGTGTAGCTAAAAGTGGTGTTTTGAAAAACGTCAAGACCTCAATTAACCAGAAGCTGGGGGGATGGGATAGTCTTTTCTAGTGAACCAATTCTCCTGATTTACCAGGCATTAGCTTAAAAAAAGTCTTCCTAAAATTTGTTCTAGAATGTGCTAGCCTCCCTCCCTGATTTACGGGTCAAACTGTAGTGAATACAGTTTAATCTTGTCTACTGAGAATTTTCAGAATCCTCTACTGTGGATTTAAAAGACATGGAAAATTAGACTGAATGGTCACATCAGGACGCACCCTGGGAAGATTTTTAAGCCCCACTATCAGCTAGTTTCCTTGTGCTTTGCCTTTTTGTTTCTTTTCAAAGCAAAGTGCCAATAACGTAATCTGGTTATGAATTCTGCGTTTGGAAGGTCCTAGGCTGAGGCATTGCTGTGACTGCAACCCCTTCCATGTCTGTCTGGGATCCCCTGGTAGGTGCACAGCACAAATACGTTGAAAGAATGGCTGGATTCCTCTGGAGATGCAGAGTGTTTACTGTCACAGTATCCCTGAGTGCTATTTATCTGGTATTTTTCACATTCTGCAGTTTTGCTAAACATTAGCCCTGGAATGGGCTGTCAGTCCCCCTGGATGAATCGGGAACGCGCTCATCCCTTTGTTGGCTTCTGCCTGTAAAGACTCAGAGACCATTCTCTTGCTGGTGAGAGAAAGGGTAGGGTTTGCCTAGGGACTCCAGCACATGGTTTGTCCCCCCTGACAGCCCAAGAAGCAGTCAAGACCACCACCACACAAATGCACAGGGAAAGGCAATACAGAAGCACACATAGGAGGAGAAAGGGGTATAAGACCCAATGGCTTCCCCCTTGGCACTGGGATCATGGGTCGAGGGGGTGTCTCACAGTTATAACAGGTCTCTGATGTGGTCTGAGAAACCAGGAACAAGGGCACTGGCCAATCAGACCCTCAGGAATAGCAAGCAAATGGTGATCTTGGAAGGGACCATAGGAGACATCTGACCCCCATCTGAGGTTTGAGTTCACCAGGAGGCCCAGGGAAGAGAAGGGTTAAGCTCCCTGAGTTTCCAAGCAGTGCATTTGCTGCTCCCATCCTCAGGCATCCCTTGGCCACTTGAGCTTAATGGAACAGAACCCTTTGGTCCTCTGTGAAGTTGTGATGGCTCTCTTGCTTCAGTCTCTGTGAACTAGACCTCTTCTGGTCATCTAAGTTGACGTTGGGATGTGCTGCTGCTTGAGGCTGGAGAGGGGTCCTGGAGTTTGCCTGGCTGTGGTTAGAAATGGGTGTCCTCTGTCCAGATTCCTGGGACTTCAAGCAGTCCACACGCAACATCTCCCCGACCATCAACCAGGCCAACATCGTGGACTTGCACCCGGCATCCGTGTACAGCATCCGCATGTATTCCTTCAACAAGATTGGCCGCAGCGAGCCGAGCAAGGAGCTCACCATCAGCACTGAGGAGGCCGGTGAGCACCTTGCCGA
Source organism: Phocoena sinus (assembly GCF_008692025.1). Classification (NCBI taxonomy): domain Eukaryota; kingdom Metazoa; phylum Chordata; class Mammalia; order Artiodactyla; family Phocoenidae; genus Phocoena; species Phocoena sinus. The sequence continues at coordinate 14,983,398 of NC_045770.1, forward strand.
GCCACCCCTGCGCATGGGCTCGGGACATCCGGGGCCACACCCACCCTGTCCACTGGCAGTGGGCTTGCAGTTAGAAGAGGAGAAGGGGGAGATTCCGAGGTGTTTGTGTCTGCCTCTGGATCATTGGAGATTCTTCCGTCTGACCTTTTCCAGATGGGGTTCTCGATGCAATGCTTTCGGGAGCTGTCCATGGTCCTGCCCCCACTCACGTGGCCGCAGCCTGTCTGGAAAGGACAGATAATGCTAGATCTGCAAAGGATGGGGGTGCTAGTGCCCTGGATTATCTCCTGTGATTTTTGTCATGAAGTTTTCCTGAAAGTTTAAACAAGATTTTCCTTGCTGTATTTTCTCTTACCTGTCATTGAAAAATATAAATTAATACAAAAAAGTACATATACATGTTCAGTTTTACAAATAATCATAAAGAAAAACTAGTATAACCAACACTCATTACCACTTACCAGAGGTCCTCCATATGCCCTTTCTCAATTATAACCTCTCCCCCTGAATTAACCAGTATCCCAACTTCCTTTCTTTCCTTTTTTATACTGTCACCACAATGCATGTACACATAACCCATGCAGTTCAGTTTTGCCTGTTTTCTAATAGAATATATGCATGACATCATACTTCATATATTCTCTCTGTCTTCCTTGTTTTGATCAATATTCTTTTTGTGAGCTTCATGTCATCAGTACAGCTGTATCATTTGTGTATTTTCATTCCCCCCAAGGGATATAAGCAGTCGTAGAATTACAGTCATCAGATGGACAAACTTCTACCTTTAAACAAAAAAATGCCAAAATGTTTTCCAAAGTTTTGTACCAACTTGCTCTCGCATGATCAGTGTACAAGAGCTCCTGCCACTTCATATCTTTGTCTGAACTTTGTACTATCAAACTTAAAAAATACTTGCCAGCCTGCTGGATGTGGAGCAGTATTTCATAGTCATTGTTTGCTACATTTTCAGCAAGTTATGGAGAATGAAGGGGAAATTTAAACCCTATGATCATTTCAGAAGGACTCAGACAAAGGTTCTCTGCTTCTGTAGACGAGCTTTTCCTTTCTCCCCAGCAGTCCTCCAGCTCAAGCATGGGAGTAAGAACATAGGACTCTTTTCTTCCAAGACTTGACTCATAATGTTGTTTCTCCCCATGACCCCCCAGCTCCTGATGGGCCCCCCATGGATGTAACCTTGCAGCCAGTGACCTCACAGAGCATCCAAGTGACCTGGAAGGTAAGTAAATTCAAAGGCAATTTCCTCTGAAATACCTCCTTTCTTCCCCTCTCAATCTACAAATGAAACCCCAACAGACTAGCTAGTCTCTGGTCTCTTACAGTGCCCAACCCTGTTTATTGCTAAATCCATGAGGTTGGAGGGGTGGAAAGAGAGGAGGATAAAGGGGCTGGTCCCCTCACCAATCTCTGCTCCCTTCTCCACCCTGACTCTCTTATGGACGCCCATGCCTAGGGTGGGATGAAGAATTTGTCAGTGCCAAGAAGGGAAGATGGTTCTTCCACCATGCTGGTCTGTCCTACACACCCCACATGTTGTAATAAGTCTGGAGTTAGAATTGATTATGTGTAAATTTCAAAGGGGCCCTGTGGATTATGGGAGATGAAACGACAGAGTCTCACCCTCATCTTGGCCCTGTGACTAGAGCTGGGAGCTAGGGTGAAGCCACCCCCTATATTCTCATGGTAAAGCGTGAACAGGGAGCTTGGTCTTTTCAGGTCTTGATTTCCTCCTCTATAAAATCAGGATTAAAAAATGACTGCCCTCCCCAGCTCTGGGGAAGGGGATCTGCAGAGAAAACAAACCAGTAGGTGCTGCAGCCGTTTCTAAGGGGAAGAAACTTGTAAATCTAGAGGGTATCTGAAGACTGTCACTGAGGGGAAATCTTCGAGGCAATTCCACAGCTGGGCAGCGAAACAGATCAGAATAACCTTGAGCAGGACCAAGAAACGCTTTCCTGGGTAACTCTGGCCTCACTGCTACATCCCTGCCATGGACACAGAAGGGCTGCCCATCCTTGATGGCTTCCTGTTGCACCGCATTTTCCAGTGTTTGAGTATTTTCTTGCACTAATTTATCTGACCCTCTGTTCCTGTGGAGTGGACAGAAGAGGTATTTTTATCCCCATCCATCAGAGGAGGCCACGGTATAGAGATGCAAGGTGACTTCCATGGTCATTCAAGTCATGACAGGTGCAGAACTTCAGCGCACAGAGTCTGGAGCCCCTGCCCAGTCTCCTCACCAGAGCCCAGCGCATGGAGGTCAGGAACAGAGAGTTTTCTGAGTCCCATCCATGTCCTTCTTCTTGGATCTCTCCCATCTCAACAGTGGGGCTTGGGTGGGGGGGCTGCCTCATCTACATCTGGGATCAAAGTCCAAGGTCATTTTCTGACTTGAACTCCTGGTGGGAAAAGTCCAGGTGATTCAGTCCTCCTTCTGGGCCCTTCCAAAAGGTAGACTCAAGAATAGGAGATTCAGAAGGGCCTAGTAATATTTTTCCTAAAAAGACTACATGCCTGGGCATGTACACACACACGGACATACACAAACACACACACATACACACACACAAGGCAGCAGAGCCTGGTTCCTTCCCTCCCCAGAGAAATGACCAGGATAAAGGTGGGACAGAGGCTGGGCAGTTGGTCCTCCCCGGGGAACCAGCCCTCCTAGCAGATAACTCCAGAGCCATGGTTCCCTCCAGGTTCAGATCTGGGTGGCAGGGCTTCTCTCAGAAACTGGGGATGAAGCCTGGAGTCTGGTCCCCAAGTCTTGTCTGCATCCTGACTCTGCACCCATTTCCTAAGAATACTCCAAGGAAGCCTGGAGGTGGGGCAGGGCTGAATAAGTATGTAAACCACTGAGACATTTTGGCTACAAAGCTCCAACCTGGAGGTTGATAAAAATTTAGAATCAGATTTATTTCTCCAGAGTCTCATAATGAAAAATAAAATTGATTAGAAAGTTAGAACTTCAGAATGAACGAGCCCGTCAATAAATTTGGGGCTGACTTCTCAGGGGATTTTTTTTTTTTAACACCAAGAAACAGATTAATGAAAAATAAAGATTCACTTGAAAGATAAGTCACTTCATTTTAAGACCCTTTCCACGAGATGGATCACCACTGCTTTATGACATAAATTTGCAATCAGCCCTATTGATTTCTTAATACTTCAGAGAAATATTGTTAAGATTGATTTAAATCCTGAGTGTGCCTCTTTGGGGGGAGGTGGGGCAGTATGGGGGGAGGGGAGAGAGAGGGAGGGAGGGAAGAAGGGAGAGAGGGAACATGTGTCAAGATTTATAACAATATGTGAATATCTATATGTATGGAGCAGGGTATGCCTGAATGCCTATCCAAGGCCTCTGCCAGTATATTTTGATGTGAATGAAGGTGACGTGGTACTGTGTATATCACACATATACAGGTGTATATCATGGTGTAGGCGGTTCTGTGTATGTAGGCATATGTGTCACTGTGTACTGATGTATATATCAGTGTGTTTCAATAGGGACGTGGGTATGTAATAGGAGAGTATATGTCAGTGCGAAAACAAGGGCACCTTGCAGATATATTTGTGTCTTAATAGATGTCTGTCTGAATGTGTGAGTGTGTAGATACGAACCCAAATTCAGAAATTTGCCCCCTTACAAACTAGCAAACAGGACTGCCCAAGTACAGAGAGAAACATTATTCAGGCATTAACAAAAAGTCAAGTGAATTAAATACACGCACACCTAGTCAATGAGTTCAAAACAATTATTAAAATTAAAACTTCATTTTATTGCATTAACAGTGAGCTTAAAAATGCAGTTCGTTTTAAACATTCATTAAATTTTTAAAAAACGGGCTGTTTTACTAACTTAATAATTATTATTTAAAATAATTAAAATAATATTGTACTATTTTTTAGTACAATAAAAGGTGGGCTTTTAAATTAACTGCATTGTCTTTAAACCCCTGATTCAAGCTGTTCTTATATGCCCTGGGGTGTGTGCTCTCTCTCAGTATATAGATGGGCGGGCCCCCACATTAAAAGAGCCAGTTTCTATTGGTAGGTCTAAATGTTTCTGGCCACGGGTAGGTGTGGACTGGGATGTTAGCTTTGATGGGTCTGGATGTGAAGGGATATATTGGGATCCAGTGTGTGTGTGTGTGTGTGTGTGTGTGTGTGTGTGTGTGTGTGTGTGATCGTGTATGAGAATGTCTGTGTTGGTGAGTGTTTACCTGTTGATGCGTTCTCTCTCAGAACACCTATGTGTATGGCTGGTTGGGTATCAGGGTTCAAGCTGGGGGTGACAGTATGTTTTCCACCCTCCAGGCTGATGCCAGTGGAGTTTTCTCCCTTTGCCTGGCCAGCTGGGATCAGCCCTTCATTCCAGCTGGCCCAGGCAGAGCTCCAAAGTGCCCCCTTGTCACCAGCCTGTCCTCGCCCATCTCTGTCCCTCCATCCAGGAGCTGGCTTCAGGCCTCAGCTCTCAACACACCCCAGCCATTGGCCAGGATGTCAAGGGCAATCCAGCTCCAAGAGGAGCTGGGCCTACATCAGAGTCAAGGACTTTTTTTTTTTTAACTTGTGGTAAAATATACATACCATTGTATTTACGTAAAACTGAACATTTTAACCATGTTCATGTGTCAGAAGTCAGTGGCGTTAAGTACGTTTACATTGTTGAGCAACCGTCACCACTGTCCGTCTCCAGAACTTTTTCAGGATCCCAAACAGAAACTCTGTGCCCATTAAACACTAACTCCCCACCCAGCCATCCTCAGCCCCTAGTAACCTCTATTCTACTTTCTGTGTCTCTAAATTTGCGTGTTCTGGGTACCTCAGAGGAGCATCATACGATATTTGTCCTTTTGCGTCTGGCTTATTTCACTTAACATATTTTCAAGGTTCATCTATGCTGTAGCATATATCAGAATTACATTCCTTTTTAAGGCTGAATAATATTCCGTTGCATGTATAGACCACATTCTGTTTATCCATTCATTTATCTGTGCACACTTGGGTTGCTTCCGCCTTTTGGCTGTTGTGAAGAATGCAGCTATGCATATGGGTGTGGAAATACCTCTTCAAATCCCTGCTTTCAATTCTTCTGTGTATATACTCAGAAGTGGAATTGCTGGATCATAGGGTAATTCTATGTTTAACTTTTCGAGAAACTACCAAACCGCTTTCCACAGCGGCTGCACCATTTTACATTCCCACCAGCAATGCACAGGGGTTCCAGTTTCTCCACATCCTCACCAACAGTTGTGATTTTTCATTTTTTGATAATAGCCATTCTAGTGGGTGTGAAGTGGTATCTTGGGACTCTCTCTCTCTTTTTTTTTTTTTTTTTTTTTTTTTTTTTTTGCAGTACGCGGGCCTCTCACCGTTGTGGCCTCTCCTGTTGCGGAGCACAGGCTCCAGACGTGACGTGCAGGCTCAGTGGCCATGGCTCACGGGCCCAGCCGTTCTGCAGCATGTGGGATCCTCCTGGACCGGGGCACGAACCCGTGTCCCCCGCATCGGCAGGCAGACTCTCAACCACTGCACCACCAGGGAAGCCTGGGACTCTCTCTTTTTATTCAAACTAATTACCTACCTCCCTCTCCATCGGGTTACGTTCTGTCTGCTGTTGCATTTCTCCCGGGCCCCTGAGCCCATGCCAAATGATATCCCTATTCATTCATTCATTCACCCATTCATTTATTCAATAAATATGTATTGAAGGCCTATTACACACCAGGCACCATTCTAGACACTGAGAACAAAATAGGCAACACTCCTCATCCCCACGGCACTTACATCCCAATGGGAACAGATAGTCAAAGACATAAGTAAACTATATGGAACGTCAGATGACACTACTGCCATGCAGAAAAATAAAACCAGGAAGAAAGGTAAGGAGCACTAAACAGAAGACAGGGAGCACTCTTACACGAAGAGCTTAAGGAAGGCCTCATTGAGAAGGCGGCATTTCAGCAAGGACACCGCAATGTTGAGGAGGCGAGCCATGTAGATATCCAAGGAAAGAGTGTTCCCCTGGATGGGAGTGTGCCTGGTGTGAACAGCAGAGAGGTGTGTGCGGGAGCATAGGAAGCATGGGGGAGAGGAGACGGGTCCAAGAGGCATGGGGGTGGGGTCAGATCATGTAGGGTTTTGTAGCCATTGTAAGGACTTTGGCCTTGACTCTGGGCGAGATGGGAGCCTTTGAAGGCTTGGAAGCAAGGGAGTGACATGATCCGACTTTGGTTTTAAGAGCATCTTCTCAGGGCTTCCCTGGTGGCGCAGTGGTTGAGAGTCCGCCTGCCAATGCAGGGGACATAGGTTCGAGCCCTGGTCCGGGAGGATCCCACATGCCACGGAGCAACTAAGCCCGTGTGCCACAACTACTGAGCCTGCGCTCTGGAGCCTGTGAGCCACAACTACTGAACCCGCGCACCTAGAGCCCATGCTCCGCAACAAGAGAAGCCACCGCAATGAGAAGCCCGCGCACCGCAACGAAGAGTAGCCCCCACTCACCGCAACTAGAGAAAGCCCACAGGCAGCAACGAAGACCCGATGCAGCCAAAAATAAATAATAAATAAATAATTTATTTTTTAAAAAAAGAGCATCCTCTAAGAATGTCACTGTGTCTGTCTCCTCCCCACCCCACCCCATACTCACAGGCACCCAAGAAGGAGCTGCAGAACGGCGTCATCCGGGGCTACCAGATCGGCTACAGAGAGAACAGCCCTGGCAGCAATGGGCAGTACAGCATCGTGGAGATGAAGGCCACTGGAGACAGCGAGGTCTACACCCTGGACAACCTCAAGAAGTTCGCCCAATATGGGGTGGTGGTCCAGGCCTTCAATCGGGCTGGCACGGGGCCCTCATCCAGCGAGATCAATGCCACCACCCTGGAGGATGGTGAGGGCGCCAGTAGAGGGTAGCAAGCGGGTATAGATCTCAGCTGTGGGCAGAGCCAGGGCTGCCAGGGAGGGCTCGGGGCCCTTCCCTCCTCCTGAGCCCCGTCATGGTCCTGTGGTCCACACAGGCTCCCTGGATCCCTCCATCTCCTCTCACCCATTGGGTCCTCGAGGGATGCTTGGTCCATTTAGCACTCCGGGCCTCTCCATCCATTGGCTGGCTCTCTATCCATCGCTTGCTAATGCTCTGCCCATCGGTCTCTCTATTGATCTATTGGCCTGTCTGAGCGCCTGTCTGTGTACCTGTCTGACTCTCCGTCTGTGCTTCTCCCTCTACCTTTTCCTCCTTCCTCGTTCTGGCCCCTCACCCATCTTTGTCCCCAAGCTCTTTCCTCTGTACTCTGGGTCCTGTTTCTCCTCCCTTACATCCTCCAGGTTGGAAAAAGGGCAAGAGCCACGTTACCTTTGTACTTCTGGGCTGGAATCTGTCCACCATCTGTTTTAGGGACCTGAGATGAGACTGTGGAGGTACGATATCCCAAGGTCCATGGACAGAGGATTTAGGGCCCGATTTTTAAAACTGAATTCTTTGAGGACTGGAGAGCACTCCAACTCTGATGAGTGAATTAAGGGGCCCGGTTTCACGGGGGAGAGGGTTAGAAGGCAGCAGGAGCCTGCCTGCTCTCCAAGCACAGAGAAGAGCCAGCTGGTATCTGAGCCTGTGCCAGGAAGGGAGAGGAGATGTGACCCTTGATGCCCCCCAGAGATAGAGCCGGGCTGGTCACAGCCCCACAAAGAGCAGATTAAACAGAGCTTCCTTCTTGATGCTCCAGCCTAAAACCACGATGTGAGATTAAAAGCTGTCACTAAGTCTGAGCCCGCCCCCAGCAGAGGGAGGGAACTGACTGCCCCGGTAACATAATGACATCACCCCATGGCCATCATGATACCCAGCATTCCACCCTCTTGTTAAGCATTCCATCCTTTTGTTAAGCAATGCCCTCTCCCTGCCTCATTCTCTCTGAAAATGCAGACATCCTTGGGAGGGAGGATGCATCAGGTCAGAAACACGTTAAGTGGCTACAAATTGGAATTATCTGGGGAGTTTTAAAAATCCTGATGCTTCATCCCCAGAGATTTCCATTTAGTTGCTCTGGGGCACAAGCAAGGCTTTGAGAGGGAGCAGGTGTCAGTAGCCCCAGAGCACTGGGCCCCTGGGGAAAAGGGAGAACACAGAGAGAGGGAAAGGTGCATAGAATACACAGAGGTACAGAGAAGCACCTGGGCTACACTGCCACCAGCTGCCCAACCCCCTCCACCAGCCCGAAGCCTCACCGGCCCCCCATCATCTCCCTCCCTTTCATGATGCCGGCCACCGGCCCGGCTGGACTGAGGAAGATCAGCTTGTCGCCTCTTAGTACCATCAGTACCAACCCCAAGCAGTGCTCTGACACAGTGGTTCTCAGAGCTGAGCGCACGTCAGAGGGCTGTAAACAGATTGCTGGGCCCTCCCCCAGGGTTGTGCTTCAGCAGGTCTGAGGTGGGGGCCTAAAACGGGCATTTCTAATAAATTCCCAAGTGATGCCGATGCCACTGGTGTAGGGAGCACCTGTGAGAACCGCAGCATTAACAGCCAGGTCATTACCCATAAAAGGAGCCAAGGCTCACGGAGGTTAAGAACCTGCGCAGAATTGCCCATCTAATGAAGAAGAGTCCAGGTCAAAATCCAGCCCTGACCCTGAATCCCACCCTCTTTCTACTTCACCCTATTGTTACCCTGTTGCTTGGGGGCAGGGCTGGATGCAAGACCAAGTGACGTGGATGCAGGATGCTCAGGGAAGTCGTGTCCAGGGGGAACAGCTGCCCCGAGACCACCCAGCACGCCTGACCAAACACTAAACTCCGTCCACTGGGGCCATCCCAGAAAACAGCCAGGCCTCCATCAGAGCCCCACCTCCCTTGCTTTGGGGGGCTGCAGTGGGGGGTGGGTGCTGGGATTACCAACAGGGAGAGATCAGCATGGACTGTGGAGTCCTTTTGCAAACAAAGGAGGAGAAGGGGATGAAAGTTTCCAGCAGCATTTGCTCAGCAGTTTTTCATACTTAATTAAGGCCCTCGTTAGCCTGTCAGATCCTGATCGTTTCCTTGCAATATTAGCACTCCTCCTGGGGTATTCAAGGACCCCTGCTTTAGCAATAGTGTCTCTTCCATAATTATATTACCTTCATTTTGTTTGAACGGGCTATCTGTATTAGTTTATGACACTGGGTCCCTAATTACATGGTGCTTGTATTTTTACACCTAAGTAATATGAAACAATAATCCTTCTCAAAGAGGATCGTTAGGGTGATATATGATCATTTAAATGCTCATAAAAATTAGAGTTGCCTCTTGTGGGGCCACGGGATCTAATTACCTTCCATCCAGCCTGTGCCTCCTTTCTCCCACTCAGAGCAAAGCAGACGCGGCCTTTCCATTTGCCCCCAGCCCCTCAGAAGCCAGTGGAAGTGCCACCAAAGTTGTCACTCGCCAACGTGGCTCTTTGCGGCCTGGTGTCACCACTGTCTCTCATCATCATCATACAGCAGGGCCACCTGCAGGGGATGGGACTTAGGTTAAGCTCAAAGGTAGATCTCAGATGGAGAGGGTTAATGGCAGGGCAGACCACCCAAGTTGGTCTTAGAGAGTGTTTTCCATCACCCAAGGCATTTTGGTGTCTTCAGACGCAGGGACAAGGGACAAAAATGTAATGATCCTAGAGGTCCTAAAGGTGTCTGCAGAACCTCTTCTCCCCTTGCCCCAGGGTTGCTTCAAATCCTCTTCTTTTCCTTCCCTTCAGCTTGGTGTGAGGACACATGGGTCCCTAGAGCGGGGCCTTGGTTCAGACCCCGAGCTCAGGTGACATAGAGGGCTGGCAGCCATCAGATAAGAGCATCAGTTACAGATCCCTCCAGCACTGGCTTGGTCTTCCAGGTTCCGTTACGTTCAGCGGACGTGGACTCCCTGGGCTGTGGTGCCTACTGGGGAATCTCCAGGGGCTCACGCCTGGAGTTCATCATCTTCTTCCCCCAGTGTTTACCCAGAACCAGGAATGTGCCACCCAGAGCCCAGGAACCAAGCTGTAAGGATCTCTATTCACCCAAATCTCCAGGAAAGGAGACTGGGTTGACTTCCCGGTCACCAGCCCAAAACTCTTGCAGCTCGTTGAATCAGGAGGGCCTCCCACTTGTGTAACCCAAAGTTCCTCTGGCTGGGCAGCAGGGCCCCACCTGCGCGTGGGTGTGTCCTGTACCTTCCTAACCAGGCCTTTCAACTCTCCCCCCGCCCCTGCAGTGCCCAGCCAGCCCCCTGAGAACGTCCGAGCCCTGTCCATAACTTCCGACGTGGCCGTCATCTCCTGGTCAGAACCTCCACGCAGCACCCTCAACGGCGTCCTCAAAGGCTATCGGGTCATATTCTGGTCACTCTACGTTGATGGGGGTGAGTCTGCTGGGAGTGGTGGCCAGCTCGTGGAACGAGAGGCACGGGGTTGGTGGAGATCCATACTAAGAGCTGAGCACCTTCCATGGGATGTCGAGTGGAAGTCTACCCCCTCCTCCATACCTGTCATCCTGGGGTCAGAGCTGGGACCAGGGTGGGTGGGGCACACATAGTCATCTCCCTGGTGGGGACGGACACCAGCTGCTCCTGGACAGCAGTAGGTTGGGCAGGGATTTGAGGGGCGAGACAGGCACATTTGCTTTTCTGATGGAATGTGTTGATATTAGGACTTTGTGGCCATGTCAGTCAGGGGACAGGTGGCGCGCTCAAACAGGGCAATTGAGGAGACTTTAATGAAGGCGCTGCTTTCCAAGGAGTCTGGAGGGAGGACGGGGCCCCTGGGACTAGCCGAAGCAGGAAGCCGTCACCGCCTAGGACTGAAGGGGCAAGAGGAGGAAGCAGGGTCACCAGAACCCAGGGAGAGCCACCCCTCAGCCAGACAGACAGCGGCAGGGTCACCAGAACCCAGGGAGAGCCACCCCTCAGCCAGACAGACAGCGAGGCATGTGGTCTGTGCCGATGAGCCACCCAGGACCTGGAGAAGGGTGCACAGCGGAGCTGGGGGGATAGGAATGGCAGAAGGAGAAGAAACAAGACAATGGCCCGACACTTCGGGTGCCTGCCTTCCCCTGGGATGCAGTAGTCCAGACAGGCTTGTGTAGCCCCAGACACACCAAGCCCCTGCCCAGTGGTGTAACAGAGCCCTTGCAGTGACCAGGAAGTCTGTAGTCTTGCAAGCCAGCATCCCAAACTATGGAAATGAGTTTGCCTCCCCAGATCCTCAGCCTTTTGCCACGTGTCCCCTGGCTCCTCCCTTCCCTCCTGGAGGACTTGGGACTCCAGCTCATGGTCATCCCTCCGTGGCAGTGGCCCTCCCCATCCCGACCTGGATTCTGCTCTGCCCAGAAGCCCTGCTGACAGTAGTTGTCTCTCCCTGCCACACCTCCATCATCTCCTCCCAAAACACAGAGACCTGAAGGTCTCCCAAGGCCTTATACGATGAGATGGCCTCACATAGCTGTGCTGAGCCAGGGATGGGGCCTCATTTTCCAGAATTTGCTTCCACTTTTCTAAGCCTGTGGCTCCCCACTCAGCCCTCAGGTGAGGAAGGCATCAGCCTCTCTAGTCTCCAGAGGCAACGTGGATTGATGGCCATGCCGCCCTCTTCCTGGGTCTTTCTCTGTCTCTAGTCCTAGACAGGTCCACCCTGGTCTCTAACCTTCCCAAAAAGGAAGGTCCCACCACTCAGGCCTCTGCACCGACCTGGAGTCCCCTCAGGCCGGGCCTGGCGTCCTCACCCTCTGGAATCTGGCTGACTGCTGCCTACCCCTGGCCGGGCCCTCTGCCGGGCCTTTGCCTGTGCCAGCTCCCTGAGAGGCTCCAGGGTAGGTTTGCCGGCACTAGTCTTCTACGAGCCGGTGTCTGGGGCTGTTTTCTGAAAAGCCGGTTGTACCAGGGGTAGGGCTGTGAGCTCAGGAGTCTGTCTCTTTCCTCCTCCTAAGGCCCTGACCATCCCATGGGACCCTCTCCCTAAGCCCTTCTTCAGAGTCTACAGCACGTTCCTTGGCAGAGCCAGGACGACAGGTCCTCGCTGAGCCCGAGGAAGGCTTGGCCCTTCCACCGGCCTCGCCCGTGTTCTCTGTGCGGGTTCTTTGCAGGGAGGGTGTCCTCAGTGGTGGGGAGAAGCTAACGGGGATTGACCCCATATCCTCTCGAGAGTTCAGGGCGCTGGTGCAGGAGTGGTCAGGTGCAGGGGAGGCACCCTCAGCCTGTCATGCCCCGTGGATCCACTGCCTAGGGAGAGCCGAGAGCCCAAGGAGGGGCCGGGCAGCCAAGGGGAGCAGCTGCTGCCTGGCCGCCTGGTCCAGGCTCCCCTCCAGGTCCAAGTCACTCCTGGGGTCCCTCACATGGAGAGAGGTTTGGGTGGAAGACAGGGGAATGTGGCTTGGAGAGCTAGAGAGATGGGACTGTCCTCTGGGGAGAGTATTAAGCTGAATTTGGTGTAAGGTTGACTAGAGGCCAAGGCCTAGCTGGCATTTGTCGCTCACCCTGGTTGGGCCACCTGGGGAGATACGTGGTCCAGGAGCAGTGCCCCAAATCCGCACCCGTGAACTTGAGGTGGAGGGTCCCCCTAGTCGCCACCACCATGGAGTCAAGGTCTGAGCCCCGTGGAGCAGGCCGGCCCCGAGCCCAGCCCGGCGGAGGGGCGGCGGCTGGGGGACCGTGGCCTGGCCGGCCTGGACCGCACTCAAGGGCTGCTCGTGTCCGGCAGAGTGGGGCGAGATGCAGAACATCACCACCACGCGGGAGAGGGTGGAGCTGCGAGGCATGGAGAAGTTCACCAACTACAGCGTGCAGGTGCTGGCCTACACCCAGGCCGGGGACGGCGTGCGCAGCAGTGTGCTCTACATCCAGACCAAGGAGGACGGTGAGTGCCTGGCCTCGGGCCGCGTGGCAGCTCCCAGGCCTGCTGCTGAGCGCTGCCCTCCAGCCGCCCCGCTGCTCACCCAAGGAGAAGGGTGAGAGCAGAGCCCCGTCCTTTCTCCTGTCCCTTTGGTTCGCTGAAGGGTGACTCTGAGGACACTGGGGCCCTGCTCTGGGAGAACACAGCTTACTGTAAGTGGCGGTGAGGTGCTCCGAGACTCGAGCATAACCTTACGAGCCACCGTACCCCTCCCCCTGCCGCACTGGGTCAGAGGCCGGATAAAGCCTGTCCCCCCCACCCCAGGAGCATACTTTATGGCATCTGCTCCCCTGCAGGGCTCAGCCTGGTGTCCTCTGGGTACAGGTGGTTGGGATTGGGGGAAACGGGAGCATCACCCCACATATCCTAGGTTAGAGACTCGGCGATCACCCCACAGAGGCCCCAGAATGGGCCAGGCCCTGGACTCTGGTGTGCAGGGGGCTCTCAGGGAGGGAATGGGATGTGCTTCCACTTGGAGCTGTGATCTCAAAGCCCTTCTCCGTGGGGGTGGAACCGGAAGAAAACAGAGATAAGGAGCCAGACCTCAAGGAGAGAGTGATGGAGTCACATGGGGGAGGCTGGGAGCCGAGTCAGCCCAGGAGGGGCCAGGTTGGGAGAAGGGCCAGACTTCCTGCCTGAGCTGGAGCTGCACACCTCCAGGGGCCTTGCCGGGTCCAGGAGGTGCTGTGTGTGACCATGCACAGCTCCAAGCTCGTCTTCCACTCCCTTCCTCACCGCCCCCGAACCCCATCACTGAGTTGATTCTAACCCTTCTGAGACAGGTGCTATATCGGAAGAAGAGTCTGCTGGTGTTAAGTGCCTTGCGCACACTGGGCGCTTAATAAGCGGTAGCCAGGGAAGAAGTGGCTTTCTTCCCACGCAGCCTCGGGCTTTTCAGAGGATACAGAGACCCCCAGTCTAGGCCCCACCCAGACACTTTAGCAGAAGGAGCTGGAGGGGTGAGAGGAGTTACAAGGAGCGGCTGTAATGTGATGATGGAGATGTTCCCAGTGCAGCCCCGCGCTTGGTGACTTGGTGACAGGACCAGCTCAGATCAATGCTCCTTACTCTCCCTAAGCCCCTCCCTTTCCATCAGATCATCCCCCTCCCCCACTTAAGCTCTGAGCAATTAAATATTTACCAACCTGCCCGCCCTACTTTTCCCGTCATTAATCCCCCCATCGAGGTTTCCTGGGGCAGCTCCAGGCAGAGCCATCTGCTCTTGTGTGGAGACCGAACGGAGATGGCGCTCAGCGCCTGGCCCCTCTCAGGGCCTCAAGGACACACACACACACACACACACACACACACACACACACACACACACACACACTGGCACCTTCTTGGCCTCTAGAAATTAACCACCCAGACCCCCAGACTTTTTGCGTCCCATTCTGATGCAAGGCCTGAGATGTAAGCACCTACACATGTTTAACTGACCAAGGCAAGACCCCACAAGGGTATCCAAAGGTCTAAGAGCACCATCCCTCCCTACAAGGAGCTGTCGACCCCCTACCCTTGAGCTGCCTACGGAGCCACACACAGGGACACGCACAGGCAGGGGCCGGGTCCTAAGGCAGCAGCTTCCCCGAGTGGAAGGGACACTGGCAAACACAGCAGCCGTGCGCGCCCCAGCCCTGCCACTTACGGGCAAGTCACTTAACCTTTCTGACCCTCAGTTTCCTCATGATAAAATGGGGACAGCGCCTCCTCTAGACGTTGTAAGAAACAACATAGCTATAGAATCCTTTCTAAAATGTCAAGTGCTAGCAAATGGTAGTTGCTTTATGTCTGCCAAGAGCTGACAATGAAATGACTGCTTCTGATGGACCCAGGTGCCCTTGAGGGAAGCCTAAGCTAAAAGGAGCCTGCTGTCAGATGAGGTCTCATCCAGAACAGTGGTCATAACTTGACATGTGTGTGACGTGCCATCATAAGCATGATTTAACCTTCCAATAGCCCTATAGCATAGGTATTCTTTCCATTTTAGAGATGAGAAAACAGAGTCCTAGAGAGCTAAGGCAACTTGCTGAAGGTCACAAAGCCAATGGGTGGCAAATCAAGGCTTTCTTGCCTCCCTAGCCTCTATACTTTCCATCATACCACTTGTATCGGTTAGGAAGCCTTTGGTTGATTTTAGCAGTAAGCGTATTTATTATCATATATAACAAGAAGTCTTGAGTAGGGCAGCTCCAGGGTTGGTTAACTCAGTGGTTCCCATCTTTCTGCTCTGCGATCCTCAGCCTGTCAGCTGTTCCTCCCATGGTTTCAAGATGGCTGCAGCTCCAGGCATCACGCCAGACAAGACAGAGTTCAGGATGAGAGAAGCAGTCTCTTCCTATGGGCCTCTCTTGGGAGTAAAAGAAACCTTTCCCAGAAATCCCCTCAACAGGTTTATGCTCATTTCCCATCGGCCACAGTGGGGCAATATGCCTCCAGTGAAGCTAGTCACTGAAAGGAGAAGGGAATTATCATGGCTGACTTACTCTAAGCCTGATAACTCCTCTGGTGAAGGTGACGGAGACAGCTTTCTCTGAAGGGTGGAGGAGCGTGGGTGACCCAAGCAAGAGTGAGACTCTGTTTGCAAGGAATAGGAAGGAATGATAGCAGAGGGGCAGGTGGACAGCCATGCCCGCCCCAGCCGTGCTGCTCCAGCCCCACCAGATTCTCCCATTTGTAGGTGGTAGTCATCACAGTTGTTACTCAGCTGACTTGGAAAGCAGACAGACCCACATTCCAATTCCAGCTGCGCCATGGGACAGATACCCTAATCTGAAGACTCTGTGACTCCGTACCCACCACTACCACTCCCCCTCAGGAATTTGCATTTTGCCAAAGGAAAAAAATTACCAGAAAATTTAGAGAAAGCCAAGATACATAAAAAGATAAAATGCGGGCTTCCCTGGTGGCGCAGTGGTTGAGAGTCCGCCTGCCGATGCAGGGGACACGGGTTCGTGCCCCGGTCCGGGAGGATCCCACATGCCGCGGAGCGGCTGGGCCCGTGAGCCATGGCCGCTGAGCCTGCGCGTCCGGAGCCTGTGCTCCGCAACGGGAGAGGCCACAACAGTGAGAGGCCCGCGTACCGCAAAAAAAAAAAAAAAAAAAAAAAAAAAAAAAAAAAAAAAAGATAAAATGCAAACATATCAATTCAAGCTCATTTCTTAAGTCCAGATCTCTCAGTCTGAGCCTGGTTTCAGGCTGGCTTGGCTGCACTCCGTTCATGAGCTCCAAAACCTCTTGCCTACCGCTTGTCTCCCCTGTGAATACCAGACCTAGCTACATGGCCTCGGAGTGCAAAGTTGGGTTGGATTTTAGACCACTTTAAAGGTCTTTAACTGAGGAAGAGGCTTGAACTAGAGCTGCATGTTAGGCCGGTAACTCTTGTAGAAGCATGGAGGATTGATTGCACGAAGGGGATGGGGGATTAAGGACTTGGGTCAGAGAGGCCTCTTAGAACCTGTGGGCATCTAGACAGAGAAGAGGAAGATGTGTGCTAGTTCAGCAGCAGTGAGGATGAAGGGAGGAGGACGGACACGTTTAGGAAAACATATCAGAGGAGTTCCACTTCCAGGAATGGTAGACGCGGTAACGCAAACCCACTCTCCTCCTTGCTGGGACACTAGGAAATATGAATAAAATATTTTTTACTACTTGCTTCAAGGTATCAGAGAGCTGGCAGGAAAGTAAAGAGTTACTGGGCCAGGATCCAAGGAAGAATGGAGGCCCAGGAGGTGAGCCTGGTATTTGGAACAGCTCTTCCCCTCAGGGGCATTTGCTGAATCTGGAGGCAGTGACTGAGAAACTAAGCAGTACTAGAAAGACATTAATTGGAGGCCAGGGCCTGCTAGGGTGTGTGGGTCTGTCTGGTGAACCCTCCTCCCATCCCCTTCACCCCCCACCCCTGCCTACTTTGAGTTGAGACCATGAAGGGTAGAACTCTAAGATTAAAAGTGGACCACAAAGGGCTTCCCCGGTGGCGCAGTGGTTGAGAGTCCACCTGCCGATGCAGGGGACACGGGTTCGTGCCCCAGTCCGAGAAGATCCCACATGCCGTGGAGCGGCTGGGCCCGTGAGCCATGGCCGCTGAGCCTGCGCGTCCGGAGCCTGTGCTCCGCAACGGGAGAGGCCACAACAGTGAGAGGCCTGCGTACCACAAAAAAAAAAGGGGGGGGGGACCAAAAGTAGCTCAGCCTCAAATCATCTCAGTCCTAGAAATTAGATTGAGGTGACCTCAGGTTGCTAGTGCCCCAGATTGCAGGTGCCTGTCAGAAGCGAACATGAATTCTCTCTTTAGGAAGATTACATCACCTGAGACCTCAAATTATTTCCACAAGCAATTTTGCAAATAATGTGTCTGGCATACAGTAAAAAATAATGGTGACAATGTGAACAAAAGCCATCAGAAAAAAGACAAATAGGTCCACAAGAGTTCCAAACATAGGTTTTATCAAATATGGACTTTAAAATAATTATTCTTAACAATTGAAATTTTAAGAGTATTGGAAGCTATCAAATGGAAAATCTAGAAATAAAAACTATTAATAACTGAAGGGCTTCCCTGGTGGCGCAGTGGTTGAGAATCTGCCTGCTAATGCAGGGGACACGGGTTTGAGCCCTGGTGTGGGAGGATCCCACATGCCGCGGAGCAGCTAGGCCCGTGAGCCACAACTACTGAGCCTGCGCGTCTGGAGCCTGTGCTCCGCAACAAGAGAGGCCACGATAGTGAGAGGCCCACGCACCGTGATGAAGAATGGCCCCCGCTTGCCACAACTAGAGAAAGCCCTGGCACAGAAACGAAGACCCAACACAGCAAAAATAAATAAAATAAATTAATAAACTGCTACCCCCAACATCTAAAAAAAAAAAAAGCATACAAGAGAACAAACTATACCTAATAAAACAGAGGTGTTGGAGGAACAACAGAGCAGAACAGAATTAAACCAGAGCCCCTAACTCCTCATAAAAAAAAAAAAACTATTAATAACTGAAATTAAGAACTCACTAGATGGGTTTAACAACAAATTAGTCACAGCCAAAGAGATAAATAGTGAGCTGGAAGATAGGTCAGAAGATAATATCTTCTGATGTTATAAAGACAAATGAATGGAAAATAAAAGAGCAAATAAGAGAATGGAAAATAAAAGAGCAAATAAGAGATATAGAGCAGTGATTTTCAAACTTTACTGTGCATACAAATCACTTGGGGATCATGTTAAAATTCAAATTCTGATTTAGTAGATCTAGGGTGGAACCTGAGATTTTGCATTTCTAACATGCTCCCAGGTGACACTGCTGCTGATCCATGGACCACATTCTGAATATCAAGGACATAGAAGATGTGAGAAGATATCCCAAAGAAGAGGAGAAAGAGAATGGAGCAGAAGATAAAATGTCTGAAAACTTTTCAAAGCTGTGAAAGACATCAAGCCCAAATGCACGAAGCTCTACAACCCTCACAGGCAATAACTTAAAGAAATCCACACCCAGGCTTATCATAATAGAGCTGCTAAAAAACAAACACAAAGAGAAAAATCTTAAAAGCAACCGGAGGAAAAAAAGACCACTTAACTTCAAAGGAGCAAAAATTAGATTGTCAGCTAACTTATCAGAAACAATGGAAGCCAGAAAACAATACAATGGTATATTTAAAGTACGTATGAAAAAATAGTTATCAACCTGTGATTTTTATACCTAGCAAAAATATTTTTCAAGATTAAGATGAAATAGACATTTTCAGACCAAAAAAAAAAAAAACTGAATTTATCATCAACCTACCTGCCCTGGAAGAAATACTAAAGGGTATTCTTTCACTAGAAGGAAAATGATCCCAGGTGGAAACTCAGTGATGTAGGAAGGAAAGAAGAGCAATTAACAGTGAACATATGGGTAAATCAAAATCGATATTGATTGCGTAAAATGGTGATCATGTCATCATCTTGAAGGGGGATCTAAAATATATACAGAATTAAAATATACAACAATGACATGTAAATTGAGAGAAGGTAAATGCAAGTTCTAAGTCCTTGCATTGTCTGAGAAGAAAAGTGCCAATTAATAATGTTAGACTTTGGTAAGGCAAAGATTCACATTGTAATCTAAAAGTAATTAAAGACTGTAAAACTAACAGAGAGGGGGAAATAGAGTATTTTTAATACTCAATCCAAAAGAAGGCACAAAGGAGAAAACAACAGGTGAGACAAATAGAAAGTATTTAGTAAGATGGGATATTTAAACCCAAATATATCAGTAATAGCATTAAAGGTAAATTGACTAAATTCTCCAGTTAACAGATAAAGATTGCCAGATTGGCTAGCAATGAAACAAAACCCAAATATGTGCTGTTTATAGGAGACATCTAAAACATAATGGTGTAGAAAAGTTAAGCAAGAAAAGATGGAAAAAGATAGACATACCATGCAAAACTAAGAGAAAACCGGAATATTAATATGAAACATAGTATGCTTTAAGGCAAAAACTAATTCTTAGAAGGACACTTTGTTATGGTAAAAGACTTAATTTACTAGGCAAACAAAGCAGTTCTAAATTTTTATGAACTTAATAACCTTGAAATATATAAAACAAAAACCAACAGCACTACCTGTAGTGTTGGGATAAATAGATAAATCTATAATCGTAGTGGGAGATTTCAACATATTTCTCTCAATAACTGATAAGAAAAAAAAAGTATGCAACGACAGAGAAGATTTGAACACTGCAAATTGCCCCAGTAGCCATCCACAGACCCCCTTGCATCCCGAAACTGCAGAGACCCCTAACAGAGGTAAATGGCAAGGCTATAGCAGTGAGAAAGGACAGAGTTAAGGATGATTGCGAGCTTCTGGGTTCAGGTCTCCGGATGGATGATGATGCTGTTTTTAATTATTTTATTTAACCTAGAATTGTTGACCACGTATTAGCTTTAAAAAATTGAAGTAGGTGCTAAAAGCTGAGAGTCACGCGAGGGAATGCAAAAATACTAGTTGTTACAATCTATTGAGTGTCTTCTGTGTGTTAGGCACCATGCCTAATTATTTTAATTAGCACTAATTCTCACTACAGACCTTTAATGTGGTTGTTATGTCCCTATAGATGGGGAAACTGAGGCTCAGAAAGGTTAAAATAAGTTGAATAGGATACCATCACAATCTTCAAAGGAGCATAAAAGCTCCCAGGAGGGAAGACAAGTCACAACAATACAAGGGAAAGACGAAGAAGGAGACTGTGGGCTGCAAACAGGATGCTTCCAGTCTCCCAGGCAGAGCCCTGGGGTCCCAGCCAGGCCAGGCAGGCTCAGACATGGGAGCAAGGGGAGGTCAGAATCCATACAGATTGGATCCACTTAGGATGGATTTCTCATCCAATTCTAAAGTAGACTTTCCCTCCTGAAAAGAGAAAGGGCCTAGCCAGCCCCCCAAGGGCAGTGCCCTGAGCACATGGCAGGAAACACAGTCACCCACTGGCTGACCACTGACCCTTGACCCTCGGAAGGAGGCCTGCTCTGTGAGTCTCTAGAGTCCCCAGCCTCAAGGAGCTCACAGGGCAAAAAGCAAATTGACCTGTATATTTGTTTGGCTTAAGTGCAAGCTTCGTTAGTAGAGCATTGGGGTGGGGATCAGATTAGGGTCATTGGGATCAAGATGAATTCCTTATGGGTTCTGTTTCTTTCTTGTGTATCTTAAGTCCTTGGTTCTGGCCAAACAGTTCTGAAACTGGCCACTCCCAGTGCTTCCATCTCAGAGACTTTGTTACAAGCCCCTAATAATCACCACCTGTTTGCCATGCTAGACCCTCCTCCTTTAAACCACAGCTCAGAGATGCCTCCTTCAGGAAGCGCTCCCAGATTGATCTGCCTCACTCTCCCCACCCTGTCATTCTTTCCCAAAGGCTTTGCTCCTCCTTTCTCTAAACTGACCCGACCTTCCCCTGCTCAGTTCCAGGTCCCCCCGCTGGCATCAAAGCTGTCCCTTCATCCGCTAGCAGTGTGGTTGTGTCATGGCTCCCCCCAACCAAGCCCAACGGGGTGATCCGCAAGTACACCATCTTCTGCTTCAGCCCCGGGTCTGGCCAGCCGGTAAGTGGGCCCAGGGCCAAATGATGAGCAGGACAGGAGAAAGAGAAAGTACCTGTAGATCAGCTGGCTTCTGAGCCAAACCCTGGGGCTGCTTATATCTGTGCTTCTTCTTGGATTCATGGATAAGTATGGGCACTGGTCACCCAAGAGTGGCTAAAGCCTTACCCGAGTCCATCTTGGGTCAGTCCTCTGTTCCAGGGGCTGCAAGATTATCACAAGCCCTGGAAGCTCCTTTGAGTCAGGGGTCACGTTCAAGCAGGTGGGAGGACAGGGCCTCGACTCTTCTGGTCTGGCTGACCAAGGAAGCTCCTAGCAGATCCCAGAGCTCTGGACTGGGGACTCGCTGGCCCACGGCCTTTGGAAATGAATCAACTTTCCAGTATGATCAGTCCTGGCTTGGAGGGCTGCTGGAGCTCTACCCTGAGTGGCCCCCTCAGCATGGCGCCAGTTGAAGAGAGAGGAGAAGATGGGGGAAGGCAAGGGCATCTCTCTCTGGGCCAGGGTCTGGGCCTAGCCTAGGGGAGAGGACTGAGAGATAGCTCTATCTGCCTAAACCTGGGAGCAAAGTGGGCAGCCCCCAGGCTGGGGCACAATGCAGGGGATCTAACCCCTGCCCTCTATTGAGAGCTGCTAAGAGGGAGGAGAGGATGAGGGCAGGTGCTGCGGGATATGCATCCCTATCCCATAATAGGCATCCTTCCCTCTGCCTCTTTCCTTATCTCCAGCCACTCAACCAGAGTTCTGCTGGGTGACTGCTCTGGGGCACACCTCTTATAGTTACAAGAGCAGGTGCAAAGACACCTGCCCTTGGGGCGCTCTCAGTCTAGTGAGAAAAGCAGAGGGGTGCTCCCTGGGGGGGAGGTGTGAGTACTATCAAGGGATGTGGTCAGGACCGGGGAGAGCAGGGAGCAGAAGGAGGCCAGCTTCTCCCTCCATCAGCAACTTGTGATGTGACAGCAGCCCCAGCACCTGCAGATGAGCTTCCGGCAGCCCGGAAAGCTGCCCTGAAATTGCTCGGTAACTGTGTCATCATCTCATCCTCTGTTCTCTGCTTTCCTGTGGTCTCTCTGAATTACCCTCTGAGCCGTAGGTGGCCCCGTGCCTCACCAGTGAGGCCAGAGTTCTATTACCAGAGGGAGAGCCCAGAAATGTCTTTGCAATGACTCCGTCCCCTCCTCTCCATCCTCACAGCCACTACGTCACATGCAGAAAAGTACATATATGATGACTATACAACTCCATGAATTTTCACACATCCAAGTATGCAGAAGGGGGGATTCCCAGAGCAGGGAACAGGACAACACCCCAGAAGGTCACCACCCTCCCCCTGCAGGCGTAACCACCATCCTGACTTCAGAGTAGCATTGCCTCTTTTTGTACTTTATATTACACACACACACACACACACACACACACACACACACACACACACACACACACCATTTGCCTAGCTTCTTTGACCCAACATTATTTTGAGTTGGTGAATTTCATCCATATTGTTCTGTGTGGTTAGAGGTCACTCACTGTCATTTCTGTATAGTTTTCAATTACGTGTGTGTATCACAATTTATTTATCCATTGTGTTATCCGTTGATAGGCATTTGGGTAGTTTTCCGTTTGGAGCTATTACAGATGGTGCTGCTGTGAAAACTCTTGTCCGTGTCTCTTGGTGCTCTAGTGTATGCGTTCCTGTTGGCCCTATGAGAGGAACTGCTGGATCACGGGGTCTGCAGGTGTTAGGTTGAGAACACCCTGCCACTGTTGGGGGGTTGTACCAATTTTCCAATCAACATCTTCAGCCACGTCTTCTGCCCCTTTTGCCCCCTCCTCCTGCCCCTCCCACGCACACACGTCCTAGGCTCTTGTTACACTCGGCTTGTCACCGTCTGGACAGCCGCTCTGCCTTTCACCCCCCAGCCCTCTGCCCCCGCTGATCCTACCGCCCGTGGCGTGTTCTTCATCCTCTAGCACACGCTGAATGCATTCGCTGGCAGCTGCTCACTCACCTGTCTCCCGCACTGGTCTGAGGGGCCCTGTGAGGACGAGGGCAGCATCTATCCATTCATCTTTGGGTCCCCAGCTGTGGAACATGGTGCCTGGAACATCATCGTCACAGAATACGTGTTTGATGAATGAATTGCTAGCAGCCTGGCAATTGTAAAGCCTTAGACGTTGGGCAAGTTTCCCTTCATAAATTGGTGAGAGGGTGGGAACTCATTCTCCAGCTTGGGTTTGTATGGTCATTACTTCCTCTGATAATGAAGTCTTTCAAAGGGATTGGTATCTGGAAACGCAGCCTCCTCATTAACTCAGGCTCCAGGATGCCCAGTCAACTGGCTGGGGACACATGTCCCAGGCTCTGGAGCAGAGTGCCTGGTCCCCATGCCCTCCTCCTGCTGCTGGAGACGTGGGGACCCTCCCTCCTTCCTCTTCATGCCCCGAGCATGGAGGAACCTCCTCTCTCCTGGGGAGATTTCCCATCAGACATTGTCACATGGGGGGTGGGGCAGGTGTGCTAGTGTGATGAGAACTGCAGTTCAGCCATGTTGCAAGGCAGGGACTGGGCCGAACGAGGGACCAGGGGACCTAACCACCACGTGTGATTGTGTAATATGATTGCTTTGCAGAAATATATTCCAGATTCCAAACAACTGCATCACAAGTTCATTTATGAAAGAGCTCCAAGAGTGAGGGCACACTCGTGGACGTGTGATGGTGCAAGACTGTGGGAGTGAGTGTGGGGTGAGAGGCAAATGCACGTGAGTCTGTGTGTGTACATACTGGAGTGTATGAACTTGTGTGTGCGGAATCCTCGGAATAGATGCGGGAAACTACATATGGTGCAGGATCCCAGGAATTACACCCTAGGGCTGGCCAGGGCTGCATTGAGTCCTGTTAGAAATTTTACCAAACAATTTAATACAATTTAATTTTTCTCTGATTATCAAAATAATACAATTTTATTGTAGAAAATTCTGTAAATATATAAAATATAGAGAGGAAAGTAAAAATTACTTCTACTCTCATTCCCTAGAGATAAACGTTGGCAACATTTTGGTGTATAATCTAACAGTCTTTGATCTGTATGTATACCATGGTTTTGTTTTGGTTTTTTTACAAAATTAAAATAAAATTTTACACAATGTGATATAATCTGCATTTTTCATGTAACATATGAAGGGACTTTCCCACACCATCGAATATTCTTTTTTTTTTTTGGCTGCACCACATGGCTTGTGGGATTTTAGTTCCCCGACCAGGGATTGAACCCAGGCCCTTGGCAGTGAGAACGCAGATCCTAACCACTTTACCACCAGGGAATTCCCATGACATCAAGCATTCTTTTAAAATATTATCTGTATGTACATAATCTATTTAGCCAGTCCCCCAATTATTCTATATTTAATGTTTTTAATTTTTCACCATTATAATGTTTCATTGAGAGTTCTTCATAAAAGTTTTTATGTACACGTTTTATTTTTTTCTTAGGTTAAATTTCTATAGGAATTCCTGGGTCACAAAGAGTATGAATATTCTTAAGGTTTGCATACACGTTTGCAAATTACTCTTCAGAAATTTTGCACCAATTTATACTTCTTATACAGCATTATAAGTAGTATATACTTCTTCCTTGTGCCCATACTAATCCAAGGTGTTATATATTTTTCTTTTTTTGACAGTTGGGATTTTTATAAAAAGAGGTCTTGTTTTAAGTTATATTTCTTGGATTACTAGTTAGGTTGATTAGTGCTATGTGTTTTCTGGCAGTTTTTTTCATCTTTGGGTAATTGTCAATTCATATCCTTTGTCCATTTTTTATTTGGGTGTATCGTGGTTTTCTTATTGATTTGTAAGTGCTCTTTACATATTAAGGATAATAACCATTTTTGATCATATATGTTTCAAGTATTTGCTTGCCTTTGATTCTAGTTTTTATTATACCATAGGTTTTCTTTTTGTATAATTTAAATTTATAAATCATTTTCATTTTTGATTTTTGCCTTTATTTTTGTTATTAGGACAGATAAATATTAATCTATAGTTTCTTCTTTCATAGTTTTACCTTTTTTTAACCTTTGATTCACTGGGACTTTATTTGGGAGGAGAGTTGTGTATTTCTGAAAGTGATTTCAGGACATTCTTGGGGAATCCAGGTTAAAAGAAGGCACCCAGGATCTGGGTAATATGCTAATGCCTTCAGGGGGAAGCCAAAGCATTCCTGCCCTGTGTAGACACAAATGTACATTCAGGTACACACTGACACACACAAGCAAGTACACTCAACTTTTCTCTACACATACATACACACACACACCTCCACCCTCACAGAAAAATGTGCCAGGAGAAGACCATTTCCCCTTTTACAAAAGACTTGCACACCCCTTGCCTCATATGTGCCTCACTGTAACCACACAGGGTAGGCTGAGCTGTATTGCTTTCTCAGTGAGTAGGAGAGAACACTGAGGCCCCAGAAACCATGGGAGACACTGTGGATCATATAGCAAGTGAGGCAAGCAGGTATCAAAGCCACTGCCCTGCCCTGCCTCGTGCTCAGATATGACCTGCAGATACCCACACGGTCCCCTAGTGCTGCAGCCTGAGAGGAATTCCCAACTACTAGGGCTCAGGGTGGCTTTCAGGGACCTCCTGGATTCAAGGCCAGATCTCCACAGGGGAGGCAGGAGGAGGAGTTTGCCAGGGAGCTCTGTGTGTGTTGTGGGGATGCCTGTACCTTCTCCCGAGCATCTCCCTGCAGACAGTCTGGGGCCAAAAAGGATGTTTTCTCCTATTATAAGTCACTGGGCCCCTCAGCCCTCCCATGGCGGACAGAGAATGTCCTTCTGTGACCCCATATCTGTCTGGAGGTCTGTCCCTCAGCACGTGCGTGAATGTGTCTACATGTCCGCGTGCGTGTGAGCGTGTGCATGTAGGCGTGTGTGTGCAGGATCCCGTGACTGCAGAGATAACTAATTATTAGCTCCCTCTGGCCTTGGGGGTCCCCCATCTGTTCCGGGGCTGCTCCCCCTCCCTAGACTTCCTCCCTGATGTCAAAGAGGCCCTGGTGCTGTCCTGCTTTCCCTTCCCCACAGCTGACCAAAAAATAAAATAAAATGAAAGTCAGCCCCATCCCGCCTGCACCAGGGAAGGGGCTGACAGGAGGTCTGCAAACTAGCGCTTATCAAAAGCTCCTTCTCAAATTCATTTCAATATCTGAGCCTCTGGTTTCCAAGACAACGTAATCTTTTCATCAAAGCAACTGGTAAAACCACTGGGATCCGATATTGTTTTGTTGGCAACTTGTCAAAACTGTCATTTGGTTAAAAAAATTTAATAGATTTATATAACCTACAAATATATATATGGTGATCTATACCACTAATCATCATTAATAAAGTACTGCCCCCTGAAGGTTTCTTAGTTCCCTCTCCCACCCCTTCCTCCCCCAGAGGTGGGGGGGGAGTGGGGAGGAATGAAGGAGCAGTAATTAGACAGCAGGGCTGGGAGGTGACTCTGAGTGGGGACAGGCTGGGGGAGCCTGTCTACAGCCCTAATAAGGCAAATGTAGTAATTTAGCTTCTTCCCAGAGACTCCCCTTACTCAGGGTTTTCCTGAGACCCTCCCTCCCCGCTTCTCCCTTCTCCTCCATCTCTCACTTAGAACACTCACATTTCCTGGCCTGGAGCCACAGTGGCCAGCGCCTAGATCAGTCCAAGAGGTAAACTGAGGCTGACCCAGCAACACACCAGAGCAGGCCCGTCAGCTCCCAGGGCCGAGCCCCGTGCCAAGTCCAGGGCAAACTCTGTTCACTGTGGCTCCAAAACCAGAAAGGGCAGACTAGGCAGGATCCTGCCTCCCCGGCCCCCAACCCGGCCATCACCTCCTCCGAGCCTAGGGCCCCCAGCAAGGCTGGAGGCAGAGGTGGAGGCCCAGGGGACTTGGGTCTTAGCATGCATTCGCCTCTGCCCTCTGCCCCACAGGCTCCCAGCGAGTATGAGACGAGTCCGGAGCAGCTCTTCTACCGGATCGCCCACCTAAACCGAGGACAGCAATACCTGCTGTGGGTGGCTGCCGTCACCTCTGCCGGCCGGGGCAACGGCAGCGAGAAGGTGACCATCGAGCCTGCTGGCAAGGGTGAGCAGCCTGGGACTGCGGCAGAGGGCAGAAGCCGCCCCCGCCTAGAATTTCGGTTCTCCCCCGGGAGGGGATGTCCTCCCTCCACCCTGTCGGTGGCCTGGCTGTAAGGGGCTGGCCGGCCGCCCGCCTCCCTCCTGCACGCACCAAGACCGGGCCTCTGCTGCCCCCTGACTCCCAGAAAGCCTCACAACAGGCTCGAGGCAGCACCGCTAGCCAGGGGCGCTGGGCGTAATGTACCCTGGTCCCCAGCTCCCAACTCCAGCCCAGCTCAGCTCCTCCAAAGGGGACTGAGGTGGGGTACACTGCTTCCACGGCGCAGAGAGCTGCCAAGACGGCCCCCTCCTTCCAAAGCCAGGACACCTCAGGCAGGGGTGACCCCACTGATCGGTGGTTCATTCAGCCAACAGACATTTACAGGGGGCATGCCGAAGGAGACTGTGGGCTAGATGGGGCGTGCAGGATGAATAAGACCAGGTCTATTCTTGGTGCCCCACTGAACCCCTGGCCCGGGCATAAGTGTGGCATGGGGGCACATGTACCCCCACTTTACAGGGAATGACAGTTCTGAGGCCTCAGCCCAAGATCGAGACAGAGGCCACCTCACGGAGCTGCCGGGCCGCCTGCCCTGCGCTAACCCTGGAGCATGGGACTTAGCCACACAGGCCCGAGACTTCCAGCCTCTACTCTGACCCTGGGCTTCCCTGGGCCCTCCCTCGTCCCACAGCCACCTGTCGCTGTAGCCCTGGGGCCCCAGGACCAGGGCTCGGGTGGTTGGTGCCTGCCTCAGCCCAGCCGCCCTCCAGGGGTGACCAGCTTCCTTTGGCCGAGACCCGAGAGGCGCCTGCCCTCCCTGGCCTCAGGCTCAGGGTCAGCGGGCACTGAACGGAGGGCCTGCAGCTGCCCTGCCAATGGGGGCTGTCATCCCATTTTCCAGTGGACACTCTGAGGCCGGGGTGGCACGGTCTGCAAAGACAGCTGAGAGTGGCGGGCTAGCTCTTCTGGCTCCAAGTCAGGGCTCTTTCCACACGGCCTCAGGTGTCTAACCTCCACTGGCCCCTCCTCCCAGAGGGGCTACTCACCCCTTCTTCTGGACTTGTATCCTTCAAGAGGGAAGGGGCCCAGGGCCTCCGATCCTCCCAGGACAGCTGGCGCTGGCCCAGAGCATGGTCTGAGAGCCCGGGTGTCTTGGCTGAAGGCTGGGCCCTTCCCCTGTGGAAATCAAATGGAACACGTTCCCAGAGGGCTTCATACTTCTTCGAATGTGGACATCATGCACTTCTGTCCTCACAGCAGCCCTGGGAGGTGGAGGGACAGGAGCCAGTCCCAGCCACAGGGCAGAACTGGGTCTAGAACGGGATCTCTAGAGCCCCTGGCGCCATCCCCGAGGCCCCCAACACTTCTCTCTGCCTGCGATGGAGGCTGTCTTCACTGGGCCCCTCTGTCCAGTCCACGTCTTTCTGGCCCCCGGCGGTCCTCCCCAGGCAGCTGCCCTCAGAGGAGAGGAACCTCCATTCCCTGCACCCAAACCTCTAAGCACTGCTTCCTCAGCCACCTTACATCTTCCCTCTCCCCAAGAAGGGTCCCGTGGCTCAGTGGGGCTGACTGTGGCCCCCCGAAGCGCGTGGTTGCTTGGTTAATTTAACACTTTCAACCCTGGGCCTGGAGATCTCCAAGGTGCCTGACACAACTACCTTCTCGCTGGGCCCTTGGCATCTTTGCCTCCCTTTGCTTTTCGTGATGCCGCCTGTGCATCAGGGTCCCCGGGGACGTGCCTTCCTCCTCTGCGCCTGCAGGTTGTGGACCCCAGGGCTCTGCCACTCCTCTGTCAGTCTGCAGTCCCCCTCCTGGTGACCTCAGTCAGTCTGCTGCTGAGTGCACATCAGTGTGGTCCAGTCATCTCTCTCATGCTCCAAAGCATTTATATCCACCTGCTTTCCAGCTACCCCCGTGGGCGTCCCCCAGGTTTAGCATGAGCAGAATCTTCCCGTCTCTCCCACCTACCCTGCTCCTCCCCCTGTGGGCCTCAACTCCACGAGGGCACCAGCACCCATCTGGTTGGCCCAGCTGGGATCCTGGAAGTCACCCTCACCTCCCCCTCTATCTCTTCCCCAAAACTAGGGAGACTTCACGTCTTGACATGTCTTCCCTTGAGCCCCTAGTCTGTTCTCCACCACCCGGTATCACCTCTCGCCTGCACTCCAGCCACCATCTTGTCCCTGGTCTTCATCCTGCAAGATCACCTCCACCATGGGCTTCCCTGGTGGCGCGGTGGTTGAGAGTCCGCCTACCGATGCAGGGGACACGGGACACGGGTTCGTGCTCCAGTCCGGAAGATCCCACATGCCACGGAGCGGCTGAGCCTGCGCGTCCGGAGCCTGTGCTCCGCAGCGGGAGAGGCCACAACAGTGAGAGGCCCGCGTAACGCAAAAAAAAAAAAAAAAAAAAGATCACCTCCACCAAACCATCCTCTGCAAGCAGCCAGGGATGTATCTAAAACTCTGCTTTGAACATACCACTACTTACGTGTAAGCCTCCTCGTGACCTCACGGGGAAGCCCAGCCTCCCTGAGGTGCCAGCAGAGCCCTGCTCGCTCTCCTCCTGCCTCTGCTCACCGCTCTGGCCCCGGCTCCGCTGCCCCCTTTTCACTCACCCTGGGCTTTGGTCGCCCCAAAGGATCCTCCCACCCATCGTGTGTTTCAGGCCCCCCGTGCCTCTACTCGGTGCCGTTCCCCCTTCCGACATGCCTTTCCTTCTCTGTGTGGTGAATTCCTTCTTTGCCTTCAAGTTTCAAGTCAAAGCTGCCAATTCCAGAAGCCACCCCTGGCCTTCGCCTCCACCACCACTGCATTGCCACAGTTCATTCCTCCTCCTTTCTGCTCCTAGGGTTACTTGTCTCTACCCCTACCATAGTATTCTTCACCCTAATGATTTTTTTAAGTATCTGCCTCCCTCTTGGATGGCGAGCAACTTGAGGCCAGGGAATAGATCTGATTCATTTTGTGGCCCCTCAGAGCCTCCTGTGATACCTGGCCCAAACAGGTATTTGATAAACGCTTGTCGTATCCATGACTCGCATCTGAAATTTCCTGGACTCTCCCCCCACCCCAAGCCCAAGGCAGTGGTCAGGTAGGGGAAAGAAGACTTGAACTGTAAATTCAGGAGCCCTGAGAAAGGGGAGCCAGTGCGGTGCTGGTGGTAAAAGCGGGGTGTCTCTCGTCCTTTCCTTCCTGTAGCCCCAGCAAAGATCATATCCTTTGGGGGCACTGTGACGACACCCTGGATGAGAGATGTCCGGCTGCCTTGCAATTCAGTGGGAGACCCAGCCCCTGCTGTGAAGTGGACCAAGGACAGGTGTGTGCAGAACCCCGCAGGGATAGGTGACCCCCAGGGATGGGCAGAGCAGAAAAGCCATGAAGAGAACCAATGTCCCTCCCTTCCAGCGACTCAGTCACCTCCAGGTCTGCAGGGGCCCAGCCAGGTACACGGCTACCACTCTCACACACACGCCTGACCTCCCTGGCTCCCCTCTGTTGGCTGCCAAGGATCTCCCTTCCCTGGGTGATGGAAGAGGCCAAGATTCCTGGATATGCCTGGGAAGCACTGAGTAACAGCCCAAGAATCCAGGGTCCCCGAGCCAGCCCCCTACTGCTCCCAGCTCCAATGGCCTGCAGACCTGGGGGAGGCCCCCGGAGGAGGGGATGCCTGCTATAACCCATCCCCCACCCCCGCAGCGAAGACTCGGCCATCCCCGTGTCCATGGACGGGCACTGGCTCATCCACACCAATGGCACCTTGCTGCTGCGTGCAGTGAAGGCTGAGGACTCGGGCTACTACACCTGCACAGCCACCAACACTGGGGGCTTCGACACCATCATCGTCAACCTTCTGGTGCAAGGTGAGACGCTGCGAGGCGGGCGGGGCTCCGGTGCCGACAGGGATGGAGGAATTCCATCGCGTGAGAGAGAGGGTTGTCGAAAGGAAGAAGAAGACCCGCCACTGGGGAGACAGACCCTTGGTGGATCAGAGGGTCCCCGTGGAAGCGGGGGCAGGAGGGCTAGAGAGGGGAATGAGGAAGTGTGAGGGTGGCACCGAGAGGGGGGGACAGCCAGCCCCTCACCCTCAACCCACCCCGATGTCAGAGATTAACCCTCTGGTGCGGGCTGGTGGCTCTCCCCTCACAGTTCCCCCGGACCAACCCCGCCTAACTGTCTCCAAAACCTCCGCTTCGTCCATCACCCTGACCTGGATTCCAGGTGACAATGGGGGCAGCTCCATCCGAGGTGAGAGGGGTCTGGATGAGGAGGGGGGAGGCAGGGGAAGGAATTCTGGGCCCAGGGGCAGAGGAAGGGCTTCGCTCACTCCCCCTGCTTGTCCTGATAATGCTTAGGAAATAATGGGGGAGGGGCGATTCAGACCACAGGGAAGTTACCCAAGTGCCCTGGAAAATATACCAGCCTAGATGGCTGGGCTTTCCAACACCCACCCTCCTTGCCACTGGTGAGCTGTGCGTTTTCTTAGGAAGCCTGTCTTCTGCTCTGGGCCTTAGTTTCCACATCTGTAAAAGGAGACAAATGTTCTAGGTAGTACCTCAACCTTAAACATGCATATGAGTCACCAAGGCGTCTTGTAAGAGCACAGATTCTGATTCAGGGGCTCTGGAGCGGAGGCTGAGAGTTTGCATGTCTAACAAGCTCCCAAGTGATGCTGATGCTTCGGGGCCAGGGGACTAAATATGGAGAAGCAGGGTCTAAATAGGACTCCTTGTAAGCCTCACAGCTCCGGTTTCTGCTCCCCGCCCCACCTTGGCTTCTCAACCCTAACACAAGCGCTGACAGGAGAGAGCCCGACAACTCACCCAAGGGCCTTTCCGTTTTGTATCGAATTTGCATCCACCCCATCCCCGTGGCCAAAGCACCCCCTGCCCCCTGCGGCGCCCAGCTCCATGATGCCTGTTGGGGTACCCCAGGCCCCACCCTGCCCGACCTGAGCCAGGCAAACCTCCCGGGCAGGCTTCGTGCTGCAGTACTCGGTGGACAACAGCGAGGAGTGGAAGGATGTGTTCGTCAGCTCGAGCGAGCGGTCCTTCAGGCTGGACAGCCTCAAGTGTGGCACCTGGTACAAGGTGAAGCTGGCGGCCAAGAACAGCGTGGGCTCCGGGCGCATCAGTGAGATCATCGAGGCCAAGACCCATGGGCGGGGTAAGGCCCAGGGCGGGTGGAAGGCTGCTGGGGTAGGGAAGGAGGGCACAGGGGAGCATGGAGACTCAAGGGGAGATTCCACCTGGTTCCCATCACCACAGCATCGGATGAGTCACGGTAGCAGAAACTGGCCCTGCTTCCCTGCGGTGGGATGGCAGATGGGTGGCTCACCTCTTCCTCTTTCCTGCATGTGTCTTCCTCCTTGGCCAGGCCCTTCTCTCCTTGTCCTTCTCTTCCTCCTCTTCTTCCTCCCCCTCTGTCCCCTGGAGCATCCCTACTCCCATCTGCGCCTCCCACCGATCCCCTGGAGCCACTGTGGTCCCAGCTGCCCAGGGAAATCTTTCCCAGTCTCTCTAACCTCTCTCTCTCCCTCTGGCCCCCCAGAGCCCTCCTTCAGCAAAGACCAGCACCTCTTCACCCACATCAACTCCACACATGCTCGGCTTAACCTGCAGGGCTGGAGCAACGGGGGCTGCCCTATCACAGCCATCGTGCTGGAGTACCGGCCCAAGGGCACCTGGGCCTGGCAGGGCCTGCGCGCCAACAGGTCCGGGGAGGTGTTTCTGACCGAGCTGCGAGAGGCCACGTGGTACGAGCTGCGCATGAGGGCTTGCAACAGCGCTGGCTGCGGCAACGAGACCGCCCAGTTCGCCACCCTGGACTACGACGGCAGTGAGTCGGAAAGGGTGGGCAGGGCTGGAGCAAGGTGCTGCCAGGGAAGCTGGCAGAGAGGCAGACATGTAAAGAGATGGGCACGCAGATAGAAAAGAGGCAGGACTATAGTCAGGGACAAGGGCGGACAGGTGAACAAGCAAGCAAAGGACAGGCCAAGGAACAGCAGACGGGTAGACAGGTAAGCGGGTAGATACACCTGTGACCAACACAGATGGACAGGCAGACAAGCAGGTCAGTAACGCTAAAGACAGAGGGCCCTTGAAGGAGCAACCCGTGCTCTCCATTGCTTCAGAGAGATGAGAGGGGGCTTCCCTGGTGGTTCAGTGGTTGAGGGTCCGCCTGCCGATGCAGGGGACATGGGTTCGTGCCCCGGTCCGGGAGGATCCCACATGCCGCGGAGCGGCTGGGCCCGTGAGCCACGGCCACTGGGCCTGCGCGTCCGGAGCCTGTGCTCCGCGACGGGAGAGGCCACAGCAGTGAGAGGCCCGTGTACCGCAAAAAAAAAAAAGAGACGAGAGGGAGGTAAAGATGCAGTTGCAGTCCTGCCCTATAAGAACCCTCTGCTCAGATGGTACATTAGCCAAGACAGGGTAGCCTGAACTGCAGTAACAAGTACACACTAAAAGCTTCATGGCTTTTGATCCAATAAAGATTTGTTTCTCACTCTCATAACACCTTGTGAGGGTTGGCTGGCCACCATCTTTAGCTATGCCGTCTTGAACATGTAGCTCCCGTGGTCACCAACAAGAGAGGGAGAAAAAAGAAACAGCAGTTCCTGACTGCCCTGGCCAGGAGGTGATAACTCATCATTTCTAGTCACACTCTGTTGTCCAGAACTAGTAACATGGCTCTAACCTAACTGCCAGGAAGTCTGGGGAATGTAGACGAGCGCACGGATGTTTAGTGAGTGCTACCTGGTATCTGCCGCATGGGGGCACCTCGCACTCATGCACACACATGCATTTAAGCACATAGAGGGCTGAGTTCATAGGGACCAGCTGTCACAAGCTAAATTGAGTCTACCTATGTGTTAAGGAAACAGAATAAAAGTGGTATCGGAAGGGGATGGGCTCAAACAAGGAAGCCTTCATGAAGGAGATGACTCTTAAGTGAGGCTTTGAAACAAGCAAGCATCGGGGCTTGGCAGAAGGCTATGTCAGCAGGAGAACTCAACATTGCCCCCTTGCAGCCCCCAAGGTTAGCAGATTTCACCCACGGGATGGGGAGCAGGGAGAGAATGCAGGGTGTTGAGTGGCTTTTGCCTCCATCTGGGGAAGAGAGCACACCATCCCGCTTCCCTGACTTTTCTCTCCTACGGTCCTCACCATCCCCCTCAACCTTACCAGCTGGATGTGGGAATCTAAGTTCAGCGTTCTAGAAATGAACACTGAACTCCAACAAGCAGAGTAGACTATCTCTGAGAGACTTTAGGAAAATTCTAAAAGGAAGTCATTAATATCATATGCAGTATGAAAACTACACAACTGTTCATGGCTGTCCTGATGGGACCAGAATTAGGGGGAGCAGAGGGGAGAGTTGGGGCTCTGCACCAGGAAGTAGAGATCAGAGTGAGATCAAAGGCAGCAAAAGAGGTCCAAGGGCTACCTTGCCCATGAGACTCTGCATAACACTCAACTCATGAGGGACAACTGACTCCCTTCTTCACCCCTGTTCAGGCACCATCCCGCCCATCAAGTCTGCACAAGGCGAGGGGGACGATGTGAAGAAGCTGTTCACCATTGGCTGCCCGGTCATCCTGGCCACCCTGGGGGTGGCACTGCTCTTCATCGTTCGCAAAAAGAGGAAAGAGAAGCGGCTGAAGCGACTCCGAGGTGGGCGAGTTTCCTATGGGCTTCCTGGGAGGGAGTGCTGACCCTCAGCCACGCTGGCCACTTTGCACTGGCTCACAGCACCATCTGGACAAGGGAGAGTGCCCGTGTCCCCTTGAAGGGAGAGCTGCCACTCCAGCCTTCTGAAACCCCTTAGTTGTTCACTGCTTCCTCCTCTATGTCCCCAGGACTTTGTGCCTGCCCTCACCAGGGCTGACTTTTAGAGGTACACAGTGGTAAAACCATATTGCTTGTTAAAATATTTAAACATTTCCATGTTGATTGGTAAATAGATGTTGCTCCCTTCTACCCTGGGTGCTCCATTCCCTTATATAGGATCCCCGAGACTTTCCTAGGACCCAGCCACTAAAGAGTAGACCTCCAGGGCTTCCCTGGTGGCGCAGTGGTTGGGAGTCTGCCTGCCGATGCAGGGGACATGGGTTCGTGCCCCGGTCTGGGAGGATTCTGCATGCCGTGGAGCGGCTGGGCCTGTGAGCCATGGCCGCTGGGCCTGCGCGTCCGGAGCCTGTGCTCCGCAATGGGAGAAGCCACAGCAGTGATAAGCCCACATACCACAAAAAAAAAAAAAAAAAAAAAAAAAAAAAAAGAGTAGACCTCCAAGTGGCCTCTAGGACTTTGCTCTGGTTTGACTGAGCTGTTTCCATGCCTTGTCAGGTGCTAAGTATTTTTAATATCATCCCCTGTCCCAACACCTGCTACCATAGTCTGGCATGAATGGGTCTGATTTACCTTGATTTCCCCAGGACCCACTAGTTGCTGAATAAATGTCTGTTCACACATCTGGAAAACATTTATTGAGTATCTACTGTATTGTAGATACTGCCAGACATTGGAGGTGTAAAGATGAAGAAGGAACAGCCCATGCCCTTATAGAATTCACAGCCAAGGCACAATAATAGCACAGAAGAGGGAATGACTAAGGCTGCCTAGGGTGTTTGTTTAAGAGTTGGGTAGATGAAAGGATGGTTCAGTGGGTGGTTAATGGTTGTTAAATGGATGGATGGTTGGATGGATGGATGGAAGATTGGATGGTTGATGGGTTGATAGTTGAATCGATAGTTGGTTGGATCAGTGGAAGGATGGATGGATGGATGGGTGGATACTTGGATGGACAGATGGATGATAAGATGGATAGATGGTTGTATGAATGGATGATTGGATGAATGGTTGAATAGATGAATGGATAATTAGATGAATGGTTGAACAGATGGTTGTACAGAAGACTAGATGGTTGGATGGGTTGATGGTTGAATGGAGGAATGGTTGGATCAGTGGATGGCTGGCTGGCTGGATGGATGGATGGGTAGTTGAATGAATGCATGATGTATGGGTGGGATGGATTGACAGGTGGAGAGATCAATAATGAATGGATGGATGAGTGGGTAGATAGATGGTTGAATTCGTTCATGAAGCTAGATTTGATCTAACAGATCATTCTCAGTTATCAGAGGTCTAGTGGATTACCTGGGTCCTTTCCTTCTCCTCTCTTATCAATTCCTAACCTGACAGTCCTGAACCTATTCAAGGCTCCTCTGAGACAAAGCAGTGACCCTCAAATCCATCCATGGACTTTTTTGGGACAGATGTCCCAGAGAAGGAAATGAAACTTCTTGGTTGATGTCATCTGGAGATACCCATTGACCCTCTCTACTTCATTCCCCACTCTCTCCTCTCCCCAACAGATAACTGAGGATAGACCTACCACTGATGCCCATTTCCAGACTGCTATGATGTTTTGTTTGATTAGAGTTGATTCAGGAAGCTGATGGAGCACTTTACATACCCTTTGCTTTGGGGAGGATCTCCCTATTAGATAAAAATCTGAGGAAAGGAAAGCAGAACTGAGCCAAATCCTGAACTGGGAGCAGTGAGACCTTATGTTTTGGACTGTCTCAGAACTCCTTATATTTCTTCCCAGGAGACAAGCCCTGGCCCCATTTTAGGAAGTTCTCCCACCTTGTTCCCCATGCCTCTTCCAATTCTCATCCTTCTCAGACTCCATTCTCACTGAGTCCCCTCTCTCTACTGTTTTGCAGATGCAAAGAGTTTGGCAGAAATGTTAATAAGGTGGGTGTCACATAGCTGCTTCCTCTCTCCTCCCCTCCCCCTTCCTCCCTTCAGGGTACAGGTTTCTAAGACCCCACTGTCCTGCAAAACCCCTCCCCCGACCCGTTATGGCTGCCGAGTCACCCATCTCCAGCCCTTCTCTCCACAGCAAGAACAACCGAAGCTTTGACACCCCCGTGAAGGGGCCACCCCAGGGCCCACGGCTACACATTGACATCCCCAGGGTCCAGCTACTCATCGAGGACAAGGAGGGCATCAAGCAGCTGGGTGAGTGACAGGTGCCAGGAGCTCTCTGTCCTGCTGAGTGTGCTTCCCCAGGCCACATCCCACGAAGGGCAACCACCAGTCCTCACACAGTGCCCAGGGTTCCAGAAGCAGCCCCGTCAACAACTCAACAACCTAGGAACTCGCTGCAGCTTCTCTCAAGGACTAGGTTTCCTCCTCCGTTGATGGGAAGACTTGACCTGACCTTTCTTGGTTTCATTGTTGGATAAAGACAAAGAGAAATTTGGGGAGCAAAGATGGTGCCCAAAGGGAAGGACTGCTGCTGATTGCACTTCTTCCCCCAGGAGATGACAAGGCCACCATCCCTGTGACCGATGCTGAGTTCAGCCAAGCTGTCAACCCTCAGAGTTTCTGCACCGGTGTCTCCTTGCACCACCCAGCCCTCATCCAGAGCACAGGACCCCTCATCGACATGTCTGACATCCGGCCAGGCACCAGTATGCATTATCCCTGGGGAGACAGCCCTCCTCCCACACGGGGTTTCGTGGGCACAGCATAAGACAGAGGTGGCATTTTTTTAAAAAAAGAGGGAGGAGCAGTATGGAAGAAGGGAAAGAGCACTGGAATTAGAGTCTAGAGACCTTGATTATAGATTCACTAGCTATGGCCTTGGGCATGTCACTAACCTTATCTCTCTGGGCCTCAGTTTCCTTACCTAGAAGTTTAGAGAGGGTTAGTTGTTCTTTCTCTCCAAGGGCCTTCTGCATCTTCCACTGTGAGTCTGGACATAAGCATAGAATACATCCAGGACTGTAGGGAATGAATGGACAGTCATGAGGCAGCAGGAGATGAGGTGACATTCTTCCCAGGCTGAAGGAAAAGGCAGGGTGGCGGGAGAGGACTAGGACGCCACCCAGTGCCCGACACTGCCGCTCTCCTCCTCCACAGATAGCTGTGTGGCCAGGAAAGGCAGCTCGCTCAGCTTTCCCAGGGGAGCTTCTGTGGCTGCTTCTGCCTCCTCCCTTGCTCCCTTTCTGGTAAATGCCAGCTGCCCAAGCCTGAGTGCCTGCAGCTGGAGGGTACTAGCTCTGGCTTCCTCTGTGCAGATCCAGTGTCCAGGAAGAATGTAAAGTCAGCCCACAGCACCCGGAACCGGTACTCAAGCCAGTGGACTCTGACCAAGTGCCAGGCCTCCACACCCGCCCGCACCCTCACCTCCGACTGGCGCACTGTGGGCTCCCAGCATGGTGTCACTGTCACCGAGAGCGACAGCTACAGTGCCAGCCTCTCCCAGGACACAGGTAAGCCCAAGGACCTGCCTTCATTCTGCTCGCTCTCCTCCAGCTCTCGCATTATCCATCTCCACCTTTAGTTTTCCCAGCTCCTACCTGCCAGCTGTTGGAGTCCAAGGCACAGGTCAATTTCATTTCCAGCTGGTCACTGACTCACTCTGTGGCTATGACAAAAACACTTGACCTAGCGGAGCTCTGCTCGGTCAAGGATTTCATTTTGCTCTACCAAAAGATGACAGAGAAAATGGTACACATGATGTTTGTTGGAGAAAAGGCTAAGTGTTGCTCAGAGGATGCTGCTTATTTTCAAGAATGAAAGATGTTCTGCCCTTCACTAGGCAGCACATCAAATATCCCACTTCTGCCACCACCACTACCTTCACAGGCGGAGAGCAGGATCTTGTGAGCCTGCTCCACTCCATAGTCAGGCTTTCAGATGGCTGCTGGGCTTATGGGTAGGGGAACTGCTCAGTCTGATCTCATTTACACCCTTTCCCCATGAACCCACATTATCTTTTATCGAGATATAACTGACGTATAACATTTAGTTTCAGGTGTACGACATAATGATCTGATATTTGTAATATATTGCAAAATGATCACCACAGTAAGTCTAGTTAACATCCGTCACCATGTATAGTTACAATATTTTTTCTTATAATAAGAACTTTAAAGAACTACTCTCTTAGCAACTTCCAAATGTTCAATACAGTGTTATTAACTACAGTTATCATGCTGTACATTACATCCCCATGACTTATTTATAACCGGAAGTTTGTACCTTTTGACCACCTTCACCCATTTTGCCCAACTCCCACCCCCCACCTTTGGCCACCACCAATCTAATTCTCTGTATCAGTGAGCTTGGGGGTTTTGTTTGTTGTTGTTGGGGGTCTTTTAGATTCCACATATAAGTGAGATCATACAGTGTTTGTCTTTCTCTGTCTGATTTGTTTCACTTAGCGTGATGCCCTCAAGGTCCATCCATATCTTCCCAAATGGCAAGATTTCCTTTTTTATGGCTGAGTAATATCTCATTTTGTGTGTGTGTGTGTGTGTGTGTGTGTGTGTGTGTGTGTGTATATATATCACATATTCTTTATTTACTCATCCACCGATGGACATACAGGTGCTTCCATGTCTTGGCTATTGTAAATAATGCTGCAATGAATATGGGGGGTGCCACGCATTTCCCCTCAACTCTGTGCCTTCCATCTCCCCAGACAAAGGACGGAACAGCATGGTGTCCACTGAGAGCGCCTCCTCTACCTACGAGGAGCTGGCCCGGGCCTACGAGCATGCCAAGCTGGAGGAGCAACTGCAGCACGCCAAGTTTGAGATCACCGAGTGCTTCATCTCCGACAGCTCCTCTGACCAGATGACCACAGGCACCAACGAGAACGCTGACAGCATGACATCCATGAGCACACCCTCAGAGCCTGGCATCTGCCGCTTCACCGCCTCCCCACCCAAGCCCCAGGATGCCGACCGGGGCAAAAATGTGGCTGTGCCCATCCCTCACCGGGCCAACAAGAGTGAGCGCTCAGACCACCTCCCTTGCTGTGTCCCCTGCCCCCAAACCCCACGAGCCCTGGCTAGACCTAGCCCTGACTGCACCTGGGTCCTGCCAGCCCAGCACGGCTCCTTGGCAGGTGGGGGGTAGTGCAAAGAACAAGGACTTGGGAGCAAGCAGATCAGGGCGCACATCCTGGCTTAACCTCTTAATACTGCTGTGACCTTGGGCAAGTC
This sequence comes from Phocoena sinus, assembly GCF_008692025.1. NCBI lineage: Eukaryota > Metazoa > Chordata > Mammalia > Artiodactyla > Phocoenidae > Phocoena > Phocoena sinus. The sequence continues at coordinate 15,023,579 of NC_045770.1, forward strand.
ATTTAACCTCTCTGGCCTTAATTTTCTCATTTGTAAAATGCAACTGATAGCATGTACTTTGCATTGTTGTAAGGATCATTAGAAATGATATACGTGCCTGGCACATAGTAGGTTCTCATTAAGTAGTGATCATTCCCTTAGTCTGAAGCTATGCCAGGATGGAAAGAGACTGCTTATGGGGTCAGCCGCCCAATGGCCATTGGTCTGAATACTGTGTGGACTTAATCTAGACCCAAAGGAGCAATCCTGGCAGTTCAGCCCGTGGTGGCCAAAGCTCATGGTGGGCAATGACCTAACCTGACTGGGAACCATCTGACTCCAGGGGCCTGGCCAGAGCATATGTCCTTTGGGGTCAGCAGGGCAGGTCTAGGATAACCAGGGGGAGGGGGGCAGGGAAGCCCCCCAGCAGACATTAGGGCCACGGGGTGCAAGGCCTAGGCTGTCAAAGTAGGCAATCTGGTCTGCTCAGCACTGGCCTTGCTAAGTGGCCGTGCTGACCTAGGGGCTCAGGGTCATCTAGAGAAGAGCCTGGGGTAACAGAAATTACAAAGACTTAGGAGACGAGCAGCCCTGAATGACTCCCCCTCCCTGTGTAGCTGTGTGAATTTGGGCAAATTACTTAATCTCTCTGAACCTCAGTTTCCTCACTTGCAAAATGCAGGCAGGTATTAACCTATGCAGGGGGCTGTGGGGACTAAACGAGATGACCTGAGGAAAGTGCCTGGCACAGTGGACGGGAGAGAGGCACGTGCACAGGCGAGGGTGCTCGCAGGGCAGAGGGATCAGCGTGTGAGGGTCCTAGAAGCTTGTCCCGTGGAGGCACTTTAAGAAATTAGGAACATTCTGCCTGGAGAACAGAGATGAAGGAGAGGGACGGGGAACTGTAGCTGACTTCAGATGTCTGAAAGGCCGCGGTGAGAAAGAGGGGAAAGCCTTGTTCTGGGGGTCCTCAGAGGACAGAATCGGGCTGAACGTGGGGAAGTGACAGGGAGTGACATTCCTCTCCTCCTCGGAGTAAAGAAAAGCTTTCTAGGGAATTCCCTGGCGGTCCAGTGGTTGAGACTTGGCACTTTTACTGCCGTGGACCTGGGTTCGATCCCTGGTCGGGGAACTAAGATCCCGCAAGCCACGCGACATGGCCAAAAAAAAAAAAAAAAAAAAAGCTTTCTAACAGCCAGAGCTCTTAGGACATCCCTGTTTAGAAATGAGCTCTTCACCAGCTGAAGCTGATCGGCTATAGTGATCAGTTAACAATGGGTATCAATTTACTGAGCATCGCCGTGCGCCAGCCACTGTACTAAGCGCTTTCCTTACTTTATCTCATTCCCGCCTCACAGTATTCCTGTAGGGAAATATGATTATCTCCATTTCATAGATAAGAAAACTGAGGCTCAGAGAGGCCAAGTAACGCATCTTTCCTCTTTCCTCGACTCTTTACTGCCTGTCTGGTGGAGGGACTCCTATGCTAGGTCAGGGAGAAGACTGAGGGGTAGGGGCGGGGAAACAAGCTGGCCGCTGGTTCCAAGAGGCCTCTGGTGCTAACACGCCCTGCTTCCTGCATTCCAGGTGACTACTGTAACCTGCCCCTCTACGCCAAGTCGGAGGCCTTCTTCCGAAAGGCAGACGGGCGGGAGCCCTGCCCCGTGGTCCCGCCCCGCGAGGCCTCCATCAGGAACCTGGCTCGAACCTACCAGCCCCAGGCTCGCCACCTGACCCTGGACCCTGCCAGCAAGCCCTTGGGCCTCCCGCACCCGGGAGCCGCCGCCACAGCCACCTTACCTCAGAGGACTCTGGCCATGCCAGCTCCCCCAGCTGGCACGGCGCCCCCGGCACCCGGTCCCACCCCTGCCGAGCCCCCGGCTGCCCCCAGCGCCGCCCCTCCGGCCCCCAGCACTGAGCCTCCGCGGGCCGGGGGCCCACACACCAAAATGGGGGGCTCCAGGGACTCACTTCTCGAGATGAGCACATCAGGGGTAGGGAGGTCTCAGAAGCAGGGAGCCGGGGCCTACTCCAAATCCTACACCCTGGTGTAGGGACACAACCAGAAGAGTGGCCCTCCGCTTGGACCTGTCTGCACCTCCAGCCGTCACACACCAGCTGGGCTGATTTCCTGCATTATTTATATTAAATTGACAGATGAAAACCGACCAACAAGGGAAAGACAACCCCCAAGTCATGAACGCTTGTACATAGAACTCTTTTGTACAAATGAAACTATTTTCTTCTTCTCCATGAAGCCAGGGCACAAAGAATTTGACAGTGCAAGTCAAATTCCCCACCCCACAAAATATGTGTGGAGAGATATATACATATATAGAGAGAGAGGAACACATCGACAAGCTATATATCTATATATTTCTCTCACCTTATTTTGAGACAGAGGCACAAAGGCTCAGCAATTTTTCCCTCCTACTCACCCTCCCTCCAATCTAGGTGGTTTTGACAAAGACCAAAATCCCAACTCAGAGACACTGCATGCGATTTTACTGTTCCAGGAAAACCAGGAGTTGCTTCAATTTGCAGATGCTTACGTGTTGATACCTTTTTCTATGAAAAAAGACCCAGCGCCGTGTGCAATAAAGGTTATGTTTCTACATGGTGGCTTTTTTCCCATTTGGCAAGGGCCAGTGGGGAGGCAGGGAGGAGAGGCCCCTGTACCAGGCCGTCTGTCTCTCAGGGAGAGACCTCGAGAAGCCCAGCTTTAGCTCAGCACGTTAAACTTTTAAAAAGGCTTTCCATTAGCCAAGCTGCCTCCTTGAGCACTTCTGTGCTGGGCCCTACAGGGGACCAGCTGTGTGTCTTTGAGCGAGCTCCTAAACCTCTCTGAGCCACAGTTTGCTTATCGGTAAAATGAGGCAACCTTGGCGAGAGCGCTGGGGAGCCGGTATGGGGGTGGAAGGCTGTGTCAACTGGCTTCTCTCCTTTGGGAGAAAGCAGTGTAGCCAGGGGAACAAAGCTACGCTAACCACTAGTGGGAAGTTGTGTAAGAGATGCCTCTAAACTGGGAAGGGAGGGAGAGATGATATTACCCTGGGGGTCCAGCCAGAGCCTGAAGTTCTGGGCTGACTGTTAGGACAAGATAAGGCCAAAGGGAGAAGGAATGAGGTCATCAGAGGTCGGAAATGTGGAAAGGGCTCATGGAGGAGGGGAATGGGTTGCAGCCAGAGAGAATGAGGCAGCGGGCACCTGGTGTCAGAGGAGCTGCAATTAGATTCCAGGTGGAAGGAATCGCACCCACGTGCAGGTACGTAAAGGAGGCGTTTCTGAGAAGAGGGTCAAAGGGCACGTGAGCTGGGCCTCCAAGGACGTGAGGGTTTGGATAGGCAGAGGAGAGGGAAAGACCCAGGAGAATGCAAAAGCCCAGGGGCGTGGAGTTCACGGTGCCCCTCCACGGTGGCCAGGACTCCTGGGTGAAAAGGAAGTGTCCCTCAGAAGTACAAAGGGGGCTCCTGAGCTCAGCACCCAAAGTCGAGACTGAGTTGTGGACCCGGAATCTGGAAGGAAGGTGAGCCTGCTATTCCCACCACCCCTTCCCCAAAACAGAGAGAAGGAAAAGGGAAGGGGACCCCAGGGCTGGGGAGGGAGGGAAGGAGGAAGGGAAGGTGTGTGCAGGATGTGAGTTGTACCCGTCAGTCTGGGCCACAGGGAAGCCCTCCCTGGCATGCATGGCCTTGGATAGAAGCACTTTCCAATGAGCAGCTCATTCCACAAACATTTCCTGAGCCCCAGCGAGTGCGGACACAGGAGCTCCCGCCATGGGTAACTACATTGCAGGGGGAGAGCTTTTTGGCATGAAAGAGGGGAGGGGGCAGAGGTTATGTGCTCCTGGGTGACTCCTAGGCCCTTGGGGAGACTCCCTCTCAGCCCGGATGCACCCGGAGAACCTGCTAACGGTATTAGAGGGAAAAAGCCCTCCAGGCTCCTTCCATCACTGGAGGACGGGCCACCTCCCCAGGGTTGCATGCGCCACCTGCAGGTCACTTCTCAAACTGCAGGCACAATGATCAAGCCCCGAGTTCTCATTGAAGATTGGCTGATGTAAACTCACGGCAGGTTTGGGAAGTCGGCATCACCATCTCCATTGGGCAGGTGAGAAAGGTGGAACCCTAGAGAGCTGAGTAAGTTATCCAAGGTTAGAGGAGCAGGAAGACATGGAGATGAGGTTCAAACCAAGAGCGTCTGATTCCTTAGCCACTGGGTCATCCTGCCCCATGTTTCACTATTCAGAGGCTGAGTTTCAGTTCTGCCCCGAGGATGAGGCACTCTGCCAGCACCAAGTGACCCAGCTGGACTCACTGGTGGGAAGGCAGCCAGTGTGGAACTGTTAGCCATTCAGGGAGGGGAGCCTCTACAACATGCTGAGCTGGATGGAGTGGGCAGCTCTGATGGGCTGACTCTGGCAGGGACAGTAATAGCAGGGGAGGTGTTCAGCTCTGGGGCTCTGTTGGAGAAGGCCTTGGACCAGAGGTAGACCGTGTAGGAGGAAAAGGACTTGAAGAGACAACAGAGCAGTGAAGTACAAGCCAGTTTCACTTGTGCTCAGTTGAGCTGGGCCCCTTACTAAGAAACACGAGTTCTGGAAATTCAGACAGACTCGTGCAAAATCCACACAATTTTGTGGGCTGATGATTTCTAACCTCGATGCGTTCTTTAGCTAAACCACAGACCTGCCTGTTTGAACAGTACCCAGAAGCTAGTTCACTGATTAGCTCACCTCCTGCTCACTCACCCCCAGCTCATCATCACTGAACTCTGTATCTGGAGCCGTCATCTTAAGCATTTTCCTGCTCCTTTCCAGATCTCCACCAGACAAGACCACCACGTGTCTCTAGCGTCTTGATACTCAAAGTATGGTCCACAGACCAGCAGCAGCAGCATCACCTAGGAGCTCGTTAGAAATGTGAGTTCCTCACCCCAGGACCACTGGATCAAAATCTGCAGTTTAGCAAAATCCCTAGAGGATTCGTACGCACCCTAGAGTTCAAGAAGCCCTCCTCTAGAAAGGCTTCTGAGAGACCATGCCCTTGCTCTCTCCCTTCTGCCAAAAACCAGAGCTAGACCAGTGGATCTTAGCTGCACATCAGATTCACCTGAGAAGCTTGTTAAGAAACAAAGAAGCCCAGATCTCGCCAATCCCAACTGAATCACAATTTGCAGGCATGCAACCCAGGCATTTGTATTTTTTGTATGTGTGGTAAAAGATACACAAAATAACATTTACCGTTTTAACTATTTCTTAAATTTTTTTAACTTTTATTTTATATTAGAGAATAATTGATTTACAATGTTGTGTTAGTTTCTGCTGTACAGCAAAGTGATTCAGTTATACATATACATATATCCATTCTTTTTCAGACTCTTTTACCACATAAATTATTACAGAATATCGGGTAGAGTTCCCTGTGCTGTACAGTACGTCCTTGTTGGTTATCTATTTTATATAGAGTAATGTGTGTATGTTAATCCCAAACTCCTGATTAATCCCTCCCCCCACCTTTCCCCTTTGGTAACCATTAGTGTGTTTTTGAAGTCTGTGGGTCTATTTCTGTTTTGTAAATAAGTTCACTTGTATCATTTTTTAGATTCCACATATAAGTGATATCATATGGTATTTGTCTTTCTCTTCCTGACTTACTTCACTTGGTGTGATAATCTCTAGGTCCATCCGTGTTGCTGCAAATGGCATTATTGCATTCTTGTTCATGGCTGAGTAGTATTCCATTGTATATATGTACCACATCTTCTTTATCCATTCACCTGTAGGTGGACTTTAAGGCTGCTTCCATGTCTTGGCTAATTGTGCACAACATGTATCCTTTCAGCTTATGGTTTTCTCTGGATATATGCCCAGGAGTGGGATTGCTGGGTCGTATGGTAGTTCTTAAATTTTTTAAGGAACCACCATACTGTTCTCCACAGTTGCTGTAGCAATTTACACTCCCACCAACAGTGTAGGAGGATTCCCCTTTCTCCACACCCTCTCCAGCATTTATTGTATGTGGACTTTCTGATGATGGCCATTCTGACTGGTGTGAGGTCATACCTCACTGCAGTTTCAATTTGCATTTCTCTAATAATTAGTGATGTTGAGCATCTTTTCATGTGCTTTCTGGCCATCTGTATGTCTTCTTTGGAGAAATGTCTATTAGGTCTTCTGCCCATGTTTTTATTGGGTTGTTTGTTTTTTTGATATTGAGCTGCATGAGCTGTTTGTTTATTTTGGAAATCAATCCCTTGTCAGTTGCTTCATTTGCAAATATTTTCTACCATTCTGTGGGTTGTCTTTTTGTTTATGGTTTCCTTTGCTGTGCAGAAGCTTTTACGTGTAATTAGGTCCCATGTGTTTATTTTTGTTTATCTTTTCATTATTTAGGAGGTGAATCCCAAAAGGTATTGCTGAAATTTATGTCAGAGTGTTCTGCCTATATTTTCCTCTAAGAGTTTTAGAGTGTCCGATCTCACATTTAGTTCTTTAGTTTCATTCTTTTACATGTAGCTGTCCAGTTTTCTCAGCACCACTTATTGAAGAGACTGTCTTTTCTCCATCGTATATTCTTGCCTCCTTTGTCATAATAGTTGACCATAGGTGCGTGGGTTTATCTCTGGGCTTTCTATCCTGTCCCAATGATCTATATTTCTGATTTTGTGCCAGTACCATATTGTCTTGATTACTGTAGCTTTGTAGTATAGTCTGAAGTCAGGGAGTCTGACTCTTCCAGGTCCATTTTTCTTTCTCAGGATTGCTTCAGCTATTCAGGGTCTTTTCTGTTTCTATACAAATTTAAAATTTTTTTATTCTAGTTCTGTAAAAAATGCCATTGGTAACTTGACAGGAATTGTATTGAATGTGTAGATTGCCTTGGGTAGTATAGTCATTTTGACAATATTGATTCTTCCAATCCAGGAACATTGTATGTCTACCCATCTGTTTGTGTCATCTTCGATTTCTTTCGCCAGTGTCTCATAGCTTTCAGAGTACAGATCTTTTGCCTCCTTAGGTAGGTTTATTCCTAGGTATTTTATTTTTTGATGCAGTGGTAAATGAGGTTGTTTCCTTAATGTCTTAACCATTTTTAAGTGTGCAATTCAGTAACATTAAGTAGATTCACCTTGTGGTGCAACCATCACCATTATCCATTTCCAGAACTTTTTCATCTTCCCAAACAAAAACTCTGTACCCATTAAACACTAATTCCCCATTTCCCTTTCCCCCAGCCCCTGGCAACCACCATTCTACTTTCTGTCTCTATTAATTGGACTACTCTAGAAGCCTCATGTCAGTGGAATCACAGTCACACAGTATTTGTCCTTTCTGTTGGCTTACTTCACTCAGCATGTTTTCAAGGTTCATCCATGTTATAACATGTATCAGAATTTCATTCATTTTTAAGGGTGAATAATATTCCATTGCGTGTATACATCACATTTTTTTTTATCCCATTCACTTATCGATGGACACTTGCGCTCTTTCCTTTTGTTTGTGAATACTGCTGCTATGAGCATTGGTGTATAAGTACCTGTTTGGGTCCCCACTTTCAATTCTTTTAGGTATATAACTAGGAGTGGAATTGTTGGATCAAATGGTAATTCTATGTTTAACTTTTTTTCATGAAGAACATATTTCTTTTTTATTGAGGTATAGTTGACATGTAATATTGTATGTACATGATTTGATATTTGTATACATTGTGAAATGATCACCACAATAAGTCTAGTTAATATCTGTCACCATACATAGTTACCAATTTTTTTCTTGTGACTTTTAAGATCTACTCTTTTAGCAACTTTTTGTGTGTGTGTGTGTGTGTGGTACGTGGGCCTCCCACTGCTGTTGCCCCTCCCGCCGCAGAGCACAGGCTCCGGACATACAGGCCCAGTGGCCACGGCCCACGGGCCCAGCCGCTCCACGACACACAGGACCCTCCCGGACCGGGGCACGAACCCGCGTCCCCTGCATCGGCAGGCGGACTCCCAACCACTGCGCCACCAGGGAAGCCCTAGCAACTTTTATATATGCAATACAGTATTATTAGCCATAGTTACCATGCTATACATTACATCCCCATGACTTATTTTATAACTGAAGTTTGTACCTTTTGACCCCCTTCATCCATTTAGCCCACTCCACCACCCACCCACCCCCAACCCTGCCTCTGGCAACCACTAATCTGTTCTCTGTATCTATGAGCTTGTAGTTTGGGGGTTTTGTTGTTGTTGTTTTAATATTCCATGTATAAGTGAGATCATGGAATCCCTTGACAGTGATTCAAATACAACAGTGTTTGTCTTTCTCTGTCTGACTTATTTCACTCAGCATAATGCCCTCAAGCTCCATTCATATCATCACAAATGGCAAGATTTTATTCTTTTTATGGCTGAATAGTATTCCATTGTATGTATATATCATATCTTCTTTATTCTTCATTGATGGACACTTAGGTTGCTTCCATGTCTTGGCTATTGTAAATAATGCTGCAATGAGCATGAGGGTATAGACATCTTTTCGAATTAGTGTTTTTGTTTTCTTTGGATAAATACCCAGAAGTGTAATTCCTGGGTCATGTGATGGTTCAATTTTTAATTTTTTGAGGAACCTCTGTACAGTTTTCCATAGTGGCTACACCAATTTACAGTGCCACCAACAGTGTACGAGAGTATAGTTTTCTCCATATCCTAACCAACACTTGTTATTTCTTTCTGATAATACCGATTCTAACAGGGGTGAGGTGCTCTCATTGTGGTTTTGATTTGCATTTCCCTAATGATTAATGATGCTGAGCACCTTTCCATGTACCTTTGGCCACCTGTGTGTCTTGTTTGGAAAAATATTTATTCAGATTTTCTGTCCATTTTTTAGTCAGATTGGTTTTTTCTATTAAGTCGTATGAGTACTCTATATATTTTGGATATTAACCCCTTATCAGACATACAATTTGCAAATATTAGCTCCCATTTAGTAGGTTGCCTTTTCATTCTGTTAATGGTTTTCTTTTCTGTGCAGCAGCTTTTTAGTTTGATGAATCCCACCTGTTTATTTTTGCCTTTATTGCCTTTGCTTTTGGAGTCAGATCCAAAATATCATCACCAAAAATGATATCAAGGAGCTTACTCCCTATGTTTTCTTCTAGAAATTTTATGATTTCAGGTCTTACATTCAAGTCTTTAACCCATTTTGAGTTAATTTTTGTGTATGGTGTAAGATAGTGGTCAAGTTTCATTCTTTTGCATGTGGCTGTCCAGTTTATTATAGAGACTGTAATTTCCCCATCATATATTCTTGGCTCCTCTGTTGTAAATTAATTGAGCATATATGTGTGGGCTTATTTCTGGGCTCTCTATTCAATTCCACTGATCTATGTGTCTATTATTATGCCAGTACCATACTGTTTTGATTACTATAGCTTAGTAATATAGTTTGAAACCAGGGAGGATGATGCCTCTAGCTTTGCTGTTCTTTCTCAAGACTGATTTGGCCACTTGACATCTTTTGTGGTTCCACACAAATTTTGCGGTTGTTTGTTCTATTTCTATGAAAAATGACTTTGGAATTTTGTTAGGGATTGCATTGAATCTGTAGAGCGCTTTGGGGATTATTGACATTTTAACAATATTAATTCTTCCAATCTATAAGTACAGAATATTTTTCCACTTATTTGTGTCTTCTTCAATTTCTTTCATGAGTGTCTTATAGTTTTCAGAGTACAGTATTTCACCTCCTTGGTTAAATTTATTCCTAGGGATCTTAGTCTTTTTGATACAATTGTAAATGAGGTTGTCTTCTAATTTCCCTTTCTGATAGTTTGTTATTAGTGTACATAAACATAACAGATTTTGTATATTGATTTTTATACTCTGCAACTTTACTGAATTTGTTTATTCTAACAGTTTTTTTGGTAGAGTCTTTAGGGTTTTCTATATACAATATCATGTCATCTGCAAATAGTGACAGTTTTACTTCTTCCTTTCCAATTTGGATGACTTTTATTTATTTTTCTTGCCTAACTGCTCTGCCTAGGACTTCCATACTATGTTGAATACAAGTAGTAAGAGTGGACATCCTTGTCTTGTTCCTGGTCTTAGAGGAAAAGCTTTCAGCTTTTCACTGTTATGTATGATGTTAATTGTGGGTTTGTCTGTCATATATGGCCTTTACTCTGTTGAGGTACGTTCCCTGTATTCCCACTTGGTTGAGAGTTTTTATCATAAATGAATGTTGGATTTTTGTCAAATGCTTTTTCTGCATCTATTGAGATGATCATATGATTTTTATACTTCATTGTGTTAATGTGGTGTATAATGTTGACTGATTTGCAGACGTTGAACCACCCTTGCATCCTGAGAATAAATCTAACTTAATCGTGATGTATGATCCTTTTAATGTATTATTGAATTATTTTTGCTAATATTTTGTTGAGAATTTTTGCATCTATATTCTTCAGGGATGTTGGCCTGTAATTTTCTTTTCTTGTGGTGTCCTTGCCTGGTTTTGGCAATGCTGGCCTCATAAAATGAGTTTGGATTTGTTCCCTCCTTTTCTATTTTTTTTGGAAGATTTTGAGAAGGATTGGTATTAATTCTTATTTGAATATTTAGTAGAATTCACGAGTGAACCACCTGGTCCTGGACTTTGGTTTGTGGGAAGCTTTTTAATTGCTGATTCAATCTCCTTACTAGTAATTGGTCTATTCAGATTTTCTGTTTCTCCATGGTTCAGTCTTAGAAGTTTGTATGTTTCTAGGAATCTATGCATTTTGTCTAGGTTGTCCAATTTGGCATGTAATTGTTCATAGTAGTTTCTTAAGATCCTTTCTATTTCTGTAGTATCAGTTGCAATGCCTCCTCTTTCTTTTTTTTTTTTTTTTTCCCACACCACCTGGCTTGTGGGACCCTAGTTCCCTCACCAGGGATCAAACCAAAGGTCCCTGCACTGGAAGTGTGGAGTCTTAACACTGGACCCCCAGGGAATTCCCTCCTCCTTCATTTCTGATTGTATCAATTTGAGCCCTGTCTTGTTTTCTGAATGAGTCTAGCCAAAGGTTTATCAATTTTAACTTTTCCGACAACCAGCTCTTAGTTCATTGATTTTTTTTCTATTGTCTTTTTAGTCTCTATTTTATTTACTTCCACTCTGATCTTTATTTCCTTCCTTCTACTAACTTTGGGCTTCATTTGTTCATTATTTAGTTCCTTAATGTATAAATTTAGGTTGTTTTGAGATTTTTCTTGTTTCCTGAGGTAGGTATTTATAACTATGAACCTCCCTCTTAGAACTGCTTTTGCTGCATCCCACAAATTTTGGTATGTTATATTTCCATTTTCATTTGTCTCAAGCCATTTTTTAATTTCTTATTTGATTTTTTCATTGACCCATTTGTTGCTCAGTAGCATGTTGTTTAATCTCCACATATTTGCGAATTTTCCAGTTTTCTTCTTGTGACTGATCATTTTTAAGTGTACAGTTCAATGGCATTAAGTACATTTATGATGTTGTGCAACATCACTATCCATTTCCAGAACTTTTTCATCATCCCAAAGAAAAACTCTATACCCATTAAGCTCTAACTCCCTTTCCCCTCCACCCAGCCTCTGGTAACCACCATTCCACATTCTGTCTCTGTTAATGTGACTAGTCTAGGAAACTCATATATGTGAAATCATACAGTATTTGTCTTTTTTGTCTAGGTTTTTTCACTCAGCATAATGTTTTCATGGTTCACCCATGCTGAAGCATGTATTAGAATTTCATTCCTTTTTAAGGCTAAATAATACTCCATTGTGTGTATATATTACACTTTTTGTCCCATTCACTTATTGATGGACATGGGTTGTTTCCTTTTGCAAACTGTGAATATTGCTATTATGAACCCTGCCGCTATGAACATTGGTGTATAAGTAATTGTTTGAATCCCTGCTTTTAATTCTTTTGGGTACACAACTAGGAGTAGAATTGCTGGATCAAATAGTAATTCTATGTTTAACTTTTGAGGAACTGCCCAACTGTTTTCTGCCAGACATCTGTATTTGTAACAAGAAAGACGATACCCAAGCATTTACTCACTCACCAAATACACTGAAACCCTTCCTATGCCCTGCCACTGAGCTAAGCAGTGGGGATGCAAAGGGCCAGTGGATCTGTTCTTAAGCTCAAGGGGCTCACTGTCTGGTGTGTATCCAAATTGGCAGAGTCCTGAAAATGGAGGCCTGGGGGAACAGAATATGTCAGAGACAGCTAGCTGTCTGCCAAAGCCTTATGCTCCCCTCCACAGTACATAATGGCTGGGAAGTGGCTGCCCTGCTGGTGACTACAGTTCCTAGTCCCCTGACTTCTGGATAAGGTCTAAGACTAAGTTCTGACTAGTGGAATGTGATAGAATTGATACATGTTATTTTCGGAGCTGGATTAGCCACTCTCCACTTTCTCCAACTGGATGTCAATGCCAAAGGTGAGCTCAGAAGCCACTTACTAAAGATGACAGAGCTTCACTCAGCCTGGGTTCCTATGCATCTGTGCAGAGCAGAGGCCCCTCTACCCCTACCAATGCCAACTGGACTTTCTATGAGGAAAATAAAAAGAACCTTGTATTAAGCCACTGAGATTTGGGAGTTTATCTTTACAACAGCTAACAGCATCTTAATTTATGCAGAAGATGAGGAGGAACTTAGATCTCCATGGAAACCCTCATTTCATAACTCAGGTTCAGGGCATCTCCCCACATGCCATCTCCCCTTCACCCACATCTACGCAGGCGAGGTGTTGGGGAACAGCAACTGATGAGCTCAGAGAGGAGGGTAACTGTGTTTGTAGGAGAGGAGAGTGGGAGGACCAGTCAGGGCTCTGTTCTTCCTTCCAGAACCCATATCCTCTGGGCAGTGGCAGCAATGCTTTCGGGCAGAAGGGGCAACAGCTGCCAGATGTGTATTACCCTGGAGGTGATCCAGGTTTGGTTTTAGTGTCTCTAAGAATCAGTGAATCTCAGGATTCAAACAGGCCTTCAAGGCTACCTAGTTCAGACTTCAGTCCAGATCTTGAATCCCTTCTGCAATTAGCAAGGATTGTCTGTCCTTCATGTGCTTACCTCCTGATAGAGAATGCATCACTTCCCAAGCCAGCACAGTTCACCTTTGGACAGCTCTGCTAGGAAAGTCCCCCTTATACTAAGCTTGATCTGCCCCTCTGACTTTCACCCGAAGTCTTGGTACCAACGAAGGGCAGAGAACGGCTCTATCCCTTCGCAGTTATACCCAGGACAGTGCCTGACTTAATAAAAGCATAATATATGTTAGATAGATGGATGACAGGTAAAGAGTGGAAGAAATGGTCAGGGAGTGGAAGACCAGTGAAGACTGAAGCCTCATGAAATCTTGACTTTCTCAGCATAGTGTCCCAAGGTACAAGAAAACAATACAATGTAACACACTAATAACTGCTGTTTTTTTAACTTTTTATTTTACATTGGAGTATAGTTGATTAACAATGTTGTGTTAGTTTCAGATGTACAACAAAGTGATTCAGTTATACATATACATGTATCTATTCTTTTTCAAATTCTTTTCCCCATTAGGTTGTTACAGAATATTGAGCAGAGTTCCCTGTGCTATACAGTAGGTCCTTGTTGGTTATCCATTTTAAATATAGCAGTGTGTGTATGTCAATCCTAAACTCCCTAATTATCCCTCCCTACCACCCTCCCCGCTAGGTAACCATAAGTTCGTTCTCTAAGTCTGTGAGTCTGTTTCTGTTCTGTAAATAAGTTCATTTGTATCATTTTTTTTAGATTCCACATATAAGCAATATCATATGATATTCCTCTTTATTGAGAGTCTACTGTGTTAAGCACTCTGCTCACCACTTAGCATGGATACTCTCATATCTTTATAATTACCTGTAAGAAAGTATAACTCCTATGAAAACAAAAACACATGTGGTTCAGTCTCAGAGCACTGGTGCTGGTCAAAGAACCTCAGTCCAACAACCAAAGAGTTTTCTGTTTTAGTTTTGATTTGTTTTGTTTTGTTTTTTTGATTCCACGTATAAGTGAGATCATACAGTATTTGTCTTTCTCTGTCTGACTTATTTCACTTAGCATAATGCCTTCAAGGTCCATCCATGTTGTCACAAATAGCAGGATTTCCTCAGTCTTTTATGGCTGAACAGTATTCCATTGTATGTATATACCACAACTTCTTTATGCATTTATCCAACACTCAGGTTGTTTCTATGTCTTTTCTATTATAAATAATGCTGCTTTGAACGTGGGGGTGAGATATCTTTCCAAGTTAGTGTTTTCATTTCCTTTAGAAATATTCCCAGAAGTGGAACTGCTGGATCATACGGTAGTTCTATTTTTAATTTTTTGAGGTTACTGTTTTCCATAGTGGCTGTACCCGTTTACAACCCCACTAACAATGCACAAGTGTTCCTTTCTCTCCACATTCTTGCCAGCATTTGTTATCTCTCATCTTTTTGATGATGACCGTTCTAACAGGTATGAGGTGATATCTCTTTGTGGGTTTGAGTTGCATTTCCCTAATGCCTAGTAATGTTGACCATCTTTTCATGTACCTGTTGGTCATTTGTATATTTTCCTTTGGAAAAAAATGTCTCTTCAGGATTTTGCCCATTTTTTTTTTTTTTTTTTTTTTTTTTTTTTTTTTTTTTTTTTTTGCGGTACGCGGGCCTCTCACTGTTGTGGCCTCTCCCGTTGCGGAGCACAGGCTCCGGACGCGCAGGCTCTGTGGCCACGGCTCACGGGCCCAGCCGCTCCACGGCATGTGGGATCTTCCTGGACCGGGGCACGAACCTGTGTCCCCTGCATCGGCAGGCAGACTCTCAACCACTGCGCCACCAGGGAAGCCCTTGCCCATTTTTAATTGGATTATTGGGGGGTTTGCTATTGAGGTGTATAAGTTCTTTAAATGTTTTAGATATTAACCCCTTATCAGATATATGATTTACAAATATGTTTTCCCATTCCATAGGTTCTTTTCACTTTATTGTTTCTTTTGCTGTGCAGAAGATTTTTAGTTTGGTGTAGTCCCACTTGTTTATTTATTTATTTTGTAGCTGTGCTTTAGGTGTCATATCCAAAAAATCATTGCCAAGGCCCATGTCAAGGAGTTTTTTCCTATGTTTTCTTCTAGGAGTTTCATGATTTCAGGTCTTATATTTAAGTCTTTAATCCATTTTGAGTTAATTTTCGTGAGTGGTGTAAGATATGGGTCTAGTTTCATTCTTTTAAATGTGAATATCCAATTTTCCCAGCACCATTTATCGAAGAGATTATCTTTTCTCCAATGAGTATTCTTAGTAAATATTAGTTGACTGTATATGCTTGGGTTTATTTCTGGGTTCTCAATTCTGTTCCACTGACCTGTCTATTTTTATGCCAGTATCATACTGTTTTGATTACTATAGCTCTGTAATACAGCTTGAAATCAGGGAGTATCATGCCTCCAGCTTTATTCTTCTTTCCCAGGATTGTTTTGGCTATTCAGGGTTTTTGTGGTTCCATATAAACGTTAGTGTTGTTTTTCTATTTCTGTAAAAATGTCATTGAAATCTTGATAGTGATTGTATTGAATCTATAGATGGCTTTGGGTAATACTGACATTTTAACTGTAGTCTTCCAATTCATGAACATTTATTTGTGTCTTCCTCAACTTCTTTAATCAATGTCTTGTAGTTTTCAGAATAGAGATCTTTCACCTCCTTAGTTTATCCCTAAGTATTTTATTGGTTTTGTTGGTATTGTATAAATGGATCTTTTCTGTATTTCATTTTCAGATCATTTGTTGTTAGCATATAGAAATACTACTGATTTTTTGAATGCTAATTTTGTATCCTGCAACTTTACTGAAGTCATTGATTAGATCTAATCGTTTTTTGGTGGAGTTTTTATGATTTTCTGTATATAAAATCATGTCATCTACAAATAGAGACAATATTACTTCTTACTTTATAATTCTGATGCCTTTTATTTCTTTTCTTGCCTGATCACTTCCATTGAATAGGAGTAATGAGGGTGGGCACTCTTTTCTTAGTCTTGACCTTAGAGGAAAAGCTTTCAACATTTGACCATTGAGTATTAAGTTAGCTTTGAGCTTATCATAAATAGCCTTTATTATGTTGAGGTACATTTCTACTATACCTAATTTGTTTAGAGTTTTTATCATGAATGAATGTTGAATTTTGTCAAATGCTTTTTTTTTTTTTTTTTTTTTATAAATTTATTTATTTATTTTTGGCTGTGTTGGGTCTTCGTTTCTGTGCGAGGGCTTTCTCCAATTGCGGCGAGTGGGGGCCACTCTTCATCGCGGTGCGCGGGCCTCTCACTGTCGCGGCCTCTCTTGTTGAGGAGCACAGGCTCCAGATGCGCAGGCTCAGTTGTGGCTCACGGGCCTAGTTGCTCCGCGGCATGTGGGATCTTCCCAGACCAGGGCTCGAACCCACGTCCCCTGCATCAGCAGGCAGATTCTCAACCACTGCGCCACCAGGGAAGCCCTTGTCAAATGCTTTTTATGTGTCCATTGAGGAGATCACATGGGTTTTTTTCTTTCATTCTATTAAGGTGATACATCACATTTATTGATTTGTATATGTTGAATCATCCTTGCACCCCACGAATAAATCCCACTTGATCATGGTGAATGATCCTTTTAATGTGCTGCTGAATTCAGTTTGCTAGCATTCTACTGAAATTTTTTGCATCTATATTCATCAGGGTTATTGGCCTGTACTTTTCGTTTCTGGCAGCATCCTTTTCTGGCTTTGATATCAGGGTAACATTGACCTTGTAAAATAAGTTTGGGAGCGTTCCCAACTCTTAATTTTTCTGGAAGAGTTCGAGAAGGATTGTTAATTCTTTAAATGTGTTTAGTAAAATTCACCAGTGAAGCCATCTGGTCCTGGACTTTTCTTCATTGGGAGGTCTTTTTTTATCACTGATTCAATCTTATCACTAGTAATTGGTCTATTCAGACTTTTTATTTCTTCTTGATTCAGTCTTGCTGGTTTGTATATTTCTAAGAATTCTTCCATTTCTTCTAGGTTGTCCAGTTTTTTTGGTGTATAGTTATTCATAGTAGCCTCTTAGGATCCTTTGTATTTGTGGCGGATCAGTTGTAATGTCTCCTTTTTCATTTATAATTTTCATTTGGGTCCTCTTTCTTTTTTCCCTGGTTATTCGAGCTAAATGTTTGTTAACTTTGTTTATCTTTCTAAAGAACCAACTCTTAGTTTGGTTAATCTTTTCTATTATTTTCCTATCCTCTATTTCATTTATTCCTACTCTAATCTTTACTATTTCCTTCCTTCTGCTAAATTTGGGCTCATTTTTTTTCTTTCTTTGTTTTTTTTCCCCAGCTCCTTAAGGCATAGAGTTAGGTTGTTTATTTGGGCTCTTTCTTGCTTCTTAATGTAGGCTTTTATTGTTATGAATTTCCTCCTTAGAACTGTTTTTGCTGCGCTCCATAAGTTTTGGTATGTTGTGTTTCTATTTTCATTTATCTCAAGATACTCTATTATTTCCCCTTTAATCTCTTCTTTAATCCATTGGTTATTCAGAAGTGTTATTTAATTCCCATGTATTTAAGAATTTTCCATTTTTCCTCTTCTTATTGATTTCTAGTTTCATACCATTGTTGTCAGAGAAGATACTTGGTATGATTTCAGTCTCCTTGAATTTTCTAAGACTTGTTTCACAGCCTAATGTACAGTCTCTCCTAGAAAATGTTCCATGTGCACTTGAGAAGAATGTATATTCTGCTGTTGTCAGAACATCTGTATATGTCTGTTAGGTTCACTTGGTCTTTAGTCTTGTTCAAACCCACTGTTACTGATTCTGTGTCTGGATGATCTATCCATTGTTGAGAGTGGGGTATTAAAGTCCCCAACTAATATTGTATTGCTGTTTATTTCTCCTTTTAGCTCTTAGCTTTTGCTTTTGTATTTAGGTGCTCTCACGTTGGGCACAAAAATATTTACAACTGTTTTATCTTCTTAATATTATTGGCCCCTTGATCATTATATAATGATCTTCTTTGTCTCTTTTTTACCATTTTTAAAGTCTGTTTGTCTGATATAAGTATAGCTACCCCTGCTTTGTTGTTGTTGTTCTTACAATTTACTTGAAACATTTTTCCATTCCTTCACTGTCTATGTGTCTTTAAGGCTAAAATGACTCTCTTGTAGGCAGCATATCATTGGATTTTTTTTTTTAAACCCATTCAGCTGTTCTACATCTTTTGATTGAAGAGTTTAGTCTGTTTTCATTTAAAGTAATTATTGATAAGTAAGGACTTACTGCTGCCATTTTGTTCATTGTTTTCTAGATCCATTGTGCCTTGTTTCTTATCCTGTTGTCTCTTTGTGTGTTTTGATATCTTGTGGTAAAAGAATGCTTTGACTTCTTCTTTATGTTGTTCTGTGTAATTACTATAGGTTTTTCCCTTGTGGTTACCATGAGGCTTGAAGAAAATACCTTAAAGTTGTAATGACTTAACTTCAATAGAATTCCCAAGCTTTACACTTTTACTTCTCCTCCCTCTCATATTTTAGAGTATTGAAGTTACAATTTACATATTTTTCATTGTATAACTTGTAACAGATTATTGTTATGGTTATTTTTACTACATTTGTTTTCTAACTTTTAGAGTTGTAAGTGAATTACACACCACCATTACCACATTATTGAATCTAACTTTGACCTTTATTTACTATTACCACTGAGTTTTACACTGCCTTCTGAATTCTTATGATATTAATTAAAGTCCTTTTATTTCCACTCAAAAAATTCCTTTTAATTTTTCTTATAAGGCAGGTCTAATGGTAATGAATTCCCTCAGTTTTTGTTTGTTCAGGAAAGTCTTTGTCCCTCCTTCATTTCTGAAGGACAGTTTCACTGGGTATAGTACTGTTGGTTGACAGTTTTTTTTTCTTTCAATATTTTGAATATTTTATCCCATTCTCTTCTGACCTGAAAAGTGTCTGTTGAGAAATTTGCCAACAGTCTTGCAAGGGTTCCCTTATATGTAACTTCTCTTTTCTCTTGCTGCTTTTAAAATTCTTTGTCTTTGACTTTTGACAGCTTAATTATAATGCATCTCGGTGTAGCCCTGTTCAGGTTCAACTTATTTTAGATTCTCTTGGATCTGGATGTCTATTTCTATCCCCTTCTTTGGGAAGTTTTCAACCATTATTGCTTTAAATATACCTTCTATCTATTTCTCTTTGTATCCTTCCAGAATTCCCATAATGTAAATGCTGTTTCTTTACCTTGCGTCCCATAAGTTCTATAGGCTTTCTTTTTTTCTTTCTTTTTTTTTTTTTTTTTTTTTTTGCAATATGCAGGCCTCTCACTGTTGTGGCCTCTCCAGTTGTGGAGCACAGGCTCCGGATGTGCAGGCTCAGTGGTCATGGCTCACGGGCCCAGCCGCTCCGCGGCATGTGGGATCCTCCCGGACTGTGGCATGAACCTGTGTCCCCTGCATCGGTAGGCAGACTCTCAACCACTGCACCACCAGGGAAGCCCTCTATAGGCTTTCTTCACTCTTTTTTTTTTTCTTTTTGCTCCTCTGACTGGACAGTTACAAATTTCCTATCTTCCAGGTTGCTGACTCTTTCTTTTGCATGACTGAGTCTGCTTTTCTACTCCCTATTGAATTCTTCAATTGTATTTTTCAGCTCTAGGATTTCTTTTTTCTTTTCTTTTTTTTCTTGGATGGTTCCTATTTCGTTGCTGAACTTGTTGGGTTCACGCATTGTTTTCCTAATTCCATTTAGTCATCTGTGTGTTCTGGTAGCTCACTAAACTTCCTTAAAAGCAGTATTCTGAATTCTTTGTCTGACAGAACATAGATCTCCATTTCTCTAGGGTCAGTTTTTAGAACTGTATTAGTTTCCTTTGGTGGTATCATATTTATCTGATTTTTCTTGGTCATTGATTCCTTATGTTGATATCTTCCCATTTGAGTAAGTGGTCTCTTCCTCCAGAATTCACAGGTTTGCTTTGGCAGAGACAGTTCACTTCTCAGCTCAGTTTGGATTTCTGGATGTATCTGCTGGTGGGGCCTGCTACTAGGATCTATTATTGTGTGAGGCAACTGTTTAAGCTCTGAAGTTGCGGAGGGGGGGATGCCACTGGCTAAGAACAGCTGGATAAGACTGCTGACATGGCTCCCTACCCAAGTGAGGCTGTAGGATGGGCTCTGTCGCCTGAATTCTCTGGTCAGGCTCCCTACACAGTTGGAAGGGGATGCTATACTCAGTAATTGGTGGGGCTATGAATTAGCTTTCTTGCCCTTGTGGGGCAGCAGAATGCGACCTAGGGCCTGCATGGCTCATTGCTTGAGGACCCAAATCAGGCAAGATTGTGCACAGAATATCCTGGTCAGGTGAGGCCACCAGTTTTGCTCTGTAGACAGGGAAAGCCACAGGCTGTGCTCTCTGTCCTAGTGCCACTGTAAGCAGGGCTGTTGGACAGGCTATGCAGCTTCTCATGTGCTCTGGGAGGGTTCCCTGGTCAGGTGGGCTAAAGGCTGTATTCAGCAATAAGTGGGGCTATGAATTAGTTTCTCTGCCCAGGAGCTGGGAGAACAGCTCCAAGGCCACTAAGGCTCTTTGTGGTCTTGACTCAAGCTGACCCGTGCCCCAAGTCCCCTGGTCCAACAGGGCTACTGGCTTTGCTCTGGGGGTGATCAGCTCTGCCCCCTGCCTCTGGACTCAAGCATTGCAGGATTACGTAGCAGCTTCCAGGTGTTCACAGCAATGCTTCCTGTTAGATGGGCCAAGAGTCAGACTTGCAGCTGGTAGGGCTATGTCTGTTCTCCTGCCTGGGCGGGACTGGGAGGCCACTTCTGACAACTCCCAGATTTTCCCAAGGAGGCCTTCTGGTTGGGAGGGGCTGGGAGGCACACCACAGCTGGTGGGGCTACGACTCAGCTCTTCTACCTGGAAGTGAGCCGACCAGGCTCCAGGGACTGCAGAACTCCTCATTTGAGGAGCTGAGTCGTGCAGACCTGCACCCCACCAAGTTCCCTGGTCACACTACACCATCGACTTGTTCTGCAAATGAGCAAAGACACAGGTTGGGACTACTACGTGGGCTCTGCAAGTGGGAATTTGGTCTGCCAAGACTCAGTGCTGGAGGCATCTCCCCCTTCTCCATCACCATCAGATTCCCAGTGGTTGAGCCCCACAGAGTCCCCAGCAATCCAAGGGGGTGGAACCAGGGCTCCCATGAAGTGACCCACAATTCTGGGGGTGCTGGATGTCACCCCTGGACTCTCTTTTCCCTCTGGAGGAACCATAGGCCCAAGGGAGACCTCTCAGTGTGGGGCGGGCTGTGCTGACCTGGGGGAGGGGCAATGTGGTCAGTGTGTAGCCGCTCCTCTTACCCTCTTCCCACCCCCGCCCCCCAGTGTGGTCTGCCTGGGTCTCTGTGGTACAGAAGGTGCTTCATCCTTGCTCCCAGGTTCTAGGATTCTCTCAATGAAGTGTCTTGTCCATGAATAGTTGTTAGTTGCTCTTGTGGTGGGGGGCAAAGTCAGGAACACCCTATGTCACCGTCTTGGTGACATCATTCCCCTTACTGCGTGTTGAACACTGAGAACTTTATATGGATCAACTTCTTTAATCCTCATAACCATTTTATGGGCTAGATACTGCTATTTTTAAATCGTCTTTTTTTTTAATTTTATTGAAGTATAGTTGATTTACAATGTTGTGTTAATTTCTGCTGTACAGCAAAGTGATTCAGTTATATATTCTTTTTCATATTCTTTTCCATTATGGTTATCACAGGATACTGAATATAGTTCCCTTTGCTATACAGTAGGACCTTGCTGTTTATCCATCCTATATATACTAGTTTGCATCCACTAATCCCAAACTCCTACTTCATCCCTCCCCCACCCCGTCTCCCCCTTGGCCACCACAAGCCTGTTCTCTGTACCTGTGCGTCTGTTTCTGTTTCATAGTTTGCTTAGTATGATCATCTCTAGGTCCATCCATGTTGCTACAAATGGCATTATTTCATTCCTTTTTATGGCTGAGTAGTATTCCATTGTATATATATACCACATCTTCTTTATCCATTCATCTGTTGATGGACATGTTGTTTCTATGTCTTGGCTACTGTAAATAGTGCTGCTATGAAAATAGGGGTGCATGTATCTTTTTGAATTATAGTTTTGTACAGATATATGCCCAGGAGTGGGATTGCTGGATTATATGGCAACTCTAGTTTTAGTTTTTTGAGGAACCTCCATGCTGTTTTCCATAGTGGCTGCACCCATTTACATTCCCACCAACAGTGTAGGAGGGTTCCTTTTTCTCCACACTGTCTCCAGCATTTATTGTTTGTGGACTTTTTAATGATGGCCATTCTGACTGGTGTGAGGTGGTACCTCGTTGTAGTTTTGATTTGCATTTCTCTAGTAATTAGTGATGATGAGCATCTCTGTATGTCTTCTTTAGAGAAATGCCTATTTAGGTCTTCTGCCTATTTTTCAATTGGGTTGCTTGGTATTTTTGTTATTACGTTGGGCTAGATACCGCTACTAACCCCATTTTACGGGTGTGAAAATCAAGGCACAGGGAGGATAAAGTGGGAACCTTTGATTCACACCCCCACTGCCTTTAAACCTGAGTGGGACCCCCCCCACCAAGAGTAGATGCCCCTCTCCTCCATGATGGCAAATGGTGTTACACTGCCCTTCACTGGGCCCTCTGTCTACATACCTGCTGGAGATGGCAAAGCTAAGCAGGGAGGCCGGGGGCCTAGGTTGGAGATGCAGAAGTTTCAAGGAGGTATAAGGAGACGTTCCAATTCATCAGCACTGGTGATGGTACTTGATCCATTTTTTTTAACCATCACTTCCCCAAAGAAGCTGCTAGAGGTATGGACAATCCCTGCCAGCACCCTTCCCCACCTGAGTCCTATATTAGGCACTGGACGTATTCAGTCCCTCTCTGGATGAGGGCAGCTCTCCACCCAGGGCAGGCCCCTCAGTCACCGAATCTGAGGCAGCTACCCTGCTTTGTCCCTGGACTGTGGATTTGGGCTTCGAGCTTTTGACCAGGGAAGACATGGGCCCAGAAAGGACTTGCTCAGGTCGCAGAGCTTGTAGATGTCAGAGCAAGAAGTAAACCCAGGTGTCCTAAGGCCAGGGTTACTTCCCCACCCCCATACTGCCATTCTGTGTGGAAGTTTTTGTGTGTGTTGCGGGCGGGGGGGGGGGGGGGGGGGCGGCTATTATCATGCTCAGCATTGCTCCCTTAAGAGGCAATGAATGTCTTACAGAAGAGCTTTGGGCAACTGTCTGATCCCCACGGGAGGAATGACCCTTACTCCACCAGTAAAAGGGAAGAGTCATAACAGTCTCCATTCTTTCTTTTATTTACATAAAATCTCCAGAAAGAACTGGTATATTTGTTACCTTCGAGGAAACGGCCCACGGATGGGCTGACTCTTGTACCATTTGAGTATTGAGCCATGTGAACTCAGAGCCTATTCAAAATAAATACCCTTTTAAAAATACTCTTTCCTTAAGCCCCAGCCTAGGAGTCAGGACTGCTCAGATCTGGTCCCGCCCCCACCACGCAGACTGCACCTTTGGCCTCTCCCGTGATCTCTCTGGGCCGCTCCCTCCACTGTGAGATCTGAGTGGGCTGCACGAGTTATCCGCAGGCTCCTCTCAGCGCCTTCCTCCTTCCCGTCCTCAGAGCGGCTCGGACACTGGGACACAGAGGAGGCTGGGTTCCTTTGTATGTTGTCTTTAAGTCGGTTTTCTTTTGCGAGTCTATGAAACACGGCCTGATTCTCAGTTGGTTCTTCTAGCAATTTTGTTGCTACAAATCCAAGACTACGAAGGCTGTTCACACCACTGGAGCAGGAAAAACTCACCTAACTTTGCCAGCCCAGGACTTCAGGGGGCTTACCTTTCATTCGTCTGCATGCGGAAAACGACGAGTGGCCTTTGGGAAATGGCACAGTAAGTCTCGGGGCCGGTAGGTGGAGTCAGGAGGCTGGGGCACTTCCCCACTGGGATGGGAGCTCTCAGGGCACAGTGATGGGGTATGAGGCTCTGCGCTTATAGGGAACTCAGCTGCTTTCTCCAGGACCTCAGGCACTTAAAGATCTCTGAGGCTTGGTTTTCTCATCCATAGAAATGGAGCTAAAACTATCTACATCACAGGTTTGTCGTTTGAGTAGATCCGATACCTAAGTGTTCTGTGAATATTAATTTGCCTCCTGCTTAAAAAAACAGGGAGGGAAAGTCCTTCAAAAAGGAGACACATTCACACAACTGCCTTGTAGCAACTGGACCTGCAGCGATTTAATTGACGTAAAAAACACAGGATTGTCACCAGAGTTGGTTGTAATGTATGAGATCTTAGGTTCTTACCCCATGATGGAGGAACGAGGGTGGGA
Source organism: Phocoena sinus (assembly GCF_008692025.1). Taxonomy (NCBI): domain Eukaryota; kingdom Metazoa; phylum Chordata; class Mammalia; order Artiodactyla; family Phocoenidae; genus Phocoena; species Phocoena sinus. The sequence continues at coordinate 15,048,010 of NC_045770.1, forward strand.
TGGTGGAGAGTTGGTTTCTACGCACTGGAGATGCAAGGGCAACCCCACGGCTTTCAAGACAAGGAAAAATGAAGGCATTGTATTTAAACAATGGGGCAGACGTTGAACATCCCCTGCATGTCCCCCCCGAGGAGCCCACTGATGGGAGGTGGGGCTGCAGGATGCCGTGCCAGAATGGCAGCAGCTCCCACTGGCACTTGGTCCCTCCCTGCCAAGGCCAGGCCCCTCACCTCCCCCAGAACAAGTCTCCAAGCTCTGAGGAGGGGCGGCAGGGGGATGGGGTGGGCGGTGGCACAGCTGGAAAAGACAGATGGAAATGACCCACGTGTAGACCCAAGGTGGTCCGGGAAGAGAAAGCCAAGGTGAGGACCAGAGCCATCCCAGACTTTTCCTATGGCTTGCTGGCTTCCTGATAGTTGGGTACTTGAGCCCTGAGAATCTAGCTGGGATGCTCTGGGCAAGGGGAAGGGGGGGCGCTCCTGAGGTCAGCCCCAGGGCCAGCAGAGGGAAGACAGGCAGCAAAACTTCCGGGCCCAGCCTCCAGCCACCTCCCGCAGGGCTCTGGGCCCAATACTGAGAGAGTCAAAAGGAGGGAGAACACTCAAGAAAGGGGACATTTAAAAAAAAAAAAAAAAAAGTCTGATCTCTACACGGCTGAGGTATTAGAGAGACGGGGCCTGGTCCCAGGGTACAGACACGCTGTGGGGGGCTTTGTTCTGGCGAATTAAGGGCCACACACGTGACCCTGGGAGTGCCAAGCAGGCCCTGCAGGTCCGAGAGGCCAACTCCGCTCCAAAGGAGTCCCCTGGCCTCAGAAGGAGGCAGCTCCTCCAGTGCCACCTTCTCACGAAGGTGCCCCTGTCTCCGCTGCCCCACGTCAGTGCTGCCGGTCCGCAGGAGTCACACAGGGCAGCCCGAGAAGCGTTACACGGTCTGGGGCGGCGGCTTACTGTTTCTGGTCATACCATCCTTCCCCCCACCCCACCCCCGCCAATGCCACCAGTTCCCCGTGGTTCCTCTAGGTTCTGAGTGAGGCAAGCAGCAAAGAGGGGACGGGAGAACGCTTTATCATCAGAGGGAGTGAAGTGCAGGCAGCAACTCGGACACTTGGTCTGGACGCAGGAGAGGCCAGGCTGCCTGCCGGCTCAGGGCCTCAGTAGCGATACACCTTCAGTCTGTTGTTCTCATCCAGGCCCAGCTGCAGGAGGCCGGAACCAGCCGTTGGCTTGGGCACCGAAGAGAAGAGATGTCTGGCCACAAGGTGAAGGAAAACTCTGCAGTCAGCTGAGCACGCCTGGGGAAGGGTCACAGGCCCAACGGGGTCCTCCTTGCACCCCGAGGGCCCACACACCTTGGCAGTTACAGCAAGAAGGGATCGGGGTTGGGAGAGCAGCTAAAAAGATACGACTTGGGGTCATTCTTGTAATGTTCCAGCCACTTGCGGTGAGCCTCGATCATGTCCTGGAAGTTGGTGCTGCCCGCCTCGGGGACTTGGGAGGGGGGACGCTGCAGGAGGCGGAGCTGCTCACTGCGGGGAGGGCAGAGGAGGCAGGAGTGCCAGAGGGGGCGTCTTGGAGCAAGGCAAGAATGCCCCTCGGGGATGAGGAGCATCAGTTCCCGAAAGGGTGAACGCTCCTGACGGCGAGGCTCCCACATCTGCCTGTTCCCGGCCAATCTCATCTGCAAAAGCTTCCCTCTCTATCGACTCAAATACCTTCCAGCATCAGCTCCCAAGTGGGCCAAAGGGTGAGAGGGGTTGTACTTATGGTTGGGGGCCTGCAGGGATACATCAGGGGCTACATTCGATAAGGAATAAGATGAACGGGAAACTAATAACAGGTTTCAATAATTGCCCATCTGTCTCCCCCTACAGGGCGCCCCCTCTCACTCCAGATGTTGCTCAGCGGGCCTGGGGGAAGAAGGGAGCCGTGTGATGCAGACAGAGAGCTCAGGGCAAGAGACGAAGGCCACACTCCAGGGCTGGAAGGGGCAGGGCCCCACCAGGGGCCCATTTCTCCCCAAGGTGCCACAGGGCAGCTTCCTCACGGGGCTGGATCAGGTAAGGCCCACTGGGCGCCGCTGGGACCTCATCGGTTGGGACTTTTCGCTGGCTGCAGAGGTGCACCACAGACCCAGGCAGCTTCGTGGCCTGGGGACCTGCCTAACTGCTCTGGGTGATGTGACAAGGAGTTCTGGTCCCCTCCCAGGTCCCACCTGCCCAGGGAGCTGCAGCGAGCAGCTGAATGGTGTGGCTCCACCCTGAGCCCACAGGGAGGCTTACCTGGCAGACACATACCCCAGCCTGTTTTCCAGGGGGGCAGGGCCACTGCTGAGGAACGGGATGCCAGCTGGAAAAGTGGGAGGAAAGCGTTCAGAAATGGGCAGCGGTTCATCTGAGCCAGCCCCCTCCTGCCTTCCCCGAGAAACTGCAAAGGCACTGCCCCCAAACAAAAACAGGAGAAGCTTCTGTGGTTGGAGGTGAGAGACAGAGGATGGCCAGGAATGGTCCTATTTATTTTATTTCTAAAACTGAAATTATTTTCAATTTGGGCCGGGATATGAACTTTTTCCTTCCAATAACTGTTTTTATGGCTTTTCACATTCCTTAGCAGGGTTATGAGACCAGGGGAGGCCACATACAGCCAAGGGGTCATGAACCCTGGAGTCACACAGACATGGGGTCAAAACCCAGTCTGTTGCTCACTACCCTGGGTACCCTGGAGCATATTTTCAATACTTAACCTCTGAGTCTCAGTTTCCCTATCTGTAAAATGGGAATAAATATTATAACCTCAGAGGATTAATATAAGGACTAAATGAAAAACCATATATAAAATGCCTGGCCATAATATATATAACACACAAGATGGCAGCGATCATGACACTGACAACAGTGACCTCCTAGGTTCGGCTGAGCTCTAGCATCCATCGTAAAGGCCCCATCCGGTGAACCGTCAAGACACATAGGGCCTCCAGCCACAGGGCGAGCAGCAAGGTCCTCTCAGGCACCCACCACGAAGTCAATGGGCCATGCCAAAGTTGGGGGCGAGGGGTAGGCAGAGGAGGAAGGCAGGGAGGCTGAACCCAGAACCACACATGGCCTAGAGGGAGGCTTACTTGGAAAATACTTGCGCCACTTCTCCACCAGGAAGTCGTCCACAGTCTGAGCCACGGAGGAGGAGAGCCGGGGGCCCAGCTCTGGGTCCCAGGCCCACTGGGTGGACGTGGGTGGAGCCGGGGATGAGGCTGAGACCCGGACCAGGGAGGGGTAGGAGGGAGCGGGGGTGCTCCTGGAGGCCTGGGTGGGGAGCGGTGAGGGTGTGGAGGTGAAAAGCGGCGGAGGCTGGGTGTTAAGGCTGCCCAGCACGCTGAGGACACCGTTGAGCTGGCCGCTGATCCGCTGCAGGGAGCTGCTCAGGTAGTGGATCTTGTTGGGGAAAGTGGGACTCGGGGTCGGGCCGACTGAAAGGGAAGAGGCAGAGGGTGGGGCAGGACTCGGGCTCGGGGCCCTGGAATGGCCCAGGCCAAGCTGGCACTGCGCATCCTACTGGCCCACATCCCCACCCTTTCCCCGTTCCTCCCAACAAAAGCCCCAGGGCTCCTGTGTTCCAGACGGGAAGCTGGCCGAGAGAAAGAGCACCCCCAGGGTGAGGGCCGCCACCCCTTTGTAGGCCACAGCTGCAGAGGGAGAAGAGCCTCCCCGGGGGGCCGGGGACGGCACCACGAGGGACCCCTGTCTCACTGTGAGGACCCTGCACGATCAGAAGGCTTCCCCTGAGCCTCTGGGCCCAGTGTGCTGGGAAACCCAGAGGGCTCACTCCTGCCCAAGCATCTGCTCCAGACACTGGCCCCCGGAGGGGGCCACAGGTGCAGCCCCTCCGTTCCCCATGGATACCCCACTCACTGTGAGGCAGGGGGCAGGATTCGGAACTGTCACTGCTCCCGTCTTCCAGGTCGCTGAGGTCAAAGGTCACCACCTTCTTGGTGGGGGGTCCTCTCAGAGTGTCTTCATCTGAGGCCTGGTGGGTGAAGCGGCGGTAAGGACTTGCCCTGTGCTTTCTGCCCACTGCCCTCGTGACACCTGAGGACTTGGTGGGTAGGCTCTCTGGGCCCAAAGTTCTAGGAGAGGCACGTCATATAGGCTGCCTTACAGGCGAGGCTAAGAGAACTCAGCCACCGAAGATAGGGCAGTAGGGCCACCAGGACCAGGCAGACCCCAACCCTTCCCCCCCAGTAAACACTCCCCATGGTGTCTCTCCACCTAAGCTTCCCTCCTGTTGTACCTACACCTCTGGCATCTGGGGGAAAGGCTACAAGGCCCCAGGGAAGGTAGGGAAACCTTCTAGGAGCCTCTATTCCTGACACCCGGGGCAAACTTCTCCTCGGGCACCAGGGCAGGGGCCAGTCCCCTCCCAAGAACCTTCAGCAAGAGGCTCCGGGTCTGCTCAGGACCACTCAGCACAGAGATCCAAAGCCCCAGATTTGTTGAACACAAATTCAAAGCTGAAGCCACTGCTGTTTTCACCAGCCCAGAAGCCCTAAGCCTACTGCCAATCCTGGGCCCTAGCAGCCCAGCTGTCCCGACACAGGACCAAAGAACCCAACCGAATCCCAGGAATAGAGGAGGGAGGCCACGGCAGAAACTGGGCTGCACCTCGTCCCAGAGAGAAGACTCCAGCTGATGCAGCTTCTCCTCCTTTTTCTTCAGCGGGTCATGGCCTTTCCGCATGGCTGACTTCATCTCATCCAGGTGCCTGGTCTCCTGCAGCCACGAAGAAAGGGGAGGAAAAAGACGGTGACTAACCACCCAGGCAGACGCCGGAGGCCCAGCTCTGCCGTTTGTAGGCTGGCTGATCTGGGTGATCTTGAACGAATTACTGAACTCTCAGTCTGGATATTCATCTAAAAAACAGAAATACTACTTCTCATAGGGTTGTGAGGATTAGAAGAGATAGAGTATGCTACGGGCCCTCCACTATGCCCACTCCTAATAAATTCTCAAATGGTTACTGTTAACCAAATGCTTATTATTATCACTGCTCCAACCACCAATACTATCAGCGGCAACAGCAGGAGGGATTCAGCAGAGCAATGACACGGCCTGGGGGTAGCATGCAGATGTCCCTGGGAAGGCTGCCCCTCTATCGGGACCAGCCTCTTGCCCTCTGCCGCCCCCCAGCCAGGCTTAGGGGCCACAGCTCACTCACCAGCTCTGAGCACCCTCAGAATTCTACGGGACCAGGTATGATCGTCTGCCAAGACCCCCGAATGGCAGAGAGAGCTGTGATCCCACTGATAATAACCACAGCGTCTCTGACGTTTCATTGCAAATTAGGGTCTCAGAGAAGGAAAACAGAGAAGTAACTCAAGCTTATGCCAAGTGTGCTCAAAAGATTTTCACTTCTGAGTGAAGTCTTGAGTGTGATGGAATGGCCAAGCACTGTGGAATGTCTCTCCTCTTCCCCTAGAAAATGGGAATACCACTACGACCTTGCACATCATCTATGGATACTGTGAGGCCCAAATGACTTCCTATTAGAGAAAGCATTCCACACACTGCACTGGCACGTAAATGTAAGGAAGCTTCCATCCTCTTGGAGATCTTATCCTGTATCTCCTGTCTGGTCTCCCTAGACTTGTCCGGTGACCCCAAGGCCCATGTGACCACTCTCGTGTAGTCCCCAGAATGCTCAACTGAGGGCGAGCACAAAGGGAGTGCCGCCGGCTGCCCCAGGCCTCCCCCAGGCTCCTGACCTCCTCCAGGTCCTTGCACATGTCCTCCAGGGCCTTGGTGCCTGGCGGGTCCTTGGCCGCCTCCTGAGCGCTGGCCAGCTCGTGGCGCCAGTGCTGCTGGGCAGCCTTCAGAGCTGTCTGCCGCCTCCGCATGGAGCGCGTCTGCCGGACCAGGAACTCCTTGGCGCTGCGGAGAGCTACCCCCTCGGCAGAGAGGTAGTGCCGGGCGCTGCGGGGGGGACAGGGCGGGGGGTTGGAGGGGGAAACACACTCTCTGAGAACCCCTGCTGTGGGTCACAACCACTTCCCGAGCAGATGCCCATCCTGAGCACAGACTGCGGTGCTGGGGCCGGGCAGAGTGCGGGGACATCGCCACTAAATACCCAGAGCGCGGGGCACGTGCTGCGCTGAGTCCTCCCACCCTGACTGTGAAAGGGAACGTGCCTGAGGCCTCCAGAGATGGCTAGACACTCCCATCAGCCTGACCCACAAGCAGAGGTCAGCAGATGCCAGAGATCACCATGGGCACCTTCTTGGCTTGTCAGAGACGATTCCTCAGGCACCCAGGGCCCCTTCCCTGAACCGAGCCCCACCGGAGACCACCGTCACGTTTCAGTCCACCCCGGCTCTGTGACGCAGGCACTCACTTACCCCTTCCTGGCATCCTCAACGCAAAATAAGACAGGTTATTGGAACTCACCTGTCCAAGGACAAGTCGGTCTCCTCCTTGCTCTGGGAGAGGGAAAAGGATACCTCTTTAGTCTGGTTCTAGGACACACAGTAGAAAAGGCCCATTGAAGGTAACATCAGATACACTACAGGCTCCAAGGACCCCAAAGTCCCTCCTAGTGGCCCCGACACAGAAATGGTTTTGCCAGCCGTTGGACTATTCTCTTACAGATATAATCTGACTGATGGAGAAGGGGACTAGGAATGATAAGAATAGGAGACTAAGGTTCTATGCAGAACAGAGCCAGGACCCCTCCAGGAGCCCAGAGTCTTCCTGGAGCCCCACACCCCGGTGCCCCACCCCCTCCCGGTGCACTCTTGGAGGCCCACCCCCTCCTGGTGCCTGGAGCCTTGCCCTAGCCCAGCCACCCGGACCCTCCCAAGGCACAGAAAAGCTCACCGTCCCAAGGGATTTCCTCAGGTCCTCAATGTGGAGATCAGGCTCAAAACGTGGGGAAGCGTTACTCTCTTCTACCGCCAGCTCTTTCAGCAAGTCCTGCTTCCTCTGAGCTTTGGCCTCCAGGTCACTGTGGTGGGAGACGAGGGAGGGAGGTGGGGGGAGGCAGGGTCACATGACGAAGCAGACCAGGCAGCACGCTGTCAGGACTCCTGGGGGGAAGGGGGAGAACCATCTCCATCCCTTCACTCCTGTCAAAGACCCTGGAGGCAGAGCTGGGGCGTGAACAGTAGAACCAGGGACCCCCGGCTACTCACAGCCCCAACTCCCCACAAAATGCAGCCCCTCCACCTGGCCCCACCTCTGCCTGTTAACTGGGCCGTGAGTAGACAGGGCCCATGAGCAGCAGACGTCAGAGGGCAGGCGAGAGGCAGTAGGGTGGCTAAATACAGGGGTACAGACCACCTGACATGCTTCTGCAGCCTCTGACTCTGGGTCTGCAGCAAATCCACCTGGGACTCCAGCTCCAACTTGCGGGCCTGAAGCTCCTCGAGGATTCTTCGGAGCTGCCGGTTTGACTCCAGCAGGTGGCTGTGCTCCTTCTTTGCCTCCTCCAGGTGCTGACGGGTGGCTGCGGCTTCCTGGGGGCAGGAGGAAAGAGAGACACACCCAGAGACATGGGGGGTGGGGGGGCGGGGCAGGCAGGGAGCGGGCAGCACCAGACAACAGGGAAGAGCAATGGGGAGAGGATGGAGCCAGGCACACTGAAGGCCTGTGTCTGCCGTCAGCGGCAGTGTCCCCCACCGGGCCCACCCCCGGCGGCTCCTGAGCTGGTCCCACACGCTGGGGCTATTTGTGCAATAGCAGCCAACATAGTCTGGAACCCAATTCCGTGGACAGATCCGGTGAACAAAGGGGTGGGGGAGGGAAGGAAATGGAATAGGGGAGATAGAGGAGAGAGGACAGGAGAGGCCGACAAACCTCGCGCTCCAACGCAAACTGCCTCTGCACATCCAGGAGCTGCTGCTTCTCCTTCCGGGCGGCCTCCTCCTGCGGGCGAAGGAGAAGACCGGCCATTTGGCCATCTCCGGGCCCCGGGTCCTCTCCCGGGGAAGCTGACTCCAAGGTTCAGGGTCCCCGAGAACCTGTCCTCTGTCCCCGCTCCCGCACCTGGACATCCAGCTGAGCCAATCTGGCCTTGACATCCTTGGTTCTGGTTTCAAGCTCCACCTCTAAATCTTGGAGTTTCCTTTCCTGCACAGAAGTGTAGGTGGAGAGAAAGCCGTGAGCGTAGCAAGAGCACAGACACGTGCTGAGCGGCAGGAGGGGTTTGTGACCTACCACCCCACACCGCCTGCTCCAAGCTGGGCTGGCTTCCCCCACTTGCCCCCACGGCCTCCCAGCAGAGCACCACCTCTCGTCTATTTCAGCGGGGTCGAGGAGAGGCGAAGGTGCCAACCCCGAGGCCCGGGGCTGCTCACCTCCGCCTCTAGTCCTGGGGATGCTCCCTGGCCCAGAAAACAAAAGCGCAAGGATGCCCCAGCTTGCGCATGGCCAGCGAGAGACCCCACCCCTGAAGCTGTCAGGCTCTGTCTGCTGCTGCTGCAGTGCCGGCCCCCAGCACTTTTCTACCCGGGGTGGAGGGGTCGGGCAGGGCGGGCCCCAAGCGACCGTCCGTCCGGGGCCCCCACCTGCTCCCGGGGCCGCCGCCGCAGGTCCTCGAGCTGCCGGTCCTGCTCCTGCCTCACCGTCTCCAACTCCCGCTCGTGGGCCCTGCGCAAGCGCTCCAACTCTCCCGTCAGGTGCCCCAGGAGTTCGGCCCGCTGCTTCCTCTCCTGCACGGACGGTGGGGCCGCTGGTGGGAAACCACAGCCTCCCCTCCCACCCCTAAAACCACAGCCCACCCTGCAGCCTTGGGTCAGTGCCATCAGGGACCCCAACAGGCCTCTAAGGCCGGCTCTTGGAGAAGAGCAGGAGAGCACTGAGGACGGCGAGGTCCCGACCCCAGAAAGCCTGCACCCTGGCTCTCTGCTGCTGAAACAATGCTGGTCAGACGTGCTGAGAAATCCCTGGGTGGAAGCCGGCCTCTCCCACCACCCCTGCATGTACAGGCTTCGTTCCTTAAGGGAAGAGAGATCCTTACTAAATTCTCACTCTTCCTCAGCAAGGGCAGAACTGGTTTGGGAAGGGAGTCAACTACATTTCACCACGATGGGCCGCTATTTCTGCCCTGGTGCAAAGAGTCTGGGATACCGGTTCCAGTTACTGGAGGAGTAGCCTAGAAACCCTGGGTAGAGGCCTGGCTCTGGGCTAAAGTCAGCCACCAGCCCTCCCCGTCGTCCACCCCCAGCGTGAGCAAGCCGGCATGGGTCCACTTAAGTCACTGAACGTTCCCACCGAAGGCTGAAGTTGGGCAGGTAATATCTAAATATTGGGTGGCTCTTGCCAGTCTATTTCCTGGTGTCCTGGAATTTCTATTAACCCTGGTGGCACGGTGTTGGGTGGTTAAAATTGAAGACTTTGGAGTCAGACATTCTGGCTTGAATCCTAGCTCCTCTACCTACTAGCCAGGGTGGGCTTGGGAGAGTTGCTTACACTCCCCAAGTCTCAGTTCCCTCTTTTTAAAATAGAGATAATGATAGTATGAACCCCCTAAGGGTGTCGTGAGGACTAAATGAAGTAACATACATAGAGCTTAGGACAGTGCCCGACACGTCGCACAAGCTCAATACACGTCAGCTATTATCAATATGAGAGCCAAGTGCAGCCTGCTGATGGGGAGGAATCGCTCCTCACCTAATGCTTTAGTAAAAAGGCAAAACACGATCTCACCATTGCAGGGTGCCAGGAAAGAAAGCCTCCCACCATCCCCGACCACAGGTGGTCCCCTTCCCAGGCCCTCCGGCCAGCTGGGAATGACCCCGGTGTGTGTGTGTGTGTGTGTGTGTGTGTGTGTGTGTGTGTGTGTGACCCTGGGGTGTGTGGGTGTGTGTGGGTGTGACCTCGGGGTGTGTGTGTGTGTGTGTGACCCCGGTGTGTGTGTGTGTGTGTGTGTGTGTGACCTCGGTGTGTGTGTGAGACCCCGGGGTGTGTGTGTGTGTGTGTGTGTGTGACCTCGGTGTGTGTGTGTGTGTGTGTGCGTGTGAGACCCCGGGGTGTGTGTGTGGGGTGTGTGTGTGTGACCTCAGTGTGTGTGTGTGTGTGTGTGTGTGTGTGAGACCCTGGGGTGTGTGTATGGGGTGTGTGTGACTCCGGGGTGTGTGTGTGTGTGTGTGTGTGTGTGAGACCCTGGGGTGTGTGTATGGGGTGTGTGTGACTCCGGGGTGTGTGTGTGTGACCTCGGTGTGTGTGTGTGTGTGTGTGTGTGTGTGTGTGACCCCGGGGTGTGTGTGTGGGGTGTGTGTGTGACCCCGGGGTGTGGGGGGGAGTGTGTGTGTGACCCCGGGGTGTGTGTGTGTGTGTGTGTGACCCCGGGGTGTGTGTGTGTGTGTGTGTGTGACCCCGGGGTGTGTGTGTGTGTGTGACCCCGGGGTGTGTGTGTATGTGTGTGTGTGTGTGTGACCCCGGGGTGTGTGTGTGTGTGTGACCCCGGGGTGTGTGTGTGTGTGTGTGTGTGTGACCCTGGGGTGTGTGTGTGGGGTGTGTGTGTGAGCCCGGGGTGTGTGTGTGAGACCCCGGGGTGTGTGTGTGTGTGTGACCCCGGGGTATGTGTGTGACCTCGGTGTGTGTGTGTGTGTGTGTGTGTGTGTGTGTGTGACCCCAGGGTGTGTGGGGGTGTGTGTGTGTGACCTCGGTGTGTGTGTGTGTGTGTGAGACCCCGGGGTGTGTGTGGGGGGTGTGTGTGACCCTGGGGTGTGGGGGGGAGTGTGTGTGTGACCCCGGGGTGTGTGTGTGCGTGTGTGCGCGTGTGCACGCACACGCACGTGCCCGGGAGCGTGGCGGGGTCACCTCGGCTTCGTACTGCTCCCGGGCCTCAGCCACCACTTGCTGATGCTCCTCCTTCATCTTGTCCATCTTCCTCTCGTGTTCCCTCTCCACCTCCTGGCGCTTCTCTCTCAGGAGGCCACTGAGCTGCAGGGCAGGCAGCAGGGATGCGACATGCAGGACTGAGGCTGGAGCAGCACCCGGGGACTGAAGCCCTTGAAGGGACTCATACACACATGTGACACAACCTCCCCAATGTCCCCACGTGCACACGTCAGGTGACATACACACGGCCACACCCAGCACGCCCTCCTCCTCACATATAGGGCATGGGGGTGGAGAAGCACTTGGCCTCCGGGGAACTAAGGCATGAAAACGGACCCTGAAGTCCTGACCCCAGCTGAGCTGTCCGAAGCAAAGCAGAGGACCCCTGGGCCAGGATGGCTCGGCCGACCATCAGAGTGTCCGCGACAGGTACACAGAGTCGAAGGAGCAGACCGGCGCTCACCTCTTGCTCGTACTCGAGAACGTGGTAAGCTTTCTGATGAGCTCTCTGCTCCGCCCGCCCAAGGCTCTCCTGCAGCTGGGCCTCCTCTTTCTGATGAGCTTCCTCCATCTTCTTCTGGAGGCTGGAGACCACCTGAGGAGGCACCCACACAGGGGAGCGTGACCCGCAGAGAGCGCTGCAGAGTGGCCGCGGGGGACTCGCTTCCCAGGGTCCCAGCACCCATCCCCCCGGGGGCTGCAGGAGAGGGAGACTCCCTCCCTAGGGGACGGGGTGTGGGTGATGGGGTCCCACGGCTCACACCCCAGGATGCCCAGGGTCTGCCCCGCCGGCCAGGGCCACCGCCCCTCACCTCCCTGTGCTTGGCCTCCAGCGAGGAAGAGAGCCGCTCCAGCTCCTCTCTGTGCTCCCTCTCCAGCGCTGCCACCGCCTGGGGCAGAACAGAGGGCCTGTGAGGATGCGGGGCAGGCTGTCCGGGCTCCGACCTGAGACGAGGAAGAGCCAGAAGACCACCCCCAATGCCTCTCGAGCTAAGCACTCAAGGGGAACCGCAGGCACATCTCTGTTCCTCCGAAATAACTGTCCCTCAAGTCTGCACCTCGCAAACAAACAGGGACGTGAACGCCAAGTGGAGGGGCCTTTCAGTAAGGCTCGGTCACGGCTTCCATTCCCCTGCCTCTAGGCCACCGGTACATAGGCAACACTCCTGCCTGTGCGTAAGCACCAGGCAGGGAGGCCTGCACGTCTCAGCACCACCTCCCAGAGCGCATGCAGTACAATGATGTCCCCACACCCCCCACGCCTCGCTGCAGACACCCTGGGCCTGAGAGCTGAAACTCCACCCATCACCAAAAGAAAACAAAAGTTCCATGTGGCCTATCACCTACTTCAGCCTCTTACCTAGAGACAGACCCACTGGCCTGGAGGGACAGGGAGTAAGAACAAAGGAGAAAAAATTCCTCTGAGCGGGCTAGCCTCTCACTCTGAGGCAGGGCAGGAAAGGAGAGAAACGCGAGGTCCTCACAGCTGCCCCTCAGGGACAAGGACAAGGCCCCTTTGTCTCAAGAGCTCTGGTCTGGTTTAAGTTCTTTCAGTCATGAAATCTTCCCAAATCCACAGGCCAGGTCCACACGGGCCCACCCAGCCAGCCCAACATCTCGTTGCCCATCCACGCAGACACCCGTTCTCCACCTGGCTCCCCACCCTGCGCCCCAAGGCTGGCGCTTCCTCTTCCTCAGCGCTCAGTTCCTCCCCAGGCAGCCCAGGATCACACTGGGGTGGGGAGGGGGGCGCTCACGTCTTTCCTCTCCCCTTCCAGCTGCTCCCTCAGCTGCTGCAAGGCCTTCTCCTTCTCCGTGTTCAGGGCGGCCTGCTCTCTCTTCTCCGAAGCCTCCATGTCTTCCCTGAGACGCTCCAGCGTCTGCCTGTTTCTCTCTTCCAAGCTGGCCCTCTCAGCCTTCTGTAGAGACTCCAGCTCTTCTCGCAGCCTCTGCAGGGAAGCCTCGTGCTCGGCCCTGGGCAGACAAGCGGGTGGGGATGGGCCTGGGCACTGGGGGAGGCGGGGGTGGATCTCCAGGGGGCCGGGCAGCCCACAGCCCGCACTCACCTGATTTGGTCCTCATCCGCTTCCACGCTGCACTGCACCTGGGCGCAGAGCCGGGACAGACTCTGGCCTTCCTGCTCTCTCACCAGGCTCTCCTCTTCCTTGGTGGCTCTCTGCAGCTGCTCCGTCAGGGAACTGTGAAGCAAAGGAAAGGCAAGTTTGTTGGCGGGACCACAAGGCCTTCCCTCTTTTAGGCATAACCCCTGGCTCTCGGCCTCCAAAAGCCCGTAGCCTGCCTGTGAAGCTTCCTAAGTCTTTTTTTTTTTTTTTTAATTTTATTTTTTATTCATTATTTATTTTTGGCTGCCTTGGGTCTTCGTTGCTGTGTGCGGGCTTTCTCTAGTTGCAGCGAGCGGGGGCTACTTTTCGTTGCGGCGCGCGGGCTTCTCATTGCGGTGGCTCCTCTTGTTGCAGAGCACGGGCTCTAGACATGCAGGCTTCAGTAGTTATGGCACGTGGGCTCAGTAGTTGTGGCGCACGGGCTTAGTTGCTCCACGGCATGTGGGATCTTCCCGGACCAGGGCTCAAACCTGTGTCCCCTGCATTGGCAGGCGGATTCTTAACCACTGCACCACCAGGGAAGTCCGAAGCTTCCTAAGTCTTAAAGACAAGTCCAACCTCAGCCTCTGGGTCCTGCTGCCTCCCTCTAATACCTCCCCAGGTTAGAGGGGCTATGAACCACCTGCTCTTTGCTGCCGGAAGCAGATTACAGGCTCCATGATCCCAGCACAGCATTTCTGCCAAAGGCTCCCCTCGGCCTCCAGGTTCACCTCGGTGGCGTTCACTCAAGGTGGGATCCAGTCTGACTCCAGCCCAGCTCTGGCCACAGCAGATGAGCCACCCCCTCTAAACCCCACTACACTCTTCCCTGCCTCTTGGCCTTTGTTCATGCTGGTTCCCCCGTCTAGAATCCCCTTTCCTACCTGATGAACCCATGTTCCTTGTTCAACACCCAGCTCCCTCCTCTCAGAGAAGTTCATCAATTACCTTTCTGCTCCCAACACACTTTATATGAGGACCTTTCTTAACCATGCCGCTCGGTGCCACGCATCACACTGCACCATAATTAATTAATCTTTTGTATGTGTGTTTTCCTTACAAGCCTGGGAGCTTCTCCAGAGAAAGAGTCTTGTCTTAAAACCTGTTTTATCCTAAGTGCCAAACACAGTAACAGATACGACGTAGGTACTCAATGCATGTTTGTTGAATTTGAACAGTATCACCCAGGCCTAAACTATAAGCAAGCTTTGATTATCTATGAGGGGTATCTTACTTGCAGACTAACGATAGTAACCTTCTCATCCCAAGCAGACAACCCTCCTGCGGCCCCCACGTGACCAGGGGCTGTGTGCTGTGCACGATTCAGAAGACAATTTCTTTGAAAAGCTTCTGGAGTGAATTCCAAAGCCAGAAAAGATTTAGGTTCATTTCCTATTTTAAGTTATCAGCACCACTGCTCTCTTCCATGATGACAGAAAATTTGAGTGAAGTAAAAATCCTTCCTTCTAGATTCCCCAGAAACACTTTCTCTTCATCCCGTGGCCAAATGTTACACGTAGCACCGCAGAATGGCAGAGCTGGAAAGGTCTTTAGAGGTTAAGTCCTGCATTTTACAACTCTCTCTCTTCATCTTACAACCAAACTCAATCTCCTTGTTTTGTAACTAAAGAAACTGAGAGTTAGCCTGTCTGCCTTACTGCCTGCTTTCTCATTCGAGAAATATTTGCTACAACGTCAGCTGGGGTTTCCAGAAATTTCTACCAAGTGGCAGTTTCCCAGCAAAGAGGAGGCGCCACCCCTCAGAAAGGCTCACACGTAAACAGAAACAGGGTTCTCGTGATAAACTACTTGGAAGACAGCCAGACAAGGCACTGCCCACAGAGAAACCACTTAGTCAAGACCGCTGACACTGTACTGATTTCGACTGAAAATATTCACAATCAAGAGCCATCATTTATTGAGCAACTACTGTGTTTCAGGCCCTGCGTCGGACACTTTTGGCAGGCTGGTTTTCACCACGACTTAAGAGGTCTCTGGGAGGCCCCCTCTGCAGTTGGGGGGTTTGGGGAGGGACAAAAGGCACAGTCAGCCCAGCTGAGGGTGACTGGGAAGAGAGAGGAGCCTGGTAGGTGGGCAGGGAGACACCACGGGGATTTCCTCCCAGGCACTGTCTCTCAAGGTTAGCTGAGTTGCACCCTGTTTGGGTGGGCCCCCGCCCCAAGTTTCAGTTGGCTGGAAGAGGAAGATGCTGTGGGAAGATCTGTTCTCTGGGATGCACTCTGGCTGGGGATCCAGGAGTGGTGACATAAGGATGGACCCAGGGTCAGTAGATCCTGTGTTGGGCTAATGAGAGAGACTGTCCCCAACCCTCTGGGCAGTTGGGTGTTGGCTTTGTTAGTTTCTCTAAATTAAGCATAAATATTTTTATAAGTCTTTGCTACATATGATAGAAAAATAGCAAGTCTCTAGCACTTTCGGATGTTCTGTCCAAGAGGACAAGATTTAGCCTTTAGTTTAATTGCTAAGTAAGTGAAATATATTAACATCTTTTTGTAGCACCTTTCCCATCCTGGAACTGTGACAGAGATTGCTTATTACCCTTCTCAATATCCATTCTCCCATTTTTCTTTACTAAGAGAACCCTGATTTTTTTTCTATCAGGTACAGAGGACCAGCTGAAGGAATACATTTCCCAGTTAGCCTTTGCAACCAGGGGTAGCCAGCCAGATATAAGTGGAAATTATTGGGTAAAGTTTCCAGGAAAACTCCTTTAAAGAATAAGCAGAAGTTATTGGGTAAAGTTTCCAGGAAAGCGCCTTCAAAGGGACTGAATGAGCTAGAAGGTGCCCCTAATCTTCCTGCCTGGAGCACAGATACGATGGCTGGAGATCCAGCAGCTATACTGGACTGTAAAGAGACCCTGAGAGTAAAACCCAGCACTAAAGATGGCAGAGACATGAAAGGAGACCAGGGACCTGGTGACTCTGTGTAGCCATCATGCCAGCCCTGAACTGCCTCTTCCTATAAAAATAAAACTCCAGCATACATACACACAATCCTGTACACGCGGGCCCAGCCCAGGCTTCCATGTCACATTTGTCTAGGGCCTCGCAGACAGCTACTCAAAGAGTAGGAACCCAAATAGAAACTTCTGGATCCGAGAGCACCTCACACCATATCACACGGTCCCTCCCAATCTCAGCGGGTTCCAACAGGGCCCTGACTCCCAACAGAGAGGACGATGTAGTTGTTCTCTGGAGACAAACCGCCTGGGTTAATCCGGGCTCTGCTGCTTACAAGCCTCCATACCTGGGACAAGCTACTTAACCTTTCTGTGCCTCAGTTTCTTCATCTGTATTATAGATGCTACAAAACAGAATTGATGACGACACCTCATAAGGGCCATTCTGAGGACTGAACAAATTAATAGACGTAAAGCATATGGATCAGTGTAATCTCTCAAAAAATGTTAGCTACCCTCATTATGATCACGCCTCCCAAGTCCTCCCCCAAAAGAGGAAAGGCACGAGCCCTGGCCAGGGAGCCCACCCCTCCACACGGGCCACTGGGGAGCAGTCCTGGAGGGGCCCCGGGCATCCCCGTGGCTGCCAGGGTGGGAGGAGGGTGTCCCTGCACAGCCGGGGCGGCTGGACTGGGGTCGGGGCGGGACCTGAGCGCCTTCTCTTTCTGCCAGTGAAGCTGCAGGGTCTCCGCCGCCTCCTCCTCCTGCCACAGCTTCTCCTGCAGCCGCGGCATCTTCTCTCGCTTGGACTCCCGGAGCCACCTCTGCTCTTGCTCGAGTCCTTGGGCCACCGCCTCTTCCGAGGCCTTCAGTGCAGCCTCTGAGAGCTGCTGTGGGGGAGCCGCAGGCCCTGTAGATCGCCTGCCAAGGGTGGAAGCAGCATTTCACTAGGTTTACTATCCACCCACCTTTCGGCACTAGGATTTATACAGATACAGAACAGCACATACGGAACCCTAACAGAGGGCCCAGGGTCAGGAATCATAAGTGCAAATCACTGTACCCAAGGGCGGGCAGCAGGGCTACCCTCTCGAAGACACAGGCAGCATTTGTTCTACAGGACAAGCCCCACGGTGGCTGTCAAAGGCCCCGAGAGCCTGGGGATGAGGGTGCCCCGTAGGAGGCTCTCAGGGCACCTGGTGGGTTGTGGCCTGAGTGAACACCCAAGCTGTGGCTCAAGGGCTGGCGGCAGCAGGAAGAGAGCGAAGCTCTGTCCCTCATGGATTCCTCCCCAGAGTGGCTCATGGCCCTGTTTCCGACTCCCTACCAGGGCTCTCCCTGCTACTTGACGCTCAATGCCAGCAGTTTGGGAAGCCCCCAGAGGCTGCTCTCTGACTCTCAAACTGAACAGAGGCCAGTGTGTATGAGCCAGCGGGAGAAGCAGCAGCATGTCTCCTCGCTGCTAGAACTCCTAGCCCTGAGACCTAGAATAGTCCATGGAGGCCCAGGAATGGGAAACCGTCCTCCCCACTCTGCCAAGGGAGCCGGGCAGGAGACCCTTCCCCAAGCCAAAGACAGTAGCAAGAGCACAACCAGAATGCCAGGCTCCGTATCTCCCCGATGATGCCACAGCTTCATCCGCTTAGAGTGAATTCACTGTTTGGAAATGTGTAAAAGAAATTCTAACGTGGATGCATAAGGCGGGTGGTAGATAAGGAACACTGGTATCGGTTAAAGAGATGTCTATAATGAAGGCTGTTATGTTGCTTGTATTCTGGTTCTTAAAGGAGATACCCAAAGAGAAACCCCAAGAACATTTTAAGCAACGAAAGCATAAGCGGGATAAAGTGTTTTGCCTCCCAGAGCGGCTTTCCTAAAGGCCAGGACATGCTGGCATTCCCAGGTCCCTAAATCTTACATCAGAAATTGGTCTGGCCACCCAACCACCATCTTCTCCCGCGGTGCTCCAGCTGCGGCAGGCCTGGCACGGTGGCCCAGTGGACCCCAACGGCATATGGACGTGGTCCAATCAAGGACAATAGTGGCCAGAGCCCAAGAGGGGAGCCAGTCCCCCGTCCACCGCTGGGGATGTAAAACTCCCTCCTCCCTCAGCTCCCACACTGCAGCAGACAGAAGGCAT